>NW_006436291.1:2168379-2180355 GCF_000325575.1 Pteropus alecto
AGCCAATATAACCCACCCAATTCTCATTCCACGTCTCTGCTACTCCTGCCAGTCTTGAGGTGGCCTCTCATGTATGTCCCCAGTGGTAGGACTTCTGTTCAGCCAGACCTCAGGTGACCTCCAGTGATGGCTGTTCTGTAGTTTAGTTATAATTTTGATGTGGTCAGCGAGCGGAGGCCAGCACAGCATCTACCTTCTGTGCCATCTTGACCAGAATTGAAATTATTATTTGACGAGTGGAGTTTTCAGTTTTGCAAGATAAAAAAGCTCTAGAGATGGATGGTGGAAAATGCATAGCATTGTGAATTTCCTTAGTGTCACTGAACTATATACTTTAAAATGGTTAAAATGGTAAATTTTGTGCTATAAGTATGTTATCACAATTAAAAATAATGAACATAAAGAAAATAAAAAATACGGTTGGGTTAGCTCAAAACTACTTAAGATGTGGGACTTGACATAGGTGCACATTTATTAGCACGTATTTTACTAAAGAACACGTAGAAAAAGTGAACGGGAGAGATCGCTGATTGACAGTCCAATGCCCATGCGATCTGGTATGGCTGCTGTGGCAGCTGTACCCCATCCGGGGCCCCCTTTTGGGCTGTAAGCTCGTTCCCCAGCTGCTGTGGGGACCGTTGCTAAATGCTCACAGCTGCCCCTTCTCCAAAGACCCACCCTCAGCTGATGAGAGGCATGGCGCCCAGGAGATTATTTGAGCCCCCACCCCAGAGCAGGCTTGCAATCTATAGGGATGGGAGATTTTTTTCACTCAAAGTGTGATTTTCATCCATGTTGCTTGATGTAGCTCTAGAATAGATCCTTCATTTTCAATGCTGTACAGTCTATTCCTTTGATTGCTTATATCCACATTTATTTATGTATATCCTGTCAGTGGATTTCGAGTTGTTTCCCCCTTTTTTTTTTAATCTTTTCCTATAATGAAAAAAACTTCGTGAGTCTCCTTGTGAAAATGTACAAGGAATTCACTAGGATGTGTACTTAACACCACAGCTGGTGAACTTGAGGCCGTGCAAATGTGCACATTTTCCAGATACCGCCAATTTTTTTTCCAAGGTGGCTGCACCAATTTGCACTTCTGCCAGCAGTATACAGTATGTGTCACTGATCCACATCCTTCCCCAAACTCCATGTTACCAGGCTTCCGAATGTTTGCCAGCTTCGCAGTGAGCTGTATCTCCTTGTCGTCTTAACTATGCTGACCGCGACTGAGACCGAGGCTCCTTTACATGTTTGGTGTTATTCATATTTCTGTAAAAACATCTGTTCACGTCTTTAGCCTAGCTATGATTTGCTCATTTTTCAAAGCTGTATGGTGTCCATTGTATGAATCTAGCCATAATCCGTTTATTTTCAAAGCTGTAGAGGCCATAGTATGAATATGCCACGATTCATTTATGCATACTCTGGTAGGCTTTCGTTTTTCACCAATAGTGCTACGACAAACATTGGCATACGTGCACAAGGATTTCTGTAGGAAGATACCAAAATGAATATTCACGTGGTGAATTGGGAGATAATGCCAAACAGTTTTTCAGAGCGATCGAGTCATTTTCCTCCCGACACAGATGTGTCACAGTCCTGGTTGCTCCACATTCTCATCAACATTTGGTGTCGTCGGTCTCATTAATTTTAGACACTTTTCTTGGGCGTGCGGGTTATTTATTGGGTTTTAACTTGCCTTTCTGTTATCACTGATGAGAATGGGAACCTCTCCCTATGCTATGGCTGCCTGGATATGCTCTTCTGTTAAATTCCTCTCCACGTCTCCTCCCGATTTTCTTCTTCTCGCTGACTCAGAGATTCTCTGCATATTCTAGAACGGGAAACTTTGTCCGTTTTAAGTGCAGCAGATCTCGCTGGCTAGCTTTTATATTCCCTTTTACTGCTGTCTGAATGCATACATTTTTTTTTTCATTGTAATTCATTCTGATTTATCAAATTTTTTTGTTTTGGTGGAGGGCTTTTCCTCTCCATCTTGTTTGAGAAGTCTTTCTCTACGCTAAATTCACTGAGATATCCTCTTGTGCCATAGTCTAGGTACTTTATTCTTTTCTTCTTTATATTTATGTAAAAACTATCTGGTAATTGAGTATATTGGAAATCATTATACACATTTCTCTAATTGTGTTTAGCAGTATTCATGATAAAAATTATAAAAGAGCGATTTGGCATTGCACAGTTCTACCAAATGTTTTTAAATAGTGAATCTGTGTTGAATGTCGAATTTGTGCGTGTTAATTTATATAATCATGGTTTTAATCTTATCATCTAGTGTGTGACAAATAACATTAACAGATTTTTTAAAAATTACATTATGCCTGCTTTTTTGGATCTACCTAAATTAGTCATACTATAATAACTCTTTTAATGGTTAGTTTAATGGACTAATATTTTGTTTGGGTTTATACACTTATGCTCGTGAGTTAGATTGGCCTCTGATTTCCCTTTCTTATACTGTCCTGGTCTGGATAAATTTTGGTAACAAACTCTACAGTTTTCACTGAAAAGCGTTAACTTATATTCTGTGAACCTATTTTTGTAAGATTGATATGACTTTTTCCTTGAACGTTTGGCAAAATTCACTAGAAAGCTGTCTGATCCTGGTGTTTTTTCTCTTTTTGGAATATTTTAAAACATCGTTTCACTCTTTAGAGGTCAAAGGAATTTCAGTCTTCTATTTTTATATTTTTATAATATTTCCTGTTATATATTTTTTTTAACTTGAGAATATGTTTATTTTACTCTCTTAAAGAGTTAGCTTTGGTTAAAAATTTCTTAGAAATATTTTCATTTTATCAATATTTTCAAGTTCAGTTGCATAAAGTTGTTCTTGGTATTTTAAAAAGATCTTTTCAACATCTCTGGATCTACAGTTTGGTCCCTCTTATTTCTAACATTATTCGTGTCTTTTGTCTTGAAAAATATTGCCAGAAATTTATTTATTTGCTTTGCAAAGAACCGTAATTGAAAATCTATACATTTCTATCTTTCTTATTTCTTTCTTCTACACATTCTCTGACAGTTCCAGCCTCTTCTCTTTTCTCATGTATGAAATAGGTCTATATATTTTCCTCTATTTACTGCTTTTTGTGCATCACGCAGGTTTTTGCATGTAACATTTTCATTATCATTTTATTATAAGTTTTAAGCATTTCTATTATGACCCCTTCTTTGATTGGTGAGCCTTTAAAAGTATTTTTTAAATTCCTCAGACATGAGAGTTTGGGTTATTGGTGTATAATTTCAGTGCTTTTTGATCAGCGTTTGTATAATTTGTATGATCACTTGTATGGAACTGGTTTCTAAGATTTGTTGAAATTGGATTCATGGCCTAGTACATGGATGAGTTTTGTAAATGTTTTCTTTGTGATCGAGAAGATCTAATTTCCAGGTACAGGGTTCTATATATGATGATAATCGAACTTATTAATTGTAATTTTCAAGTCTTCTAGTAATTTTTACGAATGGTTTGGCTGTTTAACCTAGGCGTAAGTTAAAACCAAAGGACTGTAAAAGTCTTTATGAGAACAGATTTGTACATTTCTGCTAATAGAGCAATCAGTATATTTTTTCTTGAGTTCTGTGAATCTCCTTGTTACGCAGATAATTTTAGAATATTTATATCTTCCCAGTAAATGGAACATTTATCAGTATATAGTGTATCCCTCTTATCTTCCTAACGATGCTGTTTATATTAAAATTTATCTCCTAGTTATATTTTTTTATCATTTTATTTTCGACCTTCCCATATTCTTATGTTTTAGATATGTCTTTTTTGTAACGGGATAAATATCTAGATTAAAAAATTTTACTCTGATAATCTTTGCATTTTAATTGGGAACTTAAGTCAAAGAACATTTATTTTTTTACTTTATAACTGAGTTGTTTACAACATTGTACTTTTGCTTTCTATTTGTCTCATTTTAAGACGTTTTTTCTTCTTGCTATTAAAGAATTCAGTTTTTGCTTGTTTAGTTTTTGTTTTCTTATCATATTTCCTCGTCTCCATTGACTGTGAAGTTGTACACCTTAATATTTTTCTATTAGTGGTTATTGCGGAAAACTTATTATCTATATTAAACTTCGGAAAATCTAAAGGTAATTTCTCAACTCTCTTCTGACTCAACACAAGTATCTGAGAACAAATTTGAATGATCCCCTTTGACTTGTATATTATCAATTTGAAGGATTTTAATTCTGTTCTTGTTTAGTCCCACAAAGTAGACATTATAACAATTATTAATTCACAGACTCCTCACCTCGATTTTCCTTCTGTCTGCTCCTCATTCTTTCCTGCATCTCTCTTTCCTTCTAGGATAGTTTTCTTTCCTATTACATTTTTTAACCTGAGAATATGTTTATCTTACTGTCTAAAAGGGTAGTGTTTGTGGGTACATAATTCTGGTTGACAGTTTTTGCTCTCGATTAGCACATTCGAGATACTAATCCATGAACTGGTGGCTTTCTCTGTAGCTCCTGGGAATTCTGCTGTCAGCCCGATAGGTGTCTCTTTGTAGAGATTTGCTCTGGCTGCCTGTTGCTTGAAGAACTTCTCCTTGTTTAAACCTGGTGTTTTGTTGAGTCTCCCACGTGGTGTCTCATTTCCTTGTGTGCATGGAACACCTTGGACCGTGAACTTGTATTTGATAGACGTCATTCACTGAAAACCCTGGCAGCCTAATTGAGTATATTTTTCTCCTTAGAAGATTTTTGTTTGATTTCGCTTGGGTTGGGAGCCACGATGGACACGGACCAATTTTAACCTGATTCTAGAGTCTGCGTGTATCAGTTTCAGATCCTCCATCCAGTGGACCAAAGTTCAGTCCCGAAGGTCGAGTGCTGACCTCAGCGGCAGGGCCACTCCAGACGCTGGCCCAGACAATGCATTTCCAACCTACTTTCCATCTCCTGCTCTCACCGCTCTGGTTTCAGCTCACATTTTAGGAGCATCGACTCCTTTCTTTACCTTCTGGGATCCCAGCAACCATTTGCAGTTCTGTTTGGTAGAGGATCTGGGAGTTCCGAGTGGAGGGCACTTCTGTGCACCTCGTCTGCCTTATTGGCGAAAACGGAAGCCTTGGCCATTCCCTTTGTGCGTTCACCCTTGCTCTAATCTGACAGTTTTAATTACTGTGTGTGCGAGGCGCTTTTTTTTTCTTTTTTCTTTTGCACAGATGAGAAGTAGCATTTCCAATTATTTGCTTACAAACTAAGAGAGAAGCAGACTAGTCGATCCCTTGCGTATACTTGGGGATTTGGGAAACCTGTCCTGTTCCATGAATTTTTCACTCTCAAGGCAAATGCTCTTATTTGATCCCTCGCTCTTACTTTCCAGGGTAACTTTGCAAAAGTTTCGGCAAATGCTCAACACATATTTACTATTTTCCTGAGTCTAAATATTCTACTTTGTCTCTTAGTCAGAATCTCCGATATATTCACTTTTGTTTGACAAAGAAAAGAAATGAAAAATTTCTGAATTATGCAGACTGGGGTTTTATTATGCATGGGAAAGTTATGCTCGAATGAAAAATCTAAATTTATGACATTAGAAGAAGAAATGGTTTATTAAACTGTGTGGATTTTTTCCATTTTGTTAAATTTCAATGGAATTCAATTCTGCCGTGGGAAACTGTGGTTAAAATTGGTCCTGCCTGTGCCAGCTGCCCTCCTGACCGTTAATGGACTGGAGGAGAGTGGGGGACAGGCCAAGGCGGGCTCACTTGGTGCTCACCCTCTTGTGGGATCCCCTCCCCGAGAGTATGGATGAGACCTGTGTGTGCTTCTACCCAAAAGAATACTGGAAAGGTGATGGGAAGTATGTGGTCACGTGGATGTGAATTCATCACATACAACTCTAACATCTGCCTCGTTGAGAGGTTCTTCTCCTGCTGATTTGGAAGAAGCAAGCTGCCATATCGTGAGGGTCACGTGAGAAGAACAATGTAGCAGGGAGCTGAGAGTAGCTTCCGATCAACGGCTAGCAAGAAACAGAGGCCCCCAGTCCTTACACCGCAAGGAAGTGAAGGCCTCTGACAACCATGCGAGAACAAAAGTGGACCCCTCCCCAGTCCGGCCCCCAGAGGGGACCCCAGCCAACACCTCGGCTGCAGCCAGGCAGAGGACCCAGCCCAGCTGTGCTCTAGAAACTGAGATATAATAATGTGTGTGTGTTTAGCCACTCTTTTTGCGGTGATACTGATACACAGCAATACATAACCGAGAACAGATAACAGGAGGGCTTTTAGACTTGCTTCTTCAAGGCAATCTGCCAATATTCTTCTAAGTGGTATAGATGCTAGAGGAAAAATAACAATCCTTTCTTTATCTTTCGGCTGTAGACTCTAGGTTAGAATTGTGTGGCTATCAAATTATAGAAGGATTGGAGCAATAGAGAGGCACGCCTGGCACGTGAGCTCTGGATTTGACGGCACACCGGATTGTGCACGGCGAGGTCTGCCATTCTGTCCGCAGAATGCCCCGCGTGTGCAGAAGAGAAAAAAACGTAGCATCGAATGGATTCTCACTGTTGGGAAAGCACCGTGATGGGCCGTGACCCAGGTGCTTACGTGGTCGATAAAATCACAACATCTCGTGCCCTAGTCTCCTAGAGGGAATCAAACATCTGTCTAAATAGTAGAAAGATAAGATCTTCAAAATAAAGATATTTGAAGACAGCATGCACAGGACACCTTTCCACCTGCTCGCTTAATATAATGTAGTCATTATGGCAACAAATGTTTCTAATAAAGTATGGAAATGGATTGTTTGCTTTGCTGCTTGCATGAACTCTCGTTTCTCTTTTTATGATATTAAAGCTGACATTTGCTTACCCTTTATCAGCAGAATATTTAATCAAGTCCAATCTGTAAGAAGCAAGAAGAATTTTTATTTTATTTAAAACTCGTTCCCCATGTGAAAGGCCTGGGAAATAGGACAAGGCCCACAGAGCAGGTGGGACTGTTGCAGTTACACGTGAACGTGGAGGCAGCCATCGAAGGCGGGGGCGCCACTGCCCGCCATGCCGAGGTAGCTTGGAGTTTTAAGTCGATGCCCGTGACACATGGTTTGGGAACGTACAGCGACCTCCATGCGCAAGGCTGCCTTAGTTTGTGTAGATGACTCGCCTCGAAGGTATGTGTGTGCCTTCGGTCTTTTTGTGAAGTTGGTTCATGCCACGTTCTCGCTGCAAACTTTCGATGGTTCCCCAGAATCGACAGGACCGAGCTCAAGCTCCCGATCCGCGCAGGGGGCGACATCCGTAACGCCGTGCGGTCCCTCAGACTCCTCGAGCCCCGCCGTGGCACGGGGCGTTCTCGCTTGCGTGTCTCCGAGCCCCTCATTCCTGTGATGCTGTCACGGCTTTGCACGCGACGATCTGTCGCCCTCAGCCACTCTTCTCTTCACGGTGGCACCCCTGCTCCCCGGCGAGGTCTGATGCAAACGCCGCGTCTCTTCTTAGAACCGTTTCTTACGATCGAGTTGGATCCTCAGTACATGTGCTGGCCCCGCCGGGCCGTGGGCTCACGCGAGGGGCAGTCGGGTGCCCTCCGAGCCTTAGCCCCTTGTAAATCAGGAAGGGGCCCTTCCTGCCCCAGCCTCTGATTCTTACCCTTTTGGAAGGAGACGCTGATGGTCACTGAGGAGAGGACAGTACGGAGACAGCGGGATTGTCCCCTGAGCAGGGCTGCGGGGCCACGTGCACCCATGTGGCGTGCGCCGAGGGCAGGTCCCGAGGCAGGGCAGGCACGGCTGCCCTTCGCTGGGCACGAACCCCATGCCTGGCTGCACCGGTCAGCTAGGGCGGCCGCGGCAGAGGACCGGGCCGAGCGGCTCGCACGACAAGAGTTCATTCGCTCGGTCCTGGGAGCTGCAAGTCCAGCCTGGCGTATTGGAAAGTGCACGTTTGCCAGGGACGTAAACGAGGAGTTTCACGGGTTGGTCACTGAGACTCGCAAACTCAGAGGAGGAGCACGCGTCCCGGTCTCAGATCTTCGGGGTGATCAGGTGCCTTCCCCTAGTCACGGCCGAGCAGACGCTGTTGGTGAGAAGCCGTGGACGCGAATGCCCGTTACCTTGTTCCCGGGAGACCCCGAAGGCCGTGTCCTAGTGCCCTCCCGTCACCTCTCCCTTCAACACGGTGCCTGGACGCCACGTCCCCTGCCGCGTCCACGCGCCGCTTCCGAGACTGGCAGGCGATCGAGCCCGGGCCAGGCGGGCCTCGGCCACCCAGACTGGTGCTTTGCACACTTCGCCTTCGGCTGCAACAGCTTCATTCAGGTTCAATGTCAACGCGGAAGATGGCGGGAGTGAGGCCGCTGCTGTGGCCGTGGGGACCCTGGTCCCTCCACAGCCTGGAAGAGAGCGCGCGGGGTCTCCAGGGCTCCAGGGACCTCCCTCAAAGCTTGGGCCCAGCCCCTCCCCAGCGAGGGACCCCACCGCACTGCTCACGCGGGGTGCCCTACCTGCTTGCACGTGACATCCTCAGAAAGGTCCCCATCATGTCACAGTGCCACCGTGTCCAGACGTTTGGCCCGTCTGTCCTCACCATGCGTTCGACCAGCGCAGACGTCCGCCGCCTCCTCCACATGGAGACATTAGCGACCTTCTTCCCCAAGCCCTGGCTTCACAGCGGCCACCTCCTGTCGCTCGAACTGCTCCTCGGAGGAGGCAGATTCTGGACCGTCCACCGCCTCGGTCCCCTGCCTCGGAATCCAGTCCGTGGTGTCGATTTTTCCCCGAAAATGCGGCGCCTGCAATAGAAGGTCCCGCTCCGGCATCGCCGCCCCGCCGTCCAGAAGCCGGACGCAGCCCGAGAAGCCGCTCACTCTCCCCGGGTCGCACTGCGGCCATTTCGTGCAAACGTTTGTACCCACCCCCCATCCCGTGCTTGTGTAAGTGACGTTTTAAACCCTGAGCACAGAGGTGCCTGCGCATCCCTGCTGCATTTTGTTGGGTTTCTCGTCCTCCACCCGGCTGGCTTCGTCAGAGTCCCGCACTGTCATCGAGCGCGATAGCGAGGCTCGCCACCCCGAGCCGTGCGGCCCGCGAACGCCATACCTCACGTGTCCGGACACGATGCTCCGGGCCGGGTCGTCTGCCAAGCTTTGCAGCTGGCACCGCATCAGGCTCTCTCCCGGGCGGGTACGAACCCAGCGATCAGCATCCGCCGCCCGTCTCGAATCCACCGCGCCAGGCCCTGGCCCCTCCCTCCATCCCGTTCGCGCAGACACAGCGAGTGTGTCTCGTGTGCGTCTTCGACACAACATTATGACAGAAGTGGGCAGGAAAAATAATTCCAACTTTTTTAAATGAGGGGACAAAAGACCTTTGTTTTACACTCAGAAATCCAGCTGTTTGAATTTGGGGAAACTTATGTTCTGAGTTTGTTTCCTCTGTCAAATGCAGATAATAATTGCCTCGTGTTTTCTCTATCCTTGGCCGTTAAGGGCAAGGTCAACTCTCATGCACCCTTGTCGGCGTGGCCGAGGGGACACACGAATGCCCACTCTCGGCCGACGGCCACATCGCAAAGATCCTCCCGGATACTCGCCTGATTCGCTGTGCTCGTCCTGTCTCCCAGGCTACCGGGGGCCCTGGTGGGGGCCTCTGTTTCTCTTCTTGTTGGCTGACCCATCCTGGATCCTCCTCGCTGGGTTATGGTCATCATTCCACCTTGATTTCATGACTTTGGCTCAAAGGTCAAGGTCTTAGCCTTTCTGAGGCGAGTTTCGATGTTCTAATCTGAAAAATGGAAGGAACAATGCCGATACCCACCCAGTAGAACCACATGTGCGGGAGGGGCCTGGGTAAGAATCCAGAGGTGCTCCCGCGTCAAGCACCTGCAAATTCTCTTCCTTCTTCTGAGTCCCCAGTGGGTGACACCCGGGTCTCTGAGCAGTCACAGCAGAGCTGGCCCTCACAGCCAACCCCGAGCCTCTGGCCACTACTGCTCACCGTCGTCCAGAAGTCGCCATTTCTTCTGAATTGAGGTCACTTAGGCGCTGACATCGTTCCTTCCCTGTCGGAACAGTGACCGGGGGAAGCAGGGCCAGTGGGTCACAGGCAGCCGGCGGAGCGTGGCCGAGACGGGCTGGACCGGGGCTGGCTTTCAGAGAAGGCAGCCTTGGCGCCCGGGCCTCGCTCAGGTGAGCGTTCAGCAGAGGTGAGCGTCGCTGCAGGTGTGGAGCAGGCACGTGGGCACCGAAGTGACCTAACGAGAGAGAGACGAGGCTGGCTGGGGTCCCTGCGGCACGCCGTGCCCTCGTTCGAGAGGTCGCCTGAGTTGGCCTACGTGGAAGGAACCTGGTGTCCTCGAATCCGTTTTTCACGGCCAGGGATGAGTTTTCCATGTCTCTGGAGCGAGACCTTCACAGATTTAATGCCAAGCAGCCCACCAGTGATGGGTGACGCTGCCGGCCGCCACCACCCTGGTCGGAGCCGCAGGTCTGGATTTGGGGGCAGACACCCGGGCTGTCCCCACCTTGTACTGGGACTGCCGGGGCCTCTGTCCTCAGCCTTTCCTGCGCCTGGGCCTCCACTTCCCCTCCCAGTCACCCCTCAGGGGCTGACTCGAGGGTGGGCCAAGCCTCCGGGGACTCCAGGGCTGCTCCTCGAACACTGTCATTTAAGTACGAACCAAAACGTGTAATTCAGGAGGGCGCCCGCCGCTGGCAGCTCCGATCCCGGACGCCGTAGGGCTTGCGGTTCCTGCTCTCTCTCGAGTCCATCGTTGCGGGGCGGTGCCAACTAGGCCGGCCTGGCACCCTGCCCTTCCCGCCCTCTCCTGCCCGCTCGCTTCCCCGCCTCGCCCTCCTCCGCCACCCCTCACGCCTTCCCCTCCCGCATCCTGCGGCCGAGGGTTTCCCGCGGTGCGGGACGGGGGCGCGTCCAGTTCTGCCTCCCAAATGTTAGGAGATGGTCCCGCCTCCACGGCTCCAGACCACACCCTGGCGGAGAACGGGCCCGGGGTTCGTTTCTGAAACTCCTCCCACGGAGCCGGGGGTCAGCACAGCTCTGCCCGCCCCCTCCCCGGTGGGGGACAGGCCACCGTCAGCCCCGCACCCTGGAGGGCGTGCCAGGGCGCCTCAGCCCTGGGGCTGCGGACTCACTGTGACCTTTTAAAGACTCTTCCAGTGCCCAGCAATAATTTGAAAAAAACTCCTTCTCTGATTGGCTTTTCATGATTTCCACGAATCGCCACCCGCTTTACAAAGTACGAGTCAGCGAGATGCCTCGGTGCGGCTCCCGGTTGCTTTGGTCACCGTCATAAACTCCGCCGCCTCCGGTTTGGCCGCCAACACGTGGGGATAATTTATTGCCCTCGCTTTTCCATCTTCTTAAACTTGGCGTGGTCTAACCTCCTCCTCCTTCCCGATTTGAACGAGTCCACCGTACCGCTCGAGAGTGGGGTGGCCAGGCCGCCCCTCGTGTCCTACAAGCGGCTTAGGTAACAAACCACGTCTCTGCCAAGGAAACCGGGTGCCGCAGGGACACGGTCACCGTCCCGCGGCGGCAAGTCCTTGCGGCGTTCCGGCGCCACGCGGGGCTCTGTTCCCAGTGGGAGGCGTGAACCCGCCTCTCCTCAGGCGCATGTGTGGGGTGGCCGTTCTCATCAGCTCGGTGGCCGACGCCCGGAGCCCTCTCCCCGTGGCCCTCAGCTCCATGCGGGGGGCGCACCGTGCCTCAGACACAGCCGAGTACGGAAGAGCCGTCTGAAATTCAGGTTCACGGCGGTGTCTAAGCAGCTGGCGGATCCCCGCACGCTGAAGACCCACCCGCCGTCCAGCTCGTTCTTGATGTCCAGCTCAGAAACGCGACCGTGAGCACCACTCTGGCCCGGCCCTTCCTCCTTTGCAATCCTGTCCCGAAAGCGTTTCCTCGCACACCAGCTCAGCAGAGGCGGCCTCAGCCCAGCCTCCCACCGCCCAGCCACCTTCCCCCAAACACAGACCC
>NW_006436291.1:2181155-2192193 GCF_000325575.1 Pteropus alecto
GAGGATTAGATGCCCGTAGTAACCCAAGGAACGGCGAATGCTCACGCTGGGAACGCGAAGGGGGGCTCGTCACCTGGAATCCCAGTCCGGAGACGGGTTAAAACTGTGCAGCTCCCGCATTGGGAGGTGGGATGTTTACCCCAGATGACATCATCTCGCTTCATCCGCATCTCACATCTACAGCCACCAGCGTATCCTTAACCGCATCCCATCGCCATGCGCGCCCGTGGCCTTACCTCCATCCGTGTCCGTACGTAGCCTTGTGTGTATCCCCGTCCTCACACCGTTCCCATCCCCCTGCCACCCACACTGCCTCCCACACCGCCACCCACACCCACACCGCCTCCCACACCCACACCGCCACCCACACCCACACTGCCTCCCACACCGCCACCCACACCTACACTGCTACCCACACCCACACCGCCACCCACACCCACACTGCCACCCACACCGCCACCCACACCCATTTCTATGTCCACATTTCCATCACTTCTCGCATCCGTAGCCTCATCTGCATCTAGATCCATCCACGCCTATCACATCCATATCCGTGGCCATGTCCAATCTGCTTCCCCACATTGCGATACAGATGTAGCCGTCCATCTGATGGCGCGTGTGCTTTGGGAAGTCTACGATCAGATTGACAAGTGAGCCCGCAGTGTCTT
Organism: Pteropus alecto; assembly: GCF_000325575.1. Lineage (NCBI taxonomy): Eukaryota > Metazoa > Chordata > Mammalia > Chiroptera > Pteropodidae > Pteropus > Pteropus alecto. The sequence goes on from NW_006436291.1 coordinate 2,181,824, forward strand.
GTAACCATGAGGTTTTCTAATTAGCCCCCGGAGAGAATCTAGTGGTTCCTGTTTCATAATTCGACTAGCTCTGCACGATGAAGACAGCGTTCATTTCATCACCATAGGTAACTAACCCCCCGTATCAGGTGGCCAGTTGGAGATCACACCAGTGTCGGCCTTGGCGAAGATGAAATGATGGGAAGCAAATGTGAGTTCTCGAAGACCTCGTCTGATACTTCGGGGCTTCCCTCCTGCCTGGCCTTTAATTGGTTCTATTCACTCCATCGCCTTCATCATTCCTCGGTTATAATCCTGGTCCTTGGGTAGATCAATTTCTTCTTCAAAGTCAGCAGAGTACTTTCGAGGCATATGCTGTCTTTCTTTTCCATCCAAGAGAATATTAACCGCCACAGAGACACATTAATAGCTGGCTGAAAGCGTTACCTAGTCTCCAAAACCTAATATTTCTCCCTAAACACTATTTATTATCGGAATATTTGTGAACCTTTGAAAGACCTGACCCATTCATTTATTACTGAATCTATGTGGAATCTGCTCAACTAATAGAATTCAAAAATAAAAGTAATCAAAGGGTTGATACTTTCCCCACTCCAAACGATAGCCATTCTTGGTAAATTAATGGTCATTATCCAACTCGAATGTTTTATGGGGCAGAAGCCATTAGTAACTTAAAAAGAGCTTAATTTCTGTCCAAGTACGGAGACGTGTCGAACAAATCCATAAACGATTTGCTATTAACTGTAGTCTGACCAAGCTCATGTGTCTCAGCAGACAAGTCTCGGCAGACGTTCGTTCATTCCGCGAACATTCGGTAGGAGCATTCAGTGCAAGGCTGGAGATGCTTCACTGGGGGCCGCAGACGGCTAGCTCTTGACGCACAGTGGTGGCCGGTTCTGGAAACCACGTGTGTTAGAGGATTTCCCATGGATGCAGGTAGAAAAGCCAGAAGACTGTTCCTGTCGGAGGATTTGCTCCACGCGCCCGGGTGAGGACTCGCAGTGGGGAGAAGGTTCACGTTGGTTCTGGCTGGTACAGTGGTCACGGAGCAGGCTCCGCTTCTGAGGCTGGCGGCCTCTCAAGTCGCCCCGTGATGCCCCGGACCTTGGAGGAGGCTGGTGGCAGAGCCGTCGGCCTTTCTGAGGGGGCACTGGCTGCCCCACGACGCCACAAGGGAGCCAGAGAACCCCTTCCCTGCAAGGGACAAAAGTCAGCTTGTTTGCCCAAGATGCATTTGTGGGCATTGAGGCGAATCTTAACCAAGGAATTTCCCTCCATTTTATTTGCGGACAGCCATAAGAAGGGCCAGAGAATATTACCGAGTTCCAGGACTGTTTGGCTCCTGAAATGCTGAGGCTTACCCATGGGACAGTGGCACCGAAGGGGTAATTTACTAAGAGACTATCAATTACAGTGCTCCTAACGCTATGCGATTTTCCCCTTCACAAGATAGAGTTTTCCTTGGACGTTCCCACAAATATGTTAAAAATGTTGGCAAAAAAAGAAACGCTCAAATATTTATCTTGTATTTAACAACATCAAGAATCACTTGACTGTTTTTGTTATTTTAATTTTAAGGCTGTAGTCTGTTATTTCATGTGAATGAGAGATAAAAATCTTTCTGTGGTTTAACTGATAGGATGTTTTAGGAATTATGAAGTTGGAAAGAAAACAAATAACAAACTTCAGTTTGAACAGGCACGATTCCTGAACTTCTTGTTCCTCTACTTAAAATCCATACTCACATTTTGCGAATTCACAGGCACACGGGCTCCAAGTGACTCTGCCCTGGCTGGGAAAAGCAGAAGAACAGACCTGGGCCGACATCCCGCGTGATTTCCGGTGTGCCGTGAGTGCGTCTGGTTCCAGGTTGGCAGAAGAACCGTGTTTTCATCTAGAGACACCTCCGGTCCTTAGGAAGTATTGTCCTGCTTTTCTTCCCCACGACTTCGTGCTCCGATTGCGTTCTGGGTGCAGTCAGTGGATCGGTGCTTATTCGACGCCAGCCTGAGTACTAGTGAGGTCAGAGGCCGAGGAGGGATGCGCAGACAGGATGTGTTTTCTAAATCGGTTTAGCGCATCGGGTTTGTTGAAGTCGAAATACTTGCAAAAGCCAAAAGTCAACGCTGAGCCGTAGCTGACCGAGTCTAGGGAAAACGAGTCCCTTTGCGTCCCTGGCCACCACGGAGGGCGGAGGTTGGATGGGCCCGGTGCCCACAGCCGGATCACCCCCTGGCAGGAGGGGCGAGGGTCTCGCTCAGGAGCAGGTGTCCGGGTTTGTGCCCTGGAGGACCTGAATGACAATGTAGCATGCGGATCCCAGTCCCCGCCCTAGCCTGCCGTCCGGCCCTGGGTTACCTGGGCGGGTCGTGGGGCAGCGCTGGCCTTGCGAGGGGCGTGGAGTTGAGACCGCATGCGTGGCTTCGTGGAACAGGCATCGAGTCATCCTGCCACATGGGGGTTCGGTGTGGCCCGGACCGGGAGCAGCAGGGCTGGCGACGCGGAGCCTCCGTTATCCTCAGGGAGTGCTCACAGACAGGCCCGAGACCAGGGAATGGTGTCTGGTGTGTCCTGCCGCCTGCCTTTTAGGCTCCCACATTCCACTGGTGAGCCTTCTTAATGTAGGGCGATGCTGTTCGTGCACGTCCTGGCTCGGGGAGGTGGGGATGTTTGTTCCACCTTATCCATAAGTCAGAGAGGTACGTGCAGTTGTCGGCCAAAGGTCATAGGTAGAGGACCCTTCACTCATTCCCCGTCCTCGAAGGAGTTGCCCGTGTCCCTGCACCAAGGAGCCCCACTCCAGTAGGAAGGGAAGGTATATTTGAGGCCATACACCTGCACCAGTGGCGTCCCTATAAAAACGTCTGCCAGGTCCTGTGCCCTGTCGGCTTTGCCTCCAAGTGACAGAGATTTTTTCCAGTGGCCTGCGGGACACTCACACTTCTGCCTGTGTTCATGGTGTATTAGTCAGCATTTTCCAGAAAAACAGAACCAATAAGACGTACATATATTTAGAAAGATCTGTATTAGAGAGCTAGCACACGTGATCAGGGAGGCCAGCAAATCCAAAACCTGCAGAGCGGGCCGGCAGGTCGGAGGTCCAGGAGCACACAGGCTGCAGTCCCAGGCCGCAGACCTCCCGCTGCAGGCTTCCCTCTCGCCCTGGAGAGGTCAGTCTTGTGTTCTATTCTGGCCTTCACCTGATTGGATGAGGCCCACCGCATGGTTGAGAGCAATCTGCTTTACTTTTAGCCCATAGATTTCAATGTTAATATCGTACAAATGACATCTTCACAGAAACATCCAGAATGATGTTTGGCCTCATCTGCGGGTGCCATGGCCCAATCACATCAACATGTAAAGTTCCCCGCCGCACACATCTAAGTCCCCTCGTTCATGACGCTGCAGCCACACCGTCTTCACTGTTTGTCGAGCACCCCCGGGCGTGCTCCGCCTCAGGGTCACGGCACTGTCACTGCAGACATCCACATGGCTCACCCGACACCCCGTCACACCCTTCACTGACACGCTCCCTCTCGTGATGCTCACGCAGCGGTCCGTTCGTAGCCCAGCCCGCCCCGCACCTGCGCTGCCGACGCGTCCTCCTCCGCCCCTTTCTCTGTTCCCTCCGTTCACTTACCAGCTCCTTTACTCTATGAGGAAGTGTTTCTGGGGATTGTTCATTTTGTGACTCTCCCCCAAGGGAGAGCTCACGAACGGACGAGCACCTAGAATCGTGCGGAGATGGGGGATCAATAAATATTTCCTGAATCGAATGCTCCATTACCAGCGCGGCAAAAGGACCACTTCTTTCAAGAGGAACAAAGAAATAAGCTCCGGCAAAGGTGGACCGAGAGCGTGGGCACTTTGGTTTTGCGTCAGGGGATCTTTTTGTGCACTTAGGAGCAGCCCAAGCCCTGTAGCTCGCCCTCGTCCGCGAGCAAATCTCCATCCGCCCGGAAGTCCTCGGGTGATAGGATTCTGAAGTTTGCACTAACCTTTGAGTTCAACGGTTTACCTTTTATGCATAGATGAAGAAATGGTAAATTCCAGACATTACCTGCAAGGCCCCCAAACCTTTCCGTCACACAGCAGAAGAGCTGAGACTCGAACCCCTGTCTCGCGATCCCCATTCCACAACTCTAAGCACCAAACCATATTTGTTTTGTTTTGTTTTTAATGAAAAGCAAAATCCAATGTCCTCCTGAGGTCTACTCGTTTTCTGGAACAGAGTCGATATGCAAGCAAAGATATCATAATTCGACTTGAAAGGTCAGTCCTAGGCGACCCGCACACCGCATAGGAAGCCAGCATCCTCGACCTGGGCAGTTGGAGCACCTGTGAGCAGTAAGCATCACCTGACAGACGGGACAGGAAGAGCTGTAACGGGGCACGTGGCTGCCAGCGTCCGTCGCTAGATCCACATTCTGAAGGGCTGTAGACACCTTAAGTCGTGAAGATAAACACATATCAGACTCATGCAATTAGAAGAATACGCTTCCCCCGCAGAGAACTCTTCCCTTCCCTGCTGCTGCATGCATGCACACGCACGCACACACATGCATGCACATACACATGCATGCACACACATGCATACGCACGCACACACATGCACACACGCGCACACGCTTCTGAAAGGCAGGCTTCGGGCTGAGTGCCCGATGCTCTACTGAAGAGGATGAGCAGAGAGGTTTCAGCCCAAACCCTTCGCTGCCTTGGCGCTCTGCCAGTGGCTGTCACAGACCTGACTTCCTTGCGGATTCAAGCCCATTCTGCCCGGGTGACCCTATGGTGATCGTATGGCACCAAACAGGCTGGAGCGCATGTCTGGGCCGAGGGGGCTTCATTTTGCACTTGCTTTGCAGCCAGACATAGAAATACGGTTACCGTCTGCTCTTTCCCATGTTCTTTCAGACCGTGGGGTGAGGAAGGGGCGGGTAGGGGACAGGAACCTCTCCTGCATGCGTGTGGTCCTGGGTCCAGCGGGCCTACATGGCCCGTGTTAGTGGTGACGCTGCCATGAGCAGAGAAGCCTGGGACAAGCCCTTCCTAACCAGGGGGCAGCCCATCAAATGCGTCTTCACCTCCCAGGCCTTAGATCAGCCCGTTTAATTGACGCAGGTATCAATGGACAGACGGGATCTGCCTGGCCCTGCCTTGTGAAGTATTCCCTGATGACGGAACCTCTCCTGAGCTGAGCCGTGTGTCGTGCTGTCCGTAGAGGGCCCTGGCACAGGGCCTGGCACCTGGTCAGTGCTCAGCATACAGAGAGTGTGGGGGGGGGCGGGGGGTAAGTAACCACAGTGGAGACAGGCGACATTCTTGTTATGCCGGGAAGGCTGAAGCCAGAGTTTATCCCCGACGATCTTTTAAACAGAGATGACTTTGTCTTCACAGGCCCAAGGCCGAAGCTCTTAGCTTTCAGAGTTTGTCCTGTGGCAAGCAGAACTCCAAGATGACCCCGAGATGCACTGTCTCTGTGACACGTGACCAGCATCACGTCCTCCCCTGAGTACAGGTGGGACCTGTGACCTGAGGCTACGTTGTGTGGCAAGGGGCAAGGGTTTCTGAAGATGCAGATGAGGCCCTCGTCACCTGACTGACCATCAGAAGGGACACTCTCCGGCCTGGCCTGACCTACTCAGGGGAGCCCTTTAGGAGACACTCTGGGTGTTCCGGGAGGGGCACTCCGGCCGGCCTCGAGAGGCGAACGGGCCGCCTGTCCAGATAGGTCGCGTGTCCAGATAGGTCGCTGACACTGGCCAGGTGCACGGAGGTTTCACCCTCCAAGGCAGTGAGCACAGCGGGCGGGTTGGATCCGGAGTGAGGGGAGGAGTTGGCGTTTGGGGCATTGTGACTTGGAAGTGCCCGTGGTGTCCCCCAGGGGACTGGCAGGGGTTTGGGCCAGCGAGGGCTCTGGGGACAGATCAACCACGCCGACGTCCGTGGGCCTGCGCCTGACCTTCCTGAGCCCCCGCTTCCTCCCAGCCTCTCGGGGGATCACACGAAGTAACCCACGCGAAGCGTCTAGCATTTCTCGTGCTGGACTGTCTGCTTTTAGCACGTCGCCCGTGACCATCAGAGAAGGCTTTGTCCAGCTGCATGTGGAGTGGAGTCGAGTGTCCACACCCTACCGAGGACTGATATGCCGGCGGCCGGATGCGGGGGGGACGTCCCCAAGCCTCTGCACATCCAAGCGCTAATCGGGCATTCTCGAACCCGGGCTTGGCCTCGTCCCTTCGGCGTGGGCTTTCCTTGTGAACCAGAAGTGAACGAGGCAGGCTCTTGGCCACGTAGCTGGAGCCTGCCCTCCTTGTCTAAGATGCAGGAGCCGTCTTAGAAAGTGTGCGGATAGGCTCCCAAGTGCGGTAGGCTGATCTGGTACAAAGTAACATCCCTCTGGCACTTTGGCCAAGTCTGCAGTGAGGAGGCGGAAGCGTTTGTCCACCTTCCCCGCTGGAACGGACGTGTCGGCAGGCGGCCGAAGGCCGAGGGTGTAAATGCGTACAGCGAACGGGGCTTGGCTCCTGTGCTGTTGATTTTGGCAAAAACGCCGCTTGAAAAATGATGCCTCAAATGAAAATAAATCATCATCTACAAGTATGTGAATGAGAAGAGTTCTCCGTGAAAACTTAATAAACGAATGTTAATTCAGTTACCAGTTCGTCGCCATGGAACGTAACCGATCGTGGTATTCTGTGGAGCTTGTTTTGGAAAAGATTGCATCAGCCGTGAAGCAATGCTTCACAAAGTGCATAAAAGTGTCAGCTTATGTATAATTTATACAGGGAATGTTAGTTATGGTCTGTTTAATAGTATTTAATGCTGTCATATGACATCATTCTTTCATTTACCGATTGAAAAATATGAAAAGACCAATCAAAAACATTTTATAAAGTAAGAAATATGCTCGTTGAATTTGATAAAGAGTGTGGAAGATGATGCACAGACTCACCGGGGGAGGTACCTCTGGCAGATTTTTGAGGAGAGTTATTGTGGTGGAGTGGGTTCGGTGTTTACGGTTATTTTAATCATAATTTACTTACCGCGTACGTGTTGTCTAACGCGCCAAAGCGCCTTAAGCAGTTCATTCTGCCGACAGCGCGGTGAATTGCCATGTAGCCGTGGCCTTTTATTAGCAGCGACGATTATATCTAATTTTTGTCGTACTTAAGACATTTTCTCCACTGCCTACAGGACACCCCTGGTGGGGGGCGGAGTGATGCTTCTGGCCTTCGTCTCTCCATCTTTCCCCCCAAAGTCGGTTCTGTACACTCGCAGCAGGATATCCTCTGCCTCTGTTTACACTACGTTCCTACTGCACAGGGTGGTTTGGGTGCTGTTTGAGGAAGCAGGTCAAAATATTTGAAAATTGCTGTATTAAATAAAATATAGCCCGTGACCCGTCTGTCTGCAGTATAAGCATTGAATACAAGAAAATCTACCTTTCCTGTGTACGTGCGTGTGTGTACGTGCGTGTGTATGCGTCAGAAGGGACGTGCGTGTCTGTGTGTACACATGTCTGTGTGTGCGTGTGCGTGCATGTCTGTATGTGTGTGTGTGTGCGTGTGTCTGTGCTTGTCTGTGTGTGTGTGTGCGTTTCCGTGTACATGTCTCTGTGTGTGTTGTGTACATGTCTGTGTGTGTCTCTGTGTGTGTCTATGTGTGTGCATGCATGTGTGTGTGTCTGCGTGTGTGTGTCTGTGTGTGTGCATGTCTATGTGTGTCTGTGTGCGTGTGTGTGCGTGTGTGTGCGTGTGTGTGCGTGTCTGTGTGTGCGTGTCTGTGTGTGTCTATGTGTGCGTGCCTGTGTGTGTGCATGTCTATGTGTGTCTGTGTGTCTATGTGTGTGTGTCTGTGTGTGTGCATGTCTGTGCGTGCTGAATCCTACAGGAACCCAGCACTGATTTCATATATTACGGGACTAGAATATCCTCGTGTGCTAACTCTGAGTGAATTCTCATCCGCTGTGTAACTGTGTTATTTGACTCTGCAAAGCGAGTTGGGGTGCAATGCGTGTGAAAATGAAGTCACAGACTCTCGGGTGCCACGCACCCCGGCGTGCCCGGAGCTCCACTGGGTGGGAATCTGCATAATTCAGCTTCAGCTCCCAGGCTCGGCGTTCACTCACTCGACGTGTGTTTTGTGGCTCAGAACCTCACGTGATGTGCAGAGGGACCTCCTGGCCCCCGAGTGTGCGTTTGGTCCTGGGCTCCTCACTTACTCTGCAGAGAACGTTCACAGGTTTGACCCGAGAGTCCTTAGACCGGTCCCGCGGGAAGCCGGAGACCCAGCCTGGACCCTTCTGGCTGCCCGCTGGAGGCGCCGAGGTCCCGCAGCTGGCTGGTCAGGTGCCCAGAAAGCGGAGGGCTTGCTTCCTCACCCCGAATTTCAGCACCCCATAAACTGACTTACCTGGTCACTGCTTCGGTGGCCCTCAGCAATCGTCCTTCAGGGACATCTTGGGGTGGGGGGAAGTCTCAGGGGACCGGTGCCTTAGGGTTTTGTAAGAGATTTTTCTGTCTTTCTCCGCCCAGGTGTGATGATATCTTTTGTGCCAGGCAGACAGGAGGCGACACACCTGAGCAATTTATCTCGTGAGCCAGGCGGCCTCCGGGTCTGGTTTCCTATGGCAGTGCCATGTTCTCGGGCAGGAGAGGCGGTGCGGGCGAGGCCCCCCAAGCCCGCACACCGTGCCGAGCTGGCAGCCCCTGCAGAGCGCGCGGCCGATGGCTTCCATGCCCTGGCTTGTCCATGGCGCACCCCAGGGAGGGGCGGAGGGGCCCTCGGTTGTCAGCCTCTGGCCGCTCTCCCCGCGCCCCCTTTTGTCCATCTTCCCCCCTCGGTCCCTCATCATCCACGCTGTCTAGGCACTTGGCCTCTGCCCAGGGCTTCCCAATTCCTAGGGAGGGGCCGCCCGCCCTCTTCCTCACCATGGCGACTCCCGGCTTCGCCCTCCCTCCCTCCTCTCTGATCCAGATGTTCCAGCACTAAACGGCATTGCTTTTGGGTCCTGCTGAGTGCAAATTTGGAAATGTGGGCTAATGGGGGATCCTGAGTTAATGGGCTCCCCTCCCAGGTAACACTTCCTGGAGCTGCTCAGACGTGCAGCTTCAGCCTGAACGACAGGCCTGGTGGCCATTTCTCGTTTGGTGTCAGGCCTTGAGCGACAAAAAAGATTTTTGGCAAGGGGATCTGTCAGCGCCTTTGAACTCAGATGTTAGATGTGGCTGCCGGTCTCTCCGCCAGGAAAGGGAGGACCCCCCACCCCCACCCCACACTTCTCTCTCACCCTCTCCAGCTCTGTGGACACCTGGGCTTGTGGGGCGAAGTCAGAAGGCCCTGGATGTGTCTTCTGCTGGCATCCAAGTCTGAGTTGGAGGCCTGCTCCTGAGTCTGTCTGCTTGGTGACCTGGGGACATCAACTAGTGACTCCTCAGGGGTAGTGTGCCGGCTCCTGGGGAAGCCGCAGGACGTAAAGCAGGGTATATGACGCACACACATGAACCGCAGACCATGATGCGTGCGCGTGGCCTTCGGATGGAAGGAGCCTTAGAAAACGCACTCCCCTCCCCCACCAGCTGAGGCCTAAAATACCATGCGGGGCGTCCGCTGAGCTTTGCTTCTGCGTAGGTGGAGGGCTGCTCCGACCAGGAGGAGGCGTCATGGACAAGCCAACACAGGTGAGACGTCACACGCGGAGAGGGGAAGGTCCCTCTGCATCTGGGGGAGGCAGGTGCGCCCGAACCCCGCCTCCAACTCCCCCCGTCCTGGTCCCCAGGCCTGTGTACTGCCTTCTGGAAAAGCCATGAAAGAGCCTCTCCAGGGACTGTGGCAACCTTGAGAGGCAAGTGAACCCTCTTGGGTATTACCCGGAGGATTACCGAATCCGCCTGGTCGAGAGGGAGCCTGAAGCGGACCCCACCACAGATGGCAGCGCGTGGTGAGCCCGGAAGCCGCTGCTCCCGACGGGGCCACCCCATTCACCTGACGGTGCAAGCGCTCACCTGCCTCCTCCAGCCCAGGTAGACGCAGGTCGCGGGAGGACCCAGAGCGGCTCTCTGCCGCCTGTCGTTGCCGCGTCTCTCCATCCCGCTCTCCTGGGGTGGGGGCCCTGACCGACTGCGTGGTCGTAGCTGACACCTGACTCAGAGGTGACTTTCCTGTTAAAGTTACGCCTTCTCCGGGGCAGAAGGGACATGCTTTGGTGGAGTCTGGCTGCTCTAATATTGATATCCTGCATGAACAGTAAAAAGATGGCTTTTTTTTTTTTTTTAAAGCTTCTTTGGTTAAATCGATCTCTTTTCTTCAGGGACTTATAGAAACGGGTCGCTTAGGAAAACAGCCTGAATGGGGATGAAATAGAATAG
>NW_006436291.1:2192205-2221007 GCF_000325575.1 Pteropus alecto
TCCTGCTGGAAATGCACAGAGCGGCAGGGAGCGTCCTGACGTGCGAGGCCCACAGACGCTTCGAATATCTGGTCTTCCTTTCACGTGGCCTCAGGAGCTAACGATGTCCTTTGACAGTTCTTCCTGCCCGATTTTTTTTTCAAAAACTTTCCCCCTAAACAAAAGCATGTGATGCGTTTCCTCGGGGCCTCTCTCTTGTCAGATGCTTCGTTTCATGCCGTTCATCCAGATTTGTCCCCTTTAACACATTTCTAACATAATAGTTCATCTAAAATGGAACAGATTTTCCCGGGGCCCCCCAGTTATCCCCCAGCCCCCTGCTGGCCTGGTGGGCAAACCCCCGGGGTACTCCTGGAAGAAAACGAGGACACAGAAATCATCTTCGTGACACGAGACTTCAGCTTCGGAGGACAGTCTGCAAACTGCATTTACCAAGGCAAAGAAAAAAAAAAAGGCATCTTGTTCCCAAATGTTGAAAGGTAGACAACTAACGGCGTATTTTTAATTACCTGAATGCTTTAGCACGGAAAGTAGTCCGTTTATAGTTACCTTCGATACGTAGACTACAAATTATTAGTGCATGAAAACGGCATGCAAGTTCTGTGGCTGGCTCTAGTAATTTTGGATATTTTCCATGCTATTACTGCCTGCTCCATATACCTTTACTGGTTCTGTTTGAAATTAACTTAATGGCACTCTGCAGAAATGGACTGCCTACTGCGAGCGAACACTTGCCTGCAAAGATGGACCGAGTCCCCACTGAGAGGCAGTGATTTGGCACAAACAGGGAAATGCTTTAGCATTAATTTACTTGAGTATCAAATTATTCCAAATAAATAATTAAAGGCATTTTAGGAGTCAGAGTCAATATTTGCTTTCGATATTTTGGATCCATTAACATACACCCCAAATGGAAAAAGGCCTGGGCCCTGCCAAGTTCTGCCACCGTGGCCCTGTCTCCCTGAGCTGGCCACAGGTTTACCCGTCAGCCATTAGGTGTCGTTTTGCTGCCCCTGAGTTTTCTGTACAGTCCCCATTAGGCTTATCCGGCGAGCGCATTACCCGCTCACGGCCCAGCGGTCTAGCAGTGTCATGGCCCCCCTCTTTTTGCTAGCCTGCAGCCCGCGGCCCTCCTCCCAGCGGGCTTTCTCTGCGGAGACAGCGTCTTCGGGGATTGAGAGACATTCGTGTCCTGACTCCAGGGAGACTGGGACACAGGGCCAGGTCGTGCTGCGGGACAGAGCCCCTAGAGGCCGCTCCTGGAGCTACAGCTTGACCCAGTTGAGCAAATCGAAACGCACCCCTGCGATGGATCACTCTCCTGCCCCACCCAGGGCGGGCAGGGGCTCCCCTCCTCCAAAATCCCTGGGATCCTGCACTTGAATTTTTAACAGCTGTTTGCAGCATGGAGAACATACAGTAAGTCTCTTGAGTGACGGGATGAGAGGCCACAGAGGGGGCTGGCCTCTGGTCCCTCAGCGGGTTTGCGCGCACGTGGGCGCCTTTGCGGAAACTGGCCACGTGGTTGACAGCCAGGAATGTCACCTCCTCATGTTATTATTTGGGGGGCAGTAGGGAACCCGGCACTTTGAGGCCGAGGGGCCCCCGAGTACCAGGGTTAAGCCACTTGCAGACTGTGGCAAGGAAATGGAGAGTGTGACTATCTCTTTAATTTCTCTCTCTGCAGAAGCAAGTGGAGACCCGAGGAGTCAGCGAAGAAAGCCGCATTAATTCCGGGGCTCTCCAGTCACTCTCTGCGAAGACAGGATGATTTCCATTTGAAAGGGGCGACAGTTAATGAAGTCTGTTCCCCTAGCCTATCACCCCACAAGCAAAGGGGCTGCTTTGAAGTCAATCGGGCTATTACTGCTGAAATAAACCCCTCAGAACAAAGGACGCTTCAAGTGCAGACTCACAGACGCTAATGGCACATGCTCAACCCCACTCCAGTTCCCCTGGCCGTGCCCATCTGATGAAGCCTCTGAGCCTGGGGACCGGCCTCGCGCCCCCCTCGCGGAGGCACAGGAGTCTCCGTTCTCCTGGGACACGGGGCTCCGCGTCGTGGCTCCGACCGATGGCAAAGTCCATCTCCCGTTTTCTCCAGGATTTAGACATTTTAGACAGACATGGTGCGTACTCGTTCAGGTTTTATCGAATTCTTTTCCTTTTCGGAGATCTTTATCCATGGGGAAAGTAACACAGTCTGAACGTGCGCACCGGCGTCTGAGATGCGTGTTTTCTGCCTGTGATTCGGCGCGTGGCCCTGAGCAGCGGTGATGGGGAGCGCGGCCCAGATGCCGGCTCTTTTCTGAGCAGGAGATGCTCGGGCTTGCGCTGCTGACTGTCGTAGGCGTGGGCTCCGCCTCTCGTACAGCCGGACATCGATGCTCCTCAGAGAGCAGGGGACACACCTGCCCTTTCCGCAGCGAGGAAGGCAGAGACTGGGGTTCCCACGCCACGAATCCGGGCCCAGTGAGGTGACCCGCTGCAGGCGTGGCGGCCCGGGCCGTACCCCCGCTGCCCCCCGCAGCGCCTGGACAGGCACGGGGCGTGTGTGGCGTGGGGGGCACAGCTCCGACGCGCCCCCCGCCCCGTCCCCCGTCTGCTCCTCCGTCTCTGGAGCTCTGGGACCGTCCTCGGGAAGACAGCTCCGTGCGCAGGGGCGAGTCGGTAAGAGTTTGGAAAAATAATTCGCGGACCATCTCGAACTGGCATTAAGAAACCAAACTCGCGGTATCGTCGAATCATTCCCGAGGAGGGACATTAATAACCACACGGACAGTGGAAGGCTGGGCGGGCCGTACTTAGAACACAGTCGTGGGGCTGGAGGAACGAGATGCCAGGATGAGCTCTCCACGGATAGTTCAAAAAACGTCGGTCTTTCTAATTTAGGCAAAATTACCTTTTTTTTTTTTTTTAAAAACTGAACTGCAGAGAAGTCATGTCTTAGCGACAACGCAGAAGCTGCACCTCATCACATTATTCTACCACCAAGGGATTCTCCCCTTCCAATATATCTAATAATCCCCAGTCATCGGCTTCCCGAAATGCGTTTGCTTACTCTGCTGGTCCGGGGTTACGGGAACCCCTGGCCCCTCGCCCCGGGACCGAATCACATGTAAGCAGCACCTTGTCCCCTTCCAAACTTTAATGAGAATGTGACCGTCGCTGCCATTTCCATGCCCCGATCTCTTGCGCTTGCACAGGGACTCCGCCCCCGGTCACGGCGCATCACGAATTTCTCCCGCATCCAGCATCGTCCGTCATTTCCTCTCCGCCGATTCTCTGAGCTGCCGTCAGGAACTCCTCTCCCGGTGCTTAGAACATTTAATTTCATCGCAGTGCTCCTCGGTAAGAGGTCGGATGCGACCAGACATCAAAAGCCTTCCTCAGGGTCCCTGCCAGTCTGCCTTGCCGAAGGTAGCCATCTTTCGGACATCATCACCGCTGTTTAATTTGACCTGTTTTAACACTTTATGTGTATGAGACGGTGTTATCTACTCTTCTGTCTCTGGTTTTCATAGCTCAGTATTTCTGTGCGATTCATCCATGCGTTGTTCTTTTTCACGGCTGTGTAATATTCTGCCGCGTGGAAGCAGCACAATATAATTGTCCATAGAGATCTGTGGGTTTCCCCCGAAGCGTTCGGCTATTAGTAGCACTGCTGAGAACATTCGCGTGCGTGTCCTTAGGTAACCTGCGGATGTGTTTCTGTTGACTGCACATCTAGGGGTGGATTTGCTTGGTCATAGACTATGTGAGTGATGAGGCTTATTAGACACTGTCCAGCAGACCTCCACGTGGACCCATCAGTTCACGCTCTGACCAGCCCTTGGTGACAGGTCTGGTTGCTCCACGTCTTGTCAACACTTGCTGTTCCCAGTTTGCCCCCCATTCCGGTGGATACGCACTGGTGTCTCTTTGTGGTTTTACACTGCGATCCTCTGGTGACTAATTATGTCGAAACACCGTTTAATATGCTCGTTGGCCATTTGTTGAAACTTTTCGATGAAATGCGTATCAGCTCTATCGCTGTTTTTGTTTGTTTTGTTTTATAGTTTGGTGTTGGCGGTTATTTCTTTAACTAAGCCTCTTTTATTTTGAGGTGACTTTAGAGTCACATGCAGTTATAAGAGACGATGCTGTGAGGTTCTGTCCGCCCTTTACCCAGTTTTCTCCGATGGTGACATCTTGCATTATGCACTGTATAGTAGAGAATCACAACCAGAATGTCAGCATCGATACAGTCACGATGCAGCGCATGTCCTCAGCCCGAGGCGCCTCATGCTCCCTGTAGCAGCCACACCCTCCTGCCCCCAGCCCTTTCCTGATGCCCAGCTACCAAAATCTGTTTTCCGTTTCTATAATTTTGTCATTTCAAAAATGTTGTATGAATGGAACTATACAGCACGTAACCTTTGGGGATTGACTTTTTTCCCTCCACCCAGCATAATCCCTTTGAGATTCATCCAAGCCATCTGAAAGGCTGAAAGACATCTGAGTGGCTTTCAGTTTTTGGCTATGAACATTCACGTACGGGATTTTGTGCAGCCGTGTTTTCATTTCTCTAGAATAATACCCAGGAGTGCAGTTGCTGGGGCCTGTGGTAGTTGCACGTTTAGTTTTTAAAAGAAACTGGTAAACTGTTTTCCAGGATGGCTATCCCGTTTTACGGTCCCACCAGCAACGTATATGTGATCAGTGTCTTTGCATACTTGTCTGCGTTTGGCGTTGTCACTATATTTAATCCTTCTGGTAGGTGCGCGGTGACATCTCACTGTGATTTTAAGTTGCATTTTCCTCATGGCAGATGATGTTGAACACACTGTCTTATGCTTCCACGCCATCTGTATAACCTCTTCGGTGAAATATCACCTCATGTCTTTTGCACATTTTCCAATTGGATTGTTGGATTTATCGCATTGTGTTTTAAAGTCTTTCTATATTCTGGATACTATTTCTTGGTCAGATATATGGTTTGCAAATATTTTCTCTCACTCTATAGCTTGTTATTTTATTCTCTTAAGAGGGTGTGTCACAGAGCTAATGTTTTTAATTTCGATAAAAGTTAAAATTTTCCCTTTATGGATTATAGTTTAGATTATTTTTTTAAAAAACTAAGTCATTTATTTTTTATTTAATTGTAGGAGTTCTTTTTGTACTTAGGATCCGAGTTCTTTGTTGGACATATGTACTGAAAATAGCTCTTTCACAGTGTGCACTTCTGTTCTTTAAAGGGTATCTTTTGATAAATAGAAATTTTCATCTTAAATTAAGGTCAATTAATCAGCTTTTCCTTCATAATTAATGCTCTTTGCTTCCTTTATGGGAAATCTTTGTCAGCCTAAAGATCACAATGATATTCTCCTATGTTACCTTACAGAAGCTTTTTTTTGGCTGCCGCTTACACTTAGGTCTGAGGTGGGTCTGGCATCCAGCATTGCATGTGATAAAAGAGGCATCAGGTTTCACTTTTCTCATATGGATATCGAGTCACTATAGCGCTGTTTCTTGAAGGGACTGTTTTTACCCCCAATGAATAACGTAGTTATATCTGCGTCATCCATTAAGTAAAAAAAATACACACACGTATATGCATGTACGCATGCACACATCTATACATGTATGTGCATCTACACATACGTCCTATAATTGGACGTGTTTGCGTTTCTAACACTTTGTTTTGTCCTTGCATCACACGTTTTAGTTATTGACTTGGGTAATATGTCTTTATCTCACGAAAGTGTAATAAATTCTCGACTTCGAGAGTGTCATTTGCGTTTCCAAATAAATTTTAAAACCAGCTTGTCAACTTCACACGCAAAAATCCTCTTGGGATTTTAAGCCTGGGATTTCACTGACTCTCTAGAGAGCTGACATAATTATGCGATTGAGTCGGCTAATCAATGCTCTGGCTATACGTTTGCACTCATTTCAATCTTCTGTGATTCCTCTCGGTGACCCCCAGTTTTCTGGGCAGAGATTGTACATCTTTTAGTAGATTTATTCCCAGGTATGTGATTTTTTTATGCTATTATAACTGGCGCCGATGGAAAAAAAAAAGTCATTTTCAGTCATTTATTTCTAGTATATAGAAATGCAATTTTGATTACTGTACATTTGCCTTGCATCCAGATGCTTTGATGAGTTCACTTATTAAGCCAAATAATTGATCACTGTAAGATTTTCTACGTACATAGTCATGTGACCTGAGAGTAATGAGTTTCAGTTCTTCCTCTCCAACATTTATACTTCTACTTTTCTTGCCTTATTACACTACTTAGGATGTCTAGTGCAATGTTCTGACGATAGTGATAACAGCAAAAACTTTGTCTTCTTCCCCATTTCAGGGGCAAGTTTTGCTTTTTCATCAGTAATCATGATCTTCGCTGGTTTGTGTGCGTGTGTGTCATTTATCAAATTAAGCAAACTCCATTCTTATTCTACATTGCTAATCTTTTTATTATGAATGGATGCTTAACTTTATTAAATTTATTTTTTTTTACATTGCCATAATGATTGCAGGGTTTTCTTTTAACTTGTTGGTGTAGCCAATCACATTGCTGATTTTTAAATGTTATGCCAACATGGCATAACAAGGCATAAAATTCAGACAATATTCCTGAAGTAAACCCTGCAGAGATGCGATGCTTTTGCCTTTTTCTTTAACACCAGATTTGGTTTGCTGACATTTCATTTGGTACATTTGCATCTATGCTAATGAGAGAGATAGGCCTGTAACTTTCCCTTTCCACTATGTCCTTATCAGATTTTGGTGTCATGATTATACTGGCTTCACAGACTAATTGAGAAAGTGGTGTCTCTGCTAGTTTTCAAAAAAGTTTGCATAAGACTGGCATTCTTTCTTTCTTAAATATTCAGAAAAATTCATCAGGGAAGTCATCTGGATATTCGGTTTCCTCTGTGGGATGTCTTTGAACGACAGATTTAGTTTCTGTAATACACTTTGAACTTTTTTGATTTTCTATTTCTTCCTGAGTCAGTTTTGTGTGTTTCAACGAATTTGCCTATTCCACCTAAATTCTCCAGGTGTATTGACATGAAGTTATGCAAAACACCATCTTTTTAGCGTCTGAAATACCTATATTGATGGTCTTTTGTTTGTCCTGGTATTATTATTGTTGCAACCCCCCCACCCCGCCCCAACGCAGTTTTTTCTTGTCCAATCTCACTAGATCCATTTACATATTTTGCTAGAGTTTTCAAAAGGCCGGCATCAGGGTGTTTATGTTCAACCATATTTGCTTTCACCTTTGTTGGTTTCTGCTCTGACCTTTATTCCGCTTTCTTCTGCTTCCGTCTCTGATTTGCTGTTCCATCCCCGTATTAAGTTCTTAAGTTCTGTTATACTTTTCATTTATTTGGGGTCAATGTGCTTTTTAGTTTTAGGTTCTTGATGCAGGTACCAGTTCTCAAAATGTCCTCTGTGAACCTTGGTGCTGACCAAGGAATTCAGAGGCTTCATGAGGTCAGAAATATTTTCAGAATCAGACAAAAATGATATTATACAGTATTTACTACCTTTTCTACTGTATTTGTCATTTGCACCGATGGTATAAAGTGACGGTGAATACAATTGTTGGTGCCCTAGGTTGAATTAAATAGTAGCACCCGCCTGTACTAATAGTCATTATATTTTTTAATGCCGCATACCTGCAAACAAAATACTAGTTTCACTTTAAAATATATCTGATGAGCGGTAACAATATTAATTTATTTTGTTTTTAATATTCTACATGGCAAAATGTGAAGTATGCATAAAACATTTCTGCTGAATACTGAAGTTCAATGATTGACTCAAATAAAAGCTCTCCTGTGATTCTTTGAAATGCAAAGTGAACTGGTCACATTTTTCATGGATTATAATTTTTACTTGAAAAAATAACTGACAGATGAGTTATGGTGATTCCAACTTGGGTATTTAGCAGACTTTTTTTTCAAAGGAAGAGTCGTGCGAGCTTGTCGTCTCAAGGCAAACAACTAAGAATATTTATTGCCAATGATAAAATTCAATCTTTTAAGCAAAACTGAGTATGGTGGAAGATTTACGTCCACCCACTATGGATTCACTGTGCCTGTGACTGTGGCGACTCCTGGGTTGCAGGAATTTTGGTGCTAAAATATGAACAGTCCCCTAAAAATTAGGAATGTTGGTTTCACTAACTGTGAACTTGATCGCTTCTCAGTGCTTCAGACTTTTATGACGAGATAGGTGGAGATATTAACGAATAAAATTTAAAAATATTCCATAAAGATATGCGTCAACGTTTGGAAGAGCTTCCTACCTCAGAAAGCCAGCATTGTCCTAATGACTGTTGCGTAATGTCATGAAATCACGTGAGTAAAAGATCCATTCGACGTGTGAGACAGACCAAGGGCTATAAGGTGCGGGAGGATGGAAAACGCTTCCGTGTGGGTTCAGATTTCATGTTGCAATTAACCTTTAAGGAAACTACACCTGCCAAACTTTGGTGTAGTATCAAAGAATTCCACACGCAATTATCTAACATGGTTATTAAATTCCTTCTCCTTTACTAACTACATAACTGTGTGAAGCTAAACTTTATATACTTCCACCAAAAGAAAATGTCACAACGGATTGAATGCAGCTGTGAATATGAGAATCCATCTGTCTTTCATTAAGCCAAACATTACAGAAATTTTCAAAAATGTAAAACAATGCCAACCCTTCACTATGTTGCTTTAGAAAATATATTTTTTCTAAAATAATATTATGTATGTTAACATGTAATGAGTTTATTATCGTTACTTTCAAATGAATTAATAAATACTTTTAGAATGTCTCGGTTTTAATTTTGAATATGGTAAATAACAATGAATATTACCCTCATAAACAAAAATTCTTTGGGATCCTCAATCATTTTTAAGACTAACAGGGGTCCTGACACTAAAAAGTTTAAGCACCTTTGGCCTAGATTATAATTTTTCCGCCTTTTTGTATTTCCAATATATGCATTTAAGGCTACACTTTTTTTCTAGGTACTGCTTTATTTGCAAATTTTGGTATATCTTGTTTTCATTTTTATTCAGTCCAAGTATTTTCTAATTTTATTATGACTTCTTTGATGGTGTATTATTTAGAATCATACTGCTTAATTCTCAAACAATTAGAAAGAAATTCCTGGTTATCTATTTGTTATTGATTTCTAGTTTGATTCTCCTCATGGAACAAATTCTGAATAATTTCAATCCTTTGAAACTTGTCGAGACTCACTTTATGGGCCAACATACATCCTATTTTTAAAAATTATTTTGTGTGCACTTGTAAAAAATGTGTATCCTGAGTTGTTGGGTGTGATGTTCTATGTACGTCAAACGGGTCGAATTTGTCATTTGAAATGTAAATTTCTCTGTAAACTGAGTTTCCTTTTTTCTGCTTATTCTTTCTTCTTCTGAGAGATGTGTGTTAAAATCCCTAACTGAATTTGGAGATGCCTATGGTTTGACTGTTTCTTCTGTCTGGTTGGCTTTAGATATTTCGAGGCCACTTTATTAAGTGGAATAATTTAGAATTGTCTTCTCTTCCCATTGAATTGTCCGTGTATTCATCATGAAATAGCTTTTCTTTTTTCTAACAGTACATCTTGTCTTAAAGTTCACTCCGTCTGATATGAAGATAAGTAAACGCGTCTGTTTCGGGCTGACCTCTCTTCAATCTTTCAGTCTCAACTGTGTCCTTATAAATAAAACAAGCAGCATCTACATATATGTGAGCGGCACGTAGTTAGGTTTTTAAACATTTATTAAAAAAATAATATTCTTCTTTTATTGATGTATTTGCTCCATTTACATTTAATGTAAACTTTGCTATATAGGAATTATATTCTTTGCTTTTTATTTGTTTCCTCTATTTTCTCCCTATCTTGCTGTCAATTAATTTAATGACATACTCTTTATTTTTGAATTTTTACCCTCTATCGGTTTGTTAGTTATATTTTTCTTTTAATACTTATTCTAGACATTAGTGGTGGGTCTGGGTGACTTGTACGTTCTTAACTTATTAGAGTCCACCTCCAATTAGTCATTTTGCCATTTCTCTGACAATGCAAGGACTTTATAATATTTTAACTACATTTATGTCGCTCCTCACTTTTATGCTATTGTCGTTTTGTATTTTAGTTCTAGGTGTACTTAAAGTCCCTTAAAACATTATTATTGTTGTTTTAAACATCACTATTCCTTTAGATTTGCCTCCTCGCATGCAGTGTCTTTGTTTCTTCCCGCATTATTATAAATCTACTTGTGACGTTTTTCCTTTTTTCTCAATAATTTGCTTTAATATTTCTTTCAGCGTATGTCTACTGGAAATAAATACTCTCATTTCCAAGCGTCATGTAGTCTTCATTTTCAAAGACTACTTCGACGAGCATAAATTCCTGAATTACTATTATTTTCTTCTAGCATTTCAAAGATTCCTTCCTTCTGCTTTTCTTCATTTCCTTTGAAAAGATAGCTGTCCGTCTTATTTTTCCTTGTTTATCTTTGGCTGCTTCTACGTTTAAGGTTTTATTCGGCCTTGATTTTTCAGTTTTAGTATGAAGTGGGTTTTGTGTTTATCCTTTTGCGTGGGGCAGGGGGGTGTGTAGAACATTTTGAGATTTTTTAATCAAAGTTAGAACACCTCGATTACACCTACATCTTTCAAATGATGCTTTATCCTCACCCTTCCAGTTACTCTATGTTAGATTTCTTCACCTGTCCCATGCATTTCTCCTGCTGTTGACTACATTTTTTTCCCCTCTCAGTGCCAGTTTTGGATATTTCAAACCGACTCATCTACCAGTTCATTTAACCTCTCTTCTGCTGTGACTAATCTTCAGTTAAATCAGTTGACTAAGTTCTTATGTTCTGTATTGTATTTTTCACGGATTCTTACGATTCCAGTTCTTTGATGCAACTCTCTATTTTTCATTTAGTTTCTTAAACATGGTCATTATAATTCAAGTTCATGTTCGATTACTCCAATACGTAGATCACCTGTGAGCCTGTTCCTATCATCAATTTTTTTCCTGTTGATTTTTGACGATTTATTCCTATTGCATGTCTTGCCCGATATTTTTTTAACAGAATGCCAAAACTTCGTACAAAAATGGTAAAGGCATTGGATGACGTTATCATTTTCTTCCTGAGGGTGGCGGGGTATGGGAAGATGACCCTGAGCCCATCTCGGCTGGGTGTCCAGCCCCGGAAGGGGTGACCCACCCATGGTTTGCCCTTATCCCCAGGCTGCTGTCCCTCAGGGTTCCCAGAGCGCCTCCCAGGCCCGTCCTTCACAGGCTCTGAACTTGAACTCTGTCTCCCCGGTGCCGCGAGCCTGCCAGAATCCCCGCTCGGCTCTTCGGCCTCCCGGCAGCTGCTTCCCTCATCGTTTCTCCGCTCTCGCCCGTGTCCTGGCTCATCAGCTCGGCGCGGACCGTCGTGTGGGAAGGCGGGGCTCGGTGCAGAAATCCAGGCTCCCTTCTGCGGGGTTCCCACTAGGATCTCGGCCCCTCGCGTTCTGATTGCGCCGTGTTCCGACTGTTCCCAGCACGCCGACGCGTTTCTGGGTCCCACTTTGCCTTTCGGCTCTACCTGCCGTGCTGTGCACTGGCAGACACCGCAGCGGTGCAGAAGCATCTGTGCGCAGGGCTCGGCCCGGTGCCGTTCCCTTCTCTCTGAGACCTCGTACCCCGAAGTCCCAGCCATCTTGATTGGTTTCTAATGTCTTTAAACAGGTTTTTTTTTTTTCCTACCCAGCTTTTATTGCACCTCAATGGCAAGTTCACGTATTTCTGCTACAGGCCACCCTGTCATAGTGAGAAATGTTCACTTCTTTTTAAGAGTTTCCCTAAAATCCTTTCAAACTTTGCTTAAGACTCGATCCCAGGGGCCACCAGCGGACGTGGAATGCCCCTGAGGGAGGATGAGGCTCCATTCGTTGTGGGGCTTGGTGTTTGAGAAAGGGTCATATCCTGTTTGTTTTTCTGTGGGTTTTGTTTTACTGATTGGACTATTTCCCGATGCTTGCAATGCCAAGTTCGGGGTTACATTCATTCCTCAAACGGGGACTGGGCAGAGGGACACCACAGACTCTGTGTCGATGGAGGAAGACATGTTGCAAGCATTTTCTCATGGGAGGATGGGTTTGGGAGTTACTGGGACCCCAGCACAGGCTCTGGTTTAGGTGGGCATTTGTCAGGTTGCCAACCAAGTGTGAGCTGGCCTTTCCAGCAACCTGGTGGCCTCGTCTGTTCCTTCGATTGGCCAACCTGTTTTCCAGGCTGCTTCTTGGGTAAACTGTGGTGCTCGATGCTACCCATGTGACAGGCAAAGAGGAAGCAGTCTCCTGAGGTGACTGGTGCCTTTGGCTCCGGGCTCGTCTGAGAGGGCCAGCTTGGTTTTAACTGTGCAGCATCTCAGTTATCTGCCTTGGGTTTTAACTGTCAAAACAAACCAGTTCTGGGTCATTACCCCACGGTGCCAGCCAGAATTATGAGCCTGGCCGTTGCTCCCCTCATCCCTGGCTCCCAAACAAATGGGCCCAGATCTTTGCCTCTGTGCGACCCTGAGAAGTCTAACGCCTGCGTTTACTTACCGCAGCCAAAGTTACCGTAATAACAAAGCCCTCTGCTTATTTTCCAGCATTGAGTCTCCTTCGTCCTGGCTCGAAGGCTGCGTTGTGGTTGGCTCTGCTCCACGGCCGCCTTTCATCTCGTGTTCCTGGCACGGAGCGCTGGAACAAAGCTGAAGTTGCCACTTCAATTTCGGAAGCGAGGGGGTACGAAGCGGAGACTGGTTCCCCTGGAAAACTTCTATGCTGCCTGGTCTACAACCCGAAGTTGCTGACTGATGGGGCGCTAGGCCGTGGCACCGTGGGGTGGAGCCTTTGACGTTGTCTGTGCTATGGCTGCCTCTGGCCTTTGGCGTGGCCTTGGGACTGCTTTTCAGGATGATTTTTTAAAATCCATTAGGAAAACCAAATATTGAATGAAACAAGGTGGTCGGATATTGAAGAACGTATTGATGTCACGGTCAACACAGTAAATTCGTGACGTGAGCCTCTTTCGCACATTAGTGAACGGGTCTCGCGGTGGGCGACGAGCCTTGGCCGAGGGGGACCTGGGGACCAGCGCTGTTCCCATGTCGCAGCCGGTGGTTGCCGGTCTCAGAGCACCTCGTGGCCTCTGTCACTGCGGCTGACACCACTGTGCTTTGTCGTCTACACTCAGCATTAAGAGCCGCGCCGCATCCCGTAGCGGTTCCCGCCCAGCGTCTGGGCCCCGCGCTGTCGCCGGTTAGAAGTGGCGTGAGGGTGACCGCATCTCCGAGGCCGAGATGGGGCATTGTTGCCTGCGCGGGGACACGAGCAGGCCCAGCTGCTCTCGAGGCGTCGTCGCACGGAGCGGGAGCCCAGAGAGCAAACCG
Source organism: Pteropus alecto (assembly GCF_000325575.1). Classification (NCBI taxonomy): domain Eukaryota; kingdom Metazoa; phylum Chordata; class Mammalia; order Chiroptera; family Pteropodidae; genus Pteropus; species Pteropus alecto. The sequence goes on from NW_006436291.1 coordinate 2,205,652, forward strand.
CAGCCACGCAGCTACTGTTTAACGCCCCGTGCTTGTCACTCCACGTCACCGTGCGCTCCCTGGGCCCTCGGTCCCGGCGTCTCTGCGCAGACGGGGAGCCTGGCGCCATCCTAGCCGCCGCGCTCACCGCTCTGGCCAGTGTCACTGGGGTCCCACCTGTCACGATCCCTGTCCCTGAAGAGCAGCAGCAGCAGCTGCTGTCAGCCTGGGGAAGCCAGGCGTACTATTGAAAACCAGTGACAGCATCTTATTTCCTCCTGTGTGTGTACGTGTGTGCGCGACACTCACACACACGGGAAAGATAGGGACTGGCCTGAAGGGAGGCCACACGTTAGATGGACTCAGCCTGAGCCCTGCTCACGTCCGGAGGGCCACCCAGAGAGAGGGGACAGCGGAGGTGGACTGTCCAGACCCACAAGCCAGTCGTTCAGCACACAGCGTCAGCATCTGCCCAGGACAGAAATGCAGGTCTCGCTGGGAAAACCTCCAGATGCTCAAGATGAAGCAGCCAAAGGAGTTTAGGAGTCACGGGCCTCCGGGATGGGCCTGGGGCGTCACGGAACTAGGGAGGAGAAGCCGAGCCTGGCCGGGAGGTGGACGGCGATGCCCACGACTCAGACGGGGCGGGCGCCCAAGCTGCCATCTAATGCAGGGGGGGGGGTCACAAGGGCCACAGACGAGCGGCCACAATCCTCATTCTAAGGGAAATGCGTCATTTCGTAGTGCGATGACAAAAGCCGCTCGCAGCAGTAGGAAGAAGACAGAACATCGGCGACACCAGCAAAGCCGACACCCTCGTCACTCACCATGCCTGGCGTGGAGCGCCAGGGACACAGGGCCTGCGGGACGAAGCTGGCCAGACCGTTGTGACGCCCCCGTCACTCCTGCTTCGCGGACGAACGTGGCTCTGTTGCTTCCCTGAAGGCCGGGCCAGGGTCGAGGGCCCAGGTGTGCCACGGGGGAGGGCTGGCGTCCGGCCTGCGCTGTGCCACGCTGTCCCTTTCCTCCTCACACTCCATCTTGAGTAGGGGTCCCTCCCATCCAAGCCTCACCCCCTCACATGCCCACACCCCCAGGGCCCCCGGGCCTGTGAGTGCACGCGCCTTCGGTGTGCTCTGCCTCTGACAGACGGGCCCCCTCGGCAGAGAGCACCGGGCCAGGCGAGGTTACACCCTGGGGCTGTGCGGCAGTCAGCAGGCGGGGGGCTGCAGGGGGACCTCGGGCGGCTCGTGGTGCAGGGAGGGAGCATCACACAGCCTGATTACCCCTGTTCTGCCAGGGCAGCGACCCTGCGCCCCCACCTGCCGCCCATGGGAGGGGTCAGCATCGCGGGCATGAGGAGGTTACCCTCTCAGCCTCTCTCAGCAAGCGCTTTCCCTGTGTCTGCCCAGTCTTCATAGTTAAAATATCTCGTTCATTACCGTAGAAATATATAATCACTGGATCTAAATAAGAAAATACAGAAAATTACGAATAAAAGGATTACTGCGTATCCCAGAACCCGCAGAGATAAGTGCTATTAACATTTAGTATATTCCTTTTCAGATGTTTATGATACATATTTATATATATGTTTCGTTTCAAAAATAGGGTTTTCCTGTAATTGTTGTTTTGCAGCTTGCTTTTTCCACATTTACTGTATCTCAGATTTCCCCGGGTGAATACATGTATTTCTGCAACATCTCTCTCGACGGCACCTCGCGTTTTACGGTCTGGCGGTGACAGTGACAGTGTGACATGGCCCCGCTCCGCGCTGGCTCTGTGCGCTGAGCTCCCGCAGTACGTCCGAGAGGCAGATATTGCTGCGATGACCTTTACGATGCTCAGGGACCTGATTTAGGTGATTTCTAAATTTACAATATTGTAAATAATACCGTGCTGAACTTGACATCATAGTTTGGACTCATTCTAGTTTTCCTCCAGAAAAGCTCTTAGAAATGGAATGCGGGGTCAAAGATGATGCGTGTTCGAAGTAAACTTTAGGCGCATTGCCAAATTTCCCTCTTGGAAGCTTTCACCAAGCTAACTGCTCACCCAGGGACATATGAGATCGCCCCCTCCCTTCCTCCAGGTTAATGAGGACCCCGATAATAAACAGCAAAGCCAAGCAAAACACACGAACAAAGCCTAGCAGAATCACACGGAGAGCGCGCAGGGAGAGCTCCGGGCCAGGGGGTGATCGTGACCCTGGGACCACACACACTCTCTCTCGCGGCTCTTAACCGTCGTGTTTCCCTCTGGGAACCGCGTGCCACGTCACTTGCCCAGTTTTTCCGCTTACACATCCGTTTATCCTTTTCTTAGTGATTTGCTAGCGCTCATTTTGTCTTAAGGATAATTGCCAGGGGCTAGACATGTATCTAGCAAACTCTTTCTCTCGATTGGTTTTCATTTTAATTTTTTACTAGACATTTCCCCTTTTAGCATTTTTTTTTTTCCTTTCATTTTCATTCAGACGAATCTGTAGTAATTTCTTTTGTTTTCTTATTTAGGTCTCATGCTTGGAAAGGCTTTTTTTTTTCCACACTAAATGCATATTTTTAATTTTAAAAAATCATGTATATTTGTTACTTGTCCTTATATATTATTTTTTCATCTGGTTGTTTATTCGGAACCTATTTGTTGCGAGCAAGAAGTAAGGATCTAGCTTTGTCTTTTCAAACATAGTTCATCAGTAGTTGAGAACCAGACGTTGAATGATCCGTCCGTCCCGCATACATTTGAAGTCGCACCATCGTTTTCTTAATTATCTCGGGGTTCGCGTCTTTAGTCGCGGTTCTTTGTCACCGGGGTTTTCGGGGGTTACGCGGTTTGCTTCATGCGACGCGCACACCGGGATGTGCGAAAGTGTGAACTCTTCCCCGTCGCTCTCATCATTCAAAGTTTTCTTGTTTTTATTTTTCTTGAAGATGAAATACAATATTTACTTTTATCGATCTTGTGAGATTTATTCACTCATATATCAGTTTTCTAAAGCAATGCCTAATAATGCTTTATCTTCTCTGGATTCTTCTAGAAGAAAGATATTTAAATAGATGGCTTTTGCTTTTTTTGAATTACCACTGCACGGTGTAATCCTGGGTTTAATATTTTGGGAAAGCAGCTCATCTTTTTCTTCAAATTAAGCCACGAGGCTGAAATGTCTCCTTTCGCTCATTCCTGAAAATAGCCTTGGCTCTCCTGCTTTCTTGCTATCTGCAGTTTCCACATCCTGTCGCCTCCCAGCTTTAAATCATAACTAAACCCCGCTGAGCACCCGGTGCTGAGGGAGCCCGTTGGTGATGAGGGGACTGTCCCGTGTTATCCGTTTAGGTCCGAGCGACTTACACGCCCGACCCTTGTCCAGGATCCCAAACGCGCGTGGGGACTCTGGCTGGGGGCCTGTGTTATGTCGAACTCTGCGAAACTCGACTGCGCATAGGGTCTTCGTGGCTTTCGCGTTCACTTAGCAAAAGTTTATTGAGATTCCTCGACAAGAGGAAGACCCGACAGGGAAGGAACACGGGAAGCCGGCGCCCCGCCCTCCCCTCGTTCCCAGCGCCCCGCCCTCCCCTCGTTCCCAGCGCCCCGCCCACCCCTCCTTCCCAGCGCCCCGCCCAAGCGCCCCGCCCACCCCTCGTTCCCAGCGCCCCGCCCTCCCCTCGTTCCCAGCCCCCAGCGTCCCTTGATCTTCGCTAGCTTGAAAGCAGGCAGGACGGAGCTCCAGGGTTGAACTCAGAATTGTCGGGGCAGCAAGGAAGGATGGAGAAGCCCCGTATCAGGGCGGACCGTGGGAGCTGTGACGCCTTAGCCCCTGCTCCCTCCGCGCGGGCGCCACCCTCCCGGATTTTGGATGGGTCCCTCCTGGCCCCCCGTGCCCTCTCGCATCTCTGTCTCGCCCTGCGTGGCTGCCAGTGTGTGTGCAGCCCCAGGGCTCACCCTGAAGCTGGGGTCCCCCCACGGGGCGACTGGAGTGCGTGAGGTGTGACGTGCTGCCGGCTGCCATTTCTCTGTCTTAATCAGCAGACTTGGGTGTAGGAAGGAGACACGGGAGCAGCACCCCCAGGACTGCCGAGCCGTTGGGTCCCAGACCCCTGGGGCCCCAGGCAATGGAGCCCTTTGCAGCTGCTCCAGCTGGTTTCAGAGAATTACTCTGACCCCCACTGTTTCGCAAATGCATGAAAATGGCTAGAAATTTGGTCACCACGTGAGTCCTTTTATTTCAAGTGAAAAGTAGGAAGGGGTGATCTTAGTTCAAACAAATAGTGTTGCAGGCACAATATGTTACACTAGGAAAGGCTAATTTTGAGTTATTAAATACAATCAGAAACACGACGTGAGTCCTGTCATGTTGACATGGTGTGCGAGGTGCCTGAACACGGCTCAGCAGGCCGCCTTGTTTGCACACTGCTTAAACTTTCTCATCGATGAGTTTTTGCATGATAACCAGAATATCAAAAATAAATAAAAAGCGACCTCGTGCTTCTCAGCAAAGTCAAGTCCGGGCTACTGGAGGCAGCTTGCCCCTGCAGAGCGGCTGCTCTGAGGCTGTCCTGGGTCACTCCGAGGTCGTCCCAGGTTGCCACTGAGCTGTGGGCTTGCCCTCTGCCCGGCATGCCTCTCGGAGCCCTTACCTCCCGCGCTGCAGCCTGGCCGGCATCCTCAGTGCGGGCAGGGCCGTGGCGGGGGGTGGTCTTTGGTCCTAATAGTTCTCCCTTGGGTGGCAAAGCTGTGACTGCCTGTGACTCTGAGTCCCTGCCACATCCCAGGCCCAGCCGTGTTCTCAACACCCCACTCCTACCTGCACAGCACCACTTTGGAAGGTTCTAGAAGGCTTCTCAGGAGGCCGAGGTAGGTGGCTTACACAGGTAACTTTTTCTGGATTTGGAGATTTGCCCTCCCTTATTTTCTACAAATAACAGGTTTCTGTTGAAAACCTGAAAAAGAGAAAGAGATCGAAGCAAAAGACAGAAGCCACTTTGCTCTCGGACAAGCTGGGTCTACAATCCCCCGCTGCTCTGCTGCTCTCTGAATGGCGAGAGATGCTTCGAGCAGAATATATTAAAAACAGGTGTGACACTCGCCTACCCAGACCAGGGGCCACACCTGGCCATGCCTCTGTGAGGTGCCTGGTCTGGAACGACGCTGCCTCCTGCTCCGCCCATCAGGGCACATCGCTCAAAGGAAGAAGAAAGAGCAAAGGCTGGGGAAGAAGGAAAAGCTCGTCCCCCTGGGGCCAAAAAGCTCATTTTGAATCAGTCATTCGCACGTTGGTTACAGTAGTTTTTATAGTAGCATCATTTGCTTCTTCTCAAGGACATTGATGGTTCGGGGTAGGAAAAGCAAGATGCTGAGGCATGGGGGAAGGCTGGTCATCCTATGTGCCATGGTGGTGCAGCTGACCCGCCATCCGCATCAAAGTTTGCATGAGACGTACATGACACGTCAAGACGTAGCTTTATTTTTAGCACACGTTAGTTAGGATAAGCTAAGCTTTGCTCATGTGACAGAACCCAGAAGATGATTTCTCAGCCATGAGAAGTCCATTGTGTGTTGAGCAGCAACTCAGGCGGCCGTCCTTCGTGTGGCGAGTCAGCGATCCGGGCTAGTGACCCTTCCACTTGAACACATGGCTTACGGGACTCTGAAGCAAGGCCAAGAGAGCGTGAAGATGCCCCATTCTCTCTCCTGGGCTTTGGCCTAGAAGCGACCTATGACGCCTCCGCCCACAGCCCACCTTCTTGAACCAGGGACATGGCCCCGACCTAGCTGCAAGGGAGCCGGGGAGCCTTGGTTTTCCTCCATGCCCTGGCGGGGGAAATGGCGTGGGACTTGGCGAACAGGAGGCATCGTCTCCACAGGGACAACGTGAAATGTTGAGAGACACAGGCGATGGCCGCAGTGGTCAGCAGGGGAGTCCTCAGACCTCGTGCGAAATGCACCTGAGAGACGCAGGCCCGCAGTGAGGGTTAGTGACAGAGTGTCGGGGTTCACAGGCAGACGTAACCCCTCGAATTTGAGGGAGGTGGAGGGTTGCCTCATTTACTCGATTACGTTCGTTTAATTTTTAATTCTAGTAAAGGGAAACATGGACATGGCAATAAATCAAATAGTCGAGAAGCAACGAGGGTGGGAAGCAGCCCGTCAGCTGCCCGGCCCCTCCCGCCCCATTCTGCTCCCTAGACATAGCTTTTCTGTCCTCCCTGGTCTGGTTGGTTGGTCTTCATAATATGAGAAAATATGCTTATGACTTTATTACTTGATTTATCGGATTTATACAAGACTGAAACTTTAATGTAGAAGATATGAATTCAGCTGACTTATATTTGGGGGTGATATTGAAAGTCTTTTGACAACTGGTACCACCCGGGCATCAACCTATCAGAGTGGGGACTGGTCGCAGTGCTGGCTAGGGTCACACAGGTGCCTTGCTGTGCCACGTGTTAACCCTTCAGTTACTCAATCTGGAGGAATCCTGTCCAATGGGAGGAGGCAAGCTCTGCGGTGGTAGGGGACGGGGTAGAGGGGACATGAGCAGTGGGTGTTTACCAGGATCTGTGGGATGATGTCACCCCCGCGGACACCAACCCCACTCACGTGTCCCTGCATTTGAAACCACCGTCGCCTTTTTATATTTAAATAATGCATCTAACCTTCTATTTTTGATTCTATTTCATTGAACAGTGTTGCTTGACTGAATTATGAAATGAATATAGTAGCACCTTAGTCTTTTGCTTTTTCTTAATGCATCATTTCGGATGGATGAAACTTGGTCAGACATGTTTTCCTCTAGATAAATTCATGCATCATGTGAAATTGCTCCCCCAGCAGGGGTGGGGACCAGAAAGGGCCGTGATGGTGGCCAAGAGCTCCCCAGGGTGGCTCTCGCCCTCTGGCGTTCCTGGGCCCCTGAGGACCGATGTGAGAACTGTCCAGCTTCAGGTCGTAGCCGGCATATCTGACGCTTGGAAGACTGATTTTGGTTCCAGGTTGAGTCTCGGGGTGTCCTGGGGCTTTAGGGAAGATGGGCCAGCTCGGGAGCCAAGCTCAGCTCACGCCAGCACGGGCTCTGCGGACACGTGGCGCCTGGGCACTGAGGAGTTAAAGAAGGACCCTCTTCCTCGTCGCATCGGATTCCCGCTGCCGCTGCAGCAAGTTTCCACGACGCAGGGGCCTAAAACCAGGGACGTTTGTCGCCCATGGTTCTGGAGGTCAGGAGCCCCCGGTCAGCTTCACCAGGCTGAGGTCAAGGTGTCCGCGGGGCTGGTTCCTTCTGGAGGCTCCAGCGCACCCGCGGCCCTTGGTTCCTGTCCCGTCTTCAAATCCCTCACCACGTCTCCCACTCCGCATCCTGATCCCGCCTCCCCCTTGCAGGACGCAGCGATGGCACTCAGGGCCCGCCCTGATGACCCGGGATTGTCCCCGCCTCCACATCTTCCGTTTAATCCCGCCAGCAGAGTCCCTTCTACTATGCCAAGTGACGTAGTCACGGCTTCTAGGGATCAGGATGTGAACATCCGGGGAGGCCCTTTCCAAGCCGACACGCGGCTGGAACAAGCCTACGGGAGTGACGGCAGGGGACGGGTGGATGACGGTTGTCAGGCACGGCCGGAGCAGGCATCGGGCTGGCTCCGGGGAGTGAGGCAGGGCGGGCGCAGAGCAGAGGCCGGTGGTCAGCGACTGGCTTCCAACAGGACAAGACTCAGGTCTGCTGGACGAGGGGGGGTCCAGGCGCGCACGGGGCTGAGCTGGCGGGACGGCGAGGCCCTGGATGCAGAGGGAGGACAGACCAGTGCGTCCAGCCCCCAGCCTGGCCCGGCAGAGCCGCGGGCCGACGTCCGTCCGTCTTTGCGCTCAGCCTGCTGCCCCCAGCTGGCCCCGGGCACGCTGGCTCACGACGGCGGGGCTCCCCGATGGTCTCCCCCAGAGGCGGGCTCGGCCACGGCCTTTCGCAGTCATCCGAGCGGGGGTTTGTTTCAAGGGGGGCGGGAATGTGGGAGACCAGATCGTTTAAGGTCATCTCCTGAGGCGGTGACGGGAACGCCAGGCACCAGCAGCCATTGCTTTGGGGTTGATTTCTTTCTCCGGAAATTCCAGACATCTAAGGCGAATGACAAATTCCCAGGTAACTTTTCTCGGTTGATAAAGTGCTCCGATTCTGGATTCCTTCGCTGCGGCAGGCAGAACCGTACGACGGCCCCCCGCATCCCCACGCCCCGGGGGCCGCCGCAGCGCAGTCCCCTCCCTGCCGGCGGGCGGGACCTGTGGGTGTGACTGGGCATGACGGGGTGGTGCGCCTGGAACTGGGTCACGGTCTTTGGCGAAGGGGAAGGATCCCCGCAGAGGTGACGAGGCCCAAATCAGCTTGACGTCGCGTTAATCAAAGCGGGATTTCCCTGAGGGGCCTGAGTGAATCAGACAAAATCCCTTAAAACAGGGACCCCGTCCTTCCTGCTTACTTCGAGGAATGAAGCCGCCGTGATGTTGGGGGGTCCCCAGGAGGGCCACTGCTGGACGGGGTCCTACGACCTGGGAACGGCCCCTGGCTGACAGCCAGCAGGAGTACGGGAAGCTCCGTCCCACACCCACAAGGAACCGGATTTGCCGCCACCCGCATGAGCTTGGAGGAGGCCCTGACCTCCAGAAACACGCATCCCCACTGACGCCTTGACCGCGGCCTGAGGCCCAGAGCAGGGGACCCAGCAAAGCCACGGCCGGACACCGCGGGATCCAGCATGTGTGTTGTTTTCAGTGGCTAAATTTGCGGTCACTTGCCGTGCGGCATGCCCTGGCAATGGCAGATGCGTGAGGATCAACGTGTGCGTTTGCAGGATGGACGTGTTTCACTGGATGGGTGTCTGCCTCTGCGGATTTAATCACAGAAGCGGGCCAGGGCAGGGTCACATGGCACGGGATTTCCCCTCTTGGGGCCAGTGACCTGGCAAGTCTTTGTGGAGGCTGTGAGCCAACGGAAAACCGAGGGTGATGAACTAAACGACGTTCCAGCGTCTCAGAGGTGGCTCTGATGAGATTCTCACCAGGAAAAACTTCCGTTTTTAAGTAATATCGTCTTGATTGCGCATTTCCATTTGTCGTGATGTTTTCTTCTGCCCAGACAAAGAAGTGATGTATTCTTTACAAGATAAAAACCAGACTCCTTTATTTCAGCCAAGCTAGGGGTCTCATAGTCCCCACACTTATAATAAGATCCCAGATTTCACATGAAAGCTGCTTATCGATGGCCTACTTTTTCCAACATGGTAGCATGTCAATAAATTGGAGAATATTTTAGTTTGTTAGATTTCCCCAAGCTTTCCGGAGAAATCCTTAGACAATTTGCCATATAAACCGAGTTAATTGCTTTATAGAGCAGGGCCATATCAACTATTCAGATACACCATATGACAGACATTCATAAATACAAGGCAGACATATGTGTCAATACAGTGATGTATAAGATAATTATTTTTATTACGTGAATTTCTGAGTTGAAATCAAGATAATCTCAGCTGTACTAACGCCTGGCCTGTCCCTCACTAGTCGTCAGAGGAACAAGAAGGGAAAGCTCTGGGTATTTCTTTTCTGATTTTTCTCAGTTCTTCCTCATGCCTGGAATGTAAATCTCCGGGCACCATAAAATTGAATAAAAAAATGTAATTTTAAATTATTTTTTATTTTAAGTCAGATAGGAGCATAATAGAAAAAGATCATCAAAAACAATGAGAAGAAATAATTGTTAATTTCTACAGTACCTTGAAACAGAAGCCCAAGAGAATAAATGGAATAAGGATACTATTAAAATTTCCTCTTTTATTATATCTCCTCTGCCAGAGTAATTGTTGCTGTGTCCAATATATGCATGGCACAATTTACGAGCTGTTTTCTATTAGTTTTTAACATTAAGATATACAGAAAGAGAATGAGGAGTGAGCTTTCTTTGCTTAATTAAATGACTGGCGAGGCATAGGTGTTGCCGGCCAACTCTTATACATGATATCTAAAGCTGGGGTACCCAGACAGAAGGACCCTACGCAATGCACATTCTTCCTTTATTAAGTGAATATTGATGCAATATTATGCATTATTTTTCCGGCCACCACAAAGGAAGGGGCACGTGATTCTTTTGCCGCAAGAATTATATATTAGTATTCAGAAAGAAAAAATCCCTAATATATCATTCACAGAGGATTAAAGGTTTTCATAGATCCCTTCCTTATGAAATCACGGCCGTGCACAGGTGTGTTTCAGCTTGGGCGTTTTCAGTGGTGCGGGGGCACGGAAGAGACACAGGGGCATGGTCCAGACGCTGGATTCCCTTCACGAGCTTTCCAGAAACAGAAACTTGGCCTCATTAGGATCTTTGAGTGCACTCAAGGCCGGGTCATCCCAGTAAGCCGTGTTACTAGCTGTGATGAATGCCAACCCAACACAAAATTAATGTTGCGTCTTTTTTTTTTTTTCTGAGAGCAAGCTACGTCCTATTTTCTCTTCTCTCTGTGTGTCTGTCTCCTTCACACACACACACACACACACACACACACACACACACACGTGTTTGTGTGCATTAAGACATACCCTACGTATGTAATTACTTAGCCCAAGAGCAGCCCTCTGAGGCAGGCACTATTAATATCTCCATTTTACAGATGAAGAAACTGAGGCAAAGAGGCTGGAAGCCAGCAAATGCACCCGGGCTCGTCGACCTAATGCGGGAGGGTCAGGCGGTTGGCGGGTCTGGTCAGTCAGCAGGTATCAATTGAGCACCTAGTGTGTACCAGGCCCTCTCCTAGGTACTGGGCACATGTGATGAACGCAGCGGACAAAGTCCGTGCCCTCGTGGAGTGAACATTCATTATATTTAGTGATCTATTCCCTAGTATGATGCTGGCACTGCCCCCGGCCAACCTCAGCAAGTTAATTAGCATCCTGGGAAAATGCGTGATGGAGCGACAAGTCTGCGTGGGGGGCTCGGGGACTTGGCGAGGCAGGCTTCCCTGCTCAGTGGCTGCACGGTCTGCTTGGGTGGGCCCTGGTGGGGTGTGGGCACGTGCGTCAGGCGCTGGTTGATGTTCGTGCAAGGCACGCACGGCGCCTCCCACGGCTTCAAATGAAACCTAAAGGCTGCTCATAGGGAAATTGACCCATATTCGGTTTATCGGGTAATTCAGTGACACCTCTGCCCACACGCTTATCAGAGATTTTGCAAAGAAGATGGGCTCCCAATGGCCAGAGGCTTCTTTTTATTTTTATTATTATTATTTTTAATGACCCTAAGAATCCAGGGACTTTCGTGAAGCAGCCCTCAGGCCTGGGGACCCTTGGGCCCTCCCCCACCTCACATTCCTTTTGTGCTACGGGTGGCATTTTCTGCGTGAGCCGTGACTTCTCTCCCAGTTGCCTGTGCGGTGCTACCTGAGCCGTCCCCATGTCCCCATTGAAATGCAGAAGCTGAAAGGTTTACAGTGGACGTATATAGTGTTACCGACAGCACACGAGCCCTTCCAAAGAGCATCGTGGCTGCGGAGACGCAGTAATTCACATTTCCAATATTGCTAATAAAATTTAACAAATGGAAAACCAAAATGTCAAACAAGCAATAACACGGATCGTATTTCTCTTAGGCCGAGTAAAGAAAATCATGGTGACTTTAATTGGTTAGAATGACGAAAAGAAGAGAGAGGAAAAAAATAAAAACCTCCATGAGTTACAGTGACTCAACTAAAGAGAGACTGAGTATAATTTCACTAAAAAGGAGGTGGCAATAACGTGTCATGCCCAGGAGAGGAGGTGTGCGATCGACTCGAACTAATCACGGGGGTGATGGATGCTGTCCCCTCTGCAGACGCCGGTGTGCCCGAGGTCAGAGACCAGTGAAAGGGTGGCTGTGCTTTAGTGGACCGCGGCATCGTATTTCACGGGGCTCACGTCCTAAGGAGAGAGGAGTGATGTTTACGGGGCGCAAAGCATTGGGGGACTTTGCGAGGGAACCGTGGCTATTCGGCTTGTCGAAAAGCATCTCCGTGTTTCCTCCTGCATTCCCGAGGCTGAAGCCCCCACCTCTCCGACGCTCATCCACCCGCTTCCCAGGGGACCGCCGAGGCTGGGCTGCTCTCTGGAGAGTCCTTTCAGATTTCCGGACTGTTCCTCTGCGTTCCCACAGTTGCGACACGGGCAGGAGAAATGCTGAGAGTGACCGGGGTGAGCTCGCTGGATAATCCCCTTGTAGTTTGTCACAGCCTGATTCGATGCAGCCAGCATCTCCCCTGTCGATGGCTTTCCCTTAAAATTTCGAACCCAACATTCACAGGAAAGAAATTGTGACTTTTATTCAAAAAAGGAAAATAGCGCTTAGGGTCCATGCGACAGAATGCGAAAGGGACAAAAGCAGCCCTTGTCACGTGCCGTCCAGGTGCTGCGTGACAGGCTCCCAGACGCCCGGTCAACGGCTGAAGGTTTCCGCATCACCGAGAGGCCGTGGTGTGGGCACAGCGTCGCCAGTGCAGGCACCGATGATTAAAAACCCCACAACTTTGTTGCGGTCTGCGTTACCTGCCCCGGACTCCCCTGCTCCCCGAGCAGCCACCCGGCGCCAGCTCCGGCTGCTACCTTCAGGACAGAATATGGCTTTTCTTATCTGCGGCATATCCAGAGGTTGCAACTATGTGACAATTCAAGGGTTTCGTTTTTTGCTTTGTTTCTGTATTTACAATGATGTGGCTAAAAATCGAAACACAAATAAAACGGAGGAGGTGTCCAAGTAGCTACAGTTCGATCCATGTTTCATACATATCACGTTAAGAAAGGTTAATTCTGTATTAAATATAATCAAAAACACAGTACGGGGCTTGTCACACTGACGCGGGTGGCGGGTACACAATTAAAACTCCTGAAAATTAGGATTAATTTTTTGAATGCTGTGAGTGTCCCTTGAGTAGAATTGTTTGAATCAGTTTTGAAGGCCTGTTTGTTAGAGATATGGTCTGAACCTTTTTAAACTGTTGTGTGTGATACTCTACACCAGACTCTCAGAAAATAATAATGATGCTTATCAGTCACTCGCCTTGAGTTTGCTTGTGAAAAACCTCCAGCTAGCGTGCCATTGGAGCTCTTAAAACATAGATCTTTTTGCTGTACTGATAATTCACTCTCAGCTTGAGATTGATGACTATGTGAAGTCCATAAAAGATGTTACCACTATATTTTGTTCTTATGATTTATTTTATCATGTTGTCAAGGTTTGCAGAAAACAAGAAACAAATCAATGAATGTCATGCTTAAATATTAAAGAAGGCTGTAATACACATTTTTATTCAGATGCCTTATTCAATCTTGCAGCTCAGAAAAGGGTAGTAGCGACCAAGCTTTTATTTGAATTACTTTTGGAAAAATTAATTTAGGAGGACTGTTGAATTGTGAATGGCAAAAGGCAGCTAACCTTATTTGCTTAAATAGGAATGTATGGTAGCAGGACTTCTTGGGAAAGCAGCACTCAGAGACCACGGGGAGGTGGATGGGTTTTAAAGCATCAAGAACTTGGACTGGAGTGTGCTTAACGAATTCCAGCGTGGCGAGGAGGGTATTTGGAAAGAGGCGAAGGGGGAGACGCGGCTTCGGGGGCGGGGGGTGGATGCTGTGCACTTTGCTTTTGAAACGAATCATTTCCTTCATCATTATATGGCATCAAGACCATCTCTTCCCAGGGCCGGCAGCGTCTGGAAGTGTGGCATACTCCAGAGCCGCTGGCCTTTCCCACACCTCATTAGACAGCAAGCAGAGAGGAACAGCTAAATCTCGCTTTATTTGTCTGAACCGGACGGCTTTCTGAGAAGGGGACCTACCTATGCAGACGCTGTCAACTGCGTGTTCACACGACCCGGAGCTGGAGACCGTGCCTTTCCAGGGCCTGAAAAAATATCCTCTGAACCCTGTTTTTTTTTTTTCTTTTTTGAAACAGAGTAGAATGCGAACAAAAATGTTCAAAAAAAACGTGTGTCAAAAAATGAAACTCTTAGGTTGTGTCCCAGGAGTCGAAGCTTTGGCCTAACCCCTGCCGGAGGCTCGGGTCTGTGCTGGGTGGGGGGTGACCAGACCGGGGGACCACCCGCCACGCCGAGGTCCTGTCCTGAGTGGCTGCGGACTCTCCGAGAAAAGCCACGAGGCTTTGCGTCACCTCATTGCGAAGATCATTTTATTGTATGATGTTATGCTCTTGCTTCGTGGAAATTCGTGACCAACGCACGGTGTTTGTGGTGGTTCCAAATTAACATGAATATTCAATTAAGCACAGACTCGACTCTGACAGTTCAGAATAAACTGGAGTTTATTTGAATTTAGAAAACAGATAAATTAGGAGGCAATCGTTTGCATCACAATTGATTCTTCCTTCCAAGGGAGGGTTCCTGGCGGGATTCTCTAAATGGAAAGCTCTCCAAGCACTTTGAAAGATATAATTTGATTTTTAAGAATTCTCTCCTCACGTAGTTTTCAGGACCAGGCCTCTTGTCTGAAACGAGAGTCATCGCGATTTAATTTGGCGATGAGACAGCTTCGCCGCAAATATCTTGGACTGAAGACCCAGACGCCGTGCGTGGACACTGTACCCAGGTGCCGTGCGTGGACACCGTACCCAGGTGCCCGGCCTCCTCTCCGTTCTCCTTCTCTCTTGCTCAGCCGAATGCAGATTCCAGTCCTGTTGGTCGGTTCGCGCACGTTCAACCAAGCCTGGCTCCGGCCCTGCCGGACAGGAGGACGCGCTCCGAGCGGCAGAGGAGCTGCTGGGGCCTAGGCGGCCGCCCGGCCATGCACCAAGGAAGGAAGTGGACGCGGAGGGCACGGGCTCGGAGGGGCGGCTTCGGGGGCCTCCGGTTTGCGTGGTTTCCCATGATCATCGCACACGAGTGGGGAAGGGTCTAGTCAGAATTCGCAAAGCTGCTGTCAGTTATAGGCAGCCAGCAGCGCGCGCGCATGTGTGTGTGTGTGTGTGGTTGCCTGGTGGCTGCCCGGGTCAGTCACCTGGACAGATGGCACTCTGGGCCAGTCTCCTGGACGGCCGCTATGATGCCGAATGCAGCAAAGAGCGGACTTCTGTGCAGGAAGGAGATGCTGAGCTGGGCGGGGCCGGGGCAGCCCTGGGCCGTGACGGGGGATCCGTCTTCACCGCAGATGCACTTGGCGCCTAGGGCCCCGGGGTCGGACGCGTCTGGCTGTAGGTGCTGTCCTTCCTTGCTCTCTCTCTTGGGCCCTGGGCCCTGGGATGGCACCCCAGGACACTCTCCCTCTCGGGGCCCCGTGTACCGAGGAGGACAGGAGTCTGGCTCAGCATCAATGGAATGCAGACACGGACCTGGCATTTCCCAAACCGTTTCAAAGGGCCTAAC
>NW_006436291.1:2221084-2227651 GCF_000325575.1 Pteropus alecto
CGGCAGAAACGGTCACGGAGGGAGGGTGACGAGAGACTTCGGGTGAGGAGAGCGAGTAAGGCTCTGAGAAGTCCTGCAGCAAAGGGCCGCGTGCGTCTGGTACCATCCCCGAGGGAGGCACATCGTGCAGAATCCCTGCTGGCATAGGCCGTGGGGCACGTGTCCCCGGGAGGCGCAGAAAGCGGTCTGATTCAAGGGCGTCGTTCTGCGATGGGACGCTCCGTCCCCTTAACTCTCCTTGGGACCTCGGGGTATGCGTCAGCTAAGCTGGCCGCCAGGCTGGATCTCCTAACTGGAGGACTTTGGGCCGTGGCGGGATGACTGTTTTGAAGTAGCAGAGCCTTCTGACGGCTGGGGGCCTGGCACGTGCCATGGCGAGTCATTTGGTGCTTCCGTGTGGCATGAACACACACGCGTCCCTTCTCTAATCGTTCGGGACAATTCTTCCCGTTGCTAACACACGACCCTGGATGCACAGGCGGGTGACAGGAGGCCGCGGCTACGCTGCCGGCGGATCCCGCGTCGGGGCCCCTGTCTCCGGCTCCTCCTGGAGGAAGCTGGCGCGGAGCGCGCGGACCTGCTTCTGAAGGCCCGGCTGGCGCTTCCTCTCCCCTCCCTGCTTGGAGTCCCAGCAAAGCGGGAAGCGTCCACTTCATGGGCACGTGTCATCGGCGATCCCAGAAAGGTGTCGGCCGGTGTCTCCATCGCCCAGAGGCGGAGGAGAGCGAGGAGGAGTGGCAGCTTGGCATCCAGCCATCACGTCACTATACCGTCACCAAGTCCACACCCGGGCCACTGACTGTCTCCACGTCCCCTCCTGAACTCCGAGAGCACCCGACTGGGGCCGCCCTGCATGACACGTGACGCGGAGCCTCTAACGAGAGTCACGGCCCCGCAGGAGGCCTGCAGCGTGAGCCTTAGGAAGCAGGAGCCTCCTGGCAGCCCAGGCGGGGACCCGCGTGGGACAGGCCCCTCCGAGCAGGCGGCTCGGCCTCTCGGGCCGGACTTTGCTGGAGCGCAGCGGCTGGGCGGTTCGGCCCGCTCACGGCCGCCGCCCATTTATGCCTTCCTGCAGCTGCGTTGTCTGCGTGGCCCCTCTGTGCCACGAGCCCGACAGGACCGGGGTGCACGGCGGTGGATCCAACGGTCTGTGACTGCGCGAAGACTAGGGGGAGGACAGGAAAGAGCGGGGGCCGCCAGCCAGAGCCGCCCGGGCAGATGTTTAATTGCGAACAGCGAAGGCGAGGGCAGGGGCCTGCAGAAGCACATGACGAAGGCACTTGGCCTTTTCTAGATCACTCCAGGGATCGTCCTTAAAGAAGCGACGCTCTAGGGTTGCTCTGAAGGGGAAGGGGGCTTGGCCGGGGGTTCGGGACAGCATCGGAGGCGGCGTCTGGCCCAGCGGCGTTGCCCACGTGTGACCTCGGCTGTGCTGTTCCCTGGGGACGTCCATGCGGCTTTGTCGTGTGTGATTCTGGGGAAGGAGAGGCAGAAACGCCTGGAGACTTCGCGAACTCGGGCTGCTTTTTCTTTTCCTGATGGAACCAGGTGTTTTCGGCTCCTTGTGCGCCGCCCGCGGGAGGGCCGCGGGAGCTGCTTGTAAGACGGTTCCATTTCTGTGGCGTCCACAGCTTTGAGCTTTGTGTCCCTATAGAAGCAGCGACACTGGCCGTGCAACCTGAATTAAACGGAGGGACCCTTCTTCCCATCTGTCGGACGAGACTGTCAACCAGCCTCCGGGAGCCACGTCAGCTGTGGGGAGCTGGTGTACAGATGGGGTCCCCAACCTGTGCGGCACCAGGGACCGGTGCTCCTGTGAGAACCTAATGCCCGATGATGAAGCTTCGCTCGTCAGCTCTCACCTCCTGCTGTGCGGTCCGGTTCCTAACGGGTCACGGATTGGTACCGGGGGGATTAGGGACTCCTGGGGTAGCTGGACCCATTATGCGGGAGGCCACAGAGCAAAGTGAGGTGTCTCTGTGAGCCCCGTGTCTGCTGTGCCCCCCTCAGCCAGTCTCCCCGCTGCCCAGCTTCCTTCCCGTCTGCACAGAGCTTGCAGGCACACGATGCTGAGCAAGTCACCCCCAGGCTTCAACCACCTGTCAGCCTGGAAGAGAAAACCCTCCACATCTAGGGCGCCCGCGCCCCTCCAAACTCCTCTCCAGCTGTTCCCCGCCCCCCACATCAGTGAGTGAACAGTCGCCTCGAAAACAAGTGTCCACGTCCTGGCCCCAGAAACCGTGAGTGGATCCGAGCAGGAAGAGGGTCTTTGTCGGTGTTATGAAGTTAAGGATCTTGAGACGACATCGCGTGGACGTAGGGCGGGTTCTGACCAGCGCCTTGGTGTCAGCTGCCGGCCCCTTGAACCGCGAGGGTATCACTTCCGCTTCCGTCATTTGTAAACCTGCCAGTTTGCGCCGATTGGCTGCAGCAGCCCCAGGACACTCAGAGCCCAGGGCTCTTTTCTGGGCTCCTCTCCGCGGGTGGGTGTTGGTCCGGCCCCACCCTCCGTGAGGGATGCCTCCACAACTCTCGACTGCCCACTGGGGACACCATGGCATGTCCACACCTCACTGCCGTCTGCTCTCCTGCCTCTGATCTCTCTCTTCACCCCAGAAACAGTAGGAGGCCCCGTAAGCGGTAGGAGCTCGTGAGTATTTACTGAATTCATAACAACTACACTGACCGCTTCGGGTTGCAGGGCGGCAGAAGAGTGGAGAGGCGGCGGGCTGGTTTTGATGCTGGAGCATCTCCACGTCTTTCGACAGGCGCTGCGTCCACGTCTGCCATTCATTCAAAACGCGCTGGACTGCAGGCTCCTGACCCGGGCACTGAGGAGTCAGAAAACAAGAGCCCCTCGCCCTCCACAAACCCACGGTCCAGCGGCAGGGGCTGACCCGTAAGCAAATGCTACATCGTTGGCATAGTTGTCGAGTGGGCTCATGTGCCAGGCACCGTGCCAAGTACGTTGAGTAGTTTAATCAGGGGCACCGGATTTTGCAGACAAAAAGACAGTGCACTCAGTTAAATGTTATTTCAGATAAACAACAGCTTCTTTTAGCGTAAGGAGGCCCTACACAATATTTGGAACCCACGCTGAAAAGCCACTCGCTGGGTTTCCTCCAGTCCGTTTTTAACAGGGCGCCCCGAATGCCCAGTAGCCCTGAATCTAGCCGGCTCAGCAGTCCTACGAAGTGGGTTGTAATAGGATCTTCAAGTTACAGATCAGGAGACGGGATGAAGAGGTGGTGTCATTTCATTTCTGCATCGAATCCGGAGCCCTTCGTCCAGGAGACAGTGACCCAGGCCAGGAAGGGCGTGGTCCTCATGCTCCAAGAGCACACGGCTTCGCAGAGCTCGCCGCACCGACTGCCCGTGGGCAGCGCTGGAAACGCGCCCTTGGCAGAAGCAGGGAGGGTCTCCAGCCGGGAGTGGGGGGCGGGGGGCCGCCGTGGTGCGGAGCGGAAGCGAATCCAGAGCCTCCTGAGTGAGCCGCACCGAACAAGCCTCGTGCTCTTGGAAAGGGGGCGTCGTGGGCCCGGCTGTTCCTGCTCATCCCCGGCTGCATTGGATGTTACCGCGTGGCCGGCCTCGCGATCGCGCTCTCGCACTCGGTTCAGACATACATCGAAACTTCATCGCCAAAGCCTTCCCTCCCCGTGGAGTCCCCGCCCCGACGCTGGAGCCGCCTCCGACGGGAGGCGGCCCCTCCGCCTCGCGCCCTGCTCCCCACTACTTCCGCACGATCCCCATGGGCTGTTTTTCGCACGCCTGCTCCCGTTGCTTAGTCACCACTGGACACTGAGAGCCTCGCTCGGTGCTCCCGTAAGTGTTTGAGTGGAGGGACGGCGGCCCACCCGGCGGTGACTGCGCCAGGTGACCACGGGGACGGCCCATGTCTTTTGTGGCCCTTGTGTCAGGCTCCTGCCGCGCCCTTCCTCCTGGCTGCTCCTCCTCCTCCTCGCTCGCGGGTCCCAGTGCGGGTGGGCTAGATGCCCTGAGCGTCATCAGCCCCCCGTCCTCACGTAGGCTCCGAGGACTTCTTCGTGGGGTCTCGCTGCCATCACGCAGGAAGTGTGAGAACTCAGGCAGGTGAGGCTCCTGATGGCCGAGCAGGTCACACCGAGTGTGTTCGATCAGCGCGTCTGATTCCGGGTCTGAGAGGCGTCGTCAGGCTTGGGTGGGAGCCACCTGGGACCTGATCAGGTGGGGACCGGGGGAGGGGACGGAGATCGACCGGCCCTGAAAGCAGGGTTAATTCCTGAAGCTGAGACTCGTGACTGCTGTGTGTTCTCATAAATAAGCAGGGAGCGGTGTGCGCTCAGGGTCCTGATGAGGGGACAGGCCCGGGAGGGAGCGCGAGGCTCCGCCCGCCCGGTGCCCAGGCCGTGGGGGAGAGTCTGGCCGGCCTGCAAGCAGGCTGACGAGGCCTCTCTCCAGCAGGACGAGAGGCTGCCAAGAAGGCAGCAGTGGCCCCTGCCTGTCACCAGCGTCATGCCCCAGGCCCGTGGTCACCGCACGAGGACTCGTCTGGGTCCGAAGCCGGCGGGCTGGCCTCCTGAGGGGGATCCTTGTGTCCCTCGACTTCCCCACATGCGGCCTGGCCAGGGGCTGCTGCTTCTCCTACAGCCACAGAGCGCTGGCCACACCGCAGTGCCCAGCCTGTGTCAGCATCCATCCCTCCCAGGGACCGCGGCAAGCGGAGGGGCCGGTGGCCTTCCAGGTCAGGGGAGGTGGGTCCAGTGTCCCCGCCTGTCTCTCTCTGACCCTCTGGCAGTGCTTGGCAAGCTGTGACAGCCAGGAGCCAGCCAGCCTGGAGTCACAGCTCGCAGGAGGCCAGCGAGGGCCGCCACCTGGCCCAGGGCACACGCAAGGACTTCTCCTGGAGAAGAACCAGCCTCTTCAGCTTTTGAGATGGATTTGCATCATGCGTGTGTTTTATGCCCATGGGGGTCTTAGAATGACAGATGGAGAGAGGACTGGGGGCGGAAGGACCCCCAGGAACCTTGGCAGATGCGGCCCACAGGCGCTGAGCGACCCGCACCGCTCACGTGGCCCTACCTGGAGACAGCTGTGGGCAGTTCAGTGCAGATGTGGCGTGACGAAGTGGACACAGCACGGCCAGGGGCCAGCACCTTCGAGATCGAATTCTAGCTCTCTGGCCAACGGGCCCTTAGCTTTGGCCGGGTACCCTAGCTTTCGAGGGCCGAGTCCTCTGTGCAGTGAGCTGACGCCAACAGCCCTTTCTGAGGATGGTTGTGATGGTTCCACGGGCGACCCAGGTCGGGCCCCAGGGAGGGCTGGGGGAGGGCCCAGTGTCTAGCGAGGGCTCGGCAAACGGTCGCTGTTTTTGAGACCCAGGGGAGACGGGTTTACATCATAAACGAGGCTGTGGATAGAGGTTGGCGTTATTGTTTGCGAGCTGCCTCGTAAAGTGTTCATGCAAAAAACTTTAACCTGACATCTTTAAATGTTGGCACAAGCACAGGACAGCGGTGACCATCACTTTCCTGCCCCCGCCCCACACTCAGGCCCAGCACACTGTTGACCGTGTGTCTGCTCCCACAGCAGGTGGGGGGCGAGGACTTGGGGCCAGATGGCGGGTCATTTCAGCCCTTTGCCTGCTGCTGTGTGACTCCGGGCAAGTCACACACTCTCTGTGCACGATCCTCATCTGCAAAATGAGACTTAGAAAAATAACTTCCTCCCGGGTTGCTATGAGATTGGGCGAGCTGATGGAGTGGTCATCGTCGGTGCTGGCTGGGACCTGCGGGGAGGGGTGGAGGGGTGACCGGGCGGAGCACAGGGTATTTTCCAGCAGTGGAACTGTCCTGTGTGACACCACGATGGCGCGTGTGTGACATGCGCCTTTGTCAGGCATAACGCACAACATGAGGAGCGAGTCTCACACGTCATCTGCCGACTGTGGTTGACAGTGATGAGCCCGCGCCGGCCCATCCCCCGTCGCGAATGTCCTATGCCGAAGTCTGGGGCGGGGGGCCACCGAGATCTCACCGGACTTCCCGCTCAGCTTTTCTGTAAACCCAAAATCGCTCTAAGAGACGAAGCCCGTTCACTGAAAGCCGTCAGCTCTCCACGTCCGAGGCCGCTGCTGTTTCCCTGGCCCCGCATTCTCTCGAGCTGTGCGTGTGGTCACTGCCTCCTCCATCGGCACCAATGCCATGCCCGCCCCGGCTGAGCGGCCTGCTCTTTCGCGTCCCTGCACTGGCTGGCCATTGATCGATATTGGATGGGCGAGGGGAAACCGAGTTTCTAGGCCGTGATAGAGAAATTAGGGGCGCTTCTGGACACCTTCGGGCCTCTTCTGCCCCCTCCCTGCCGCTCCCGCTCCGGCACCTTGTGACCAAGCTGCAGCAGCAGCAGCCTTGGGCGGCGCCTCCCAGTGACGGGAGGATATCCTGCGTGCCAGCTTATCTGCCCTCCGGCTGCCAGCTCCGGCTCGGTGCCGAGGGGTCTGCCTCCTCGCTCAGACTTGCCCTGTGAGTCATCAGGCATTTTGCACCGTAGGCCATCCCGGGAGCCCCAACTCCAGCCAAGAGGCAGAGC
>NW_006436291.1:2227664-2230164 GCF_000325575.1 Pteropus alecto
GGCTCGCCTCCGCCGACGCGCACGCTCGTGTCTGCTTAGGCGGGGATTAATGTCGCACCCCTTCTCCTGGCTTCCCTGACCTCTCTCCAGCAGAAGCGCGCAGCCCGTCTGCTCTCAATGGCAACTTGGTCTAGGTTATTTTGTTTTCTGTCTCTCCAGGTTTTGCACAGTAAGTGCGATTACAGCTTCTTAAACCCGGGAAAACGCACCTGCCCCACAGACAGTGGGAAATGAGGGGCAGGAGGTGTCCTTTCGCACCTTCAGGGGTTAGAGTGGGTTTCGATGTCATCGATGTGTCTGTTTTATCCCTAAACAGCACCTTGCGTGTGTGTGTGTGCGCGCGCGCGTGTGTGCATGTGTGTCCGTGTGTGTCTGGTCTAGCATTCCTGGAACAAGGTAGAACTTCCTCCTTCAAAGTCGTCTTGTAGGACCCTTCCCAGAAGATGCTGGAATGATGTGATGCCCATCTCTGATGCTGACCCCAGAGTCTGAAAATCTCTCTTGTGAGGAGTATGATGGCGGCGACCCCCTGAGGTCTGCTCGTCACCTTCAGGGACTCACAGGATTCTTCTTGATGGGCTGTGACAACCTGCACATTTTGGTCCAAATGGTAAAATTAATACCCAATAGAGAACTACATGCTTTTGCCACAATTAGAGAGGAAGACAAGCTTGGGAACAACTCACTCCGTGGCCTTCGAGAGCCACATGGCCCCACCGGCTCCAGTGAAGTGCTCAGGAATATTGTGAAAATTGGATCCAGGATGCAGGCAATGTGCGGCGTTGATAATGCCAACGTGACAAGTTGTCACTTTGCCGCATGTTCCTTAACATGACTAAACCTTAATGGCCAGGTTATCCCGGCTACTCTAGAATAATCAGGGCAACAGGATGGGAATGAATGGCAGCTACCGTAATTACTCTAGAAAGAGGACCAAAGCAAACAGAAATTCTCTCTAATTTTATATATTCCCAATAGGTGCACATGCTACATCATTATCACTATAGAAACTACTTAGTAGTTAGCCAAAAGCCGGCGCCGTGTCACACACGGGTGGGTCAGCGGCCACCCCCTCTCCCGAGGCAGCCCCTGTAACTCATGGGGGATTCCGGGGGTGCAGAGCGTTGGAGGGGGCACAGGCCAACGGGCTCCCCAAACTAAGCCCATTCCGCACCATCTACTTCTTCATAAATGCTAATGGACCGAAACCTCCTCTTCTGGACATTTGCAGACAGGCACCCGGCGATGAGGAGGCAGAGCTGGGAGGGAGAATTTCGTGCAGCAAAGTGATGAGGCTTTTATTGTTATTATCACCGCTCTGGTTGTTGTTAAGGAATCTCCAAAACTGGCTCAAACCCCCACTAAAAAGCATTCGATGAGGGCACAGTTAGACCGCTTTCTAGGGGGGTGACAGTGACCATCACTAGCTTTCAGGTCATGACGGCTCAGCGAGCATATTCTTCCTTTTCTTCTATTTTCTGTTACCATTGTTGATACTTTGGCATCTAACGGCCCCAAAGCACTGAATACGTGCGCCTCAGATGTGAATATTTCTGGCCGAGAAACCTCCCAGGGAACAGGCAAGCAACAAACATTGGTGGCCGAGCGGCCGGCTCGCCCGCCGGGAGGTTGGGGTTCATTTCTCTGCTTTCTGTCACCATCACCCCAACCGCCAGCCGGTCCCATGTTGTCAGTTTTCCCGTCGCAGGGCCACTGGGACCTCAGAGAAAGTTCACGTCCCAGGCCTTAATCCCGGCCGACAGGACCCAGAAGACGAGGGCCTTCCAAGGACGGGATTAGCCGGGCATCGCTTCTCCCCGGGTCCAGACCTGAGCAAAGTAAACAAGGCCTTGCTGCCGAAACCCGAAATCCCATCAAAGAGACTTCCCGGCCGGCGGAGAGCGGCCGTCAGAAACACGGAAACGCGAACAATGAGCAGGGCGCGAAGTCAGAAATTTATAGACGCCGGCCTCGGCCGCTGCATATCCTGGAAGGAAAAAAAAAAGCGTTAAGAAAACAAACGCTCGCTGTGGATGTGAGGGCTCCGACACCGGCCGTCCGACACAGCGGCCCTGGGCTTGACCTCCACAACATGTTTCCACAGGTAATTCCATAACTCTCCGGCCAACTTCTCAAGGCTTCCTGTTTGACAGCGAGAGAGAGGAAGTGGCCAGCGCTGGGGAGCGGGGCGCCCCGCACCGCCGACCTGTGTAATTTATACCCGGTTTCATCACCTCGTCGTACACACATGATGAAATTTATTTCTGCTGATAACTGGGGTTTTGGCCGTGCGGCGGGTGCAGCCGGCGCGCTGAGATGCTCTGTCTGTTGTTGCTGGAGTGTGTGTGGAGTGCGCTGTGAGGCTGATGAATGACCGCTCTGGCAGATTCATAATCTAGGGTTTGGTGCAGCTGTGGAGGAAACTAATAGCTAGCAGGGACCGCTGGAGGTCCCCGGGCTAATACCTGTCTCCTCCATCACAAATTGATGGCGTTAAACA
>NW_006436291.1:2232664-2243212 GCF_000325575.1 Pteropus alecto
ATTTGAATATAAACCAAATGGTGTGTTACAGATGTAACCAGGTTTGGCTGCCAAGGGCTCACGGTTAACGCGCCCGACTCTTCGCGGGCAAGCCCTCGGAGTTAAGGGTGCTTTCTGCTCATTCGTTATTGTTTTTGCTGACCTCTGGCATGTTAAAATCAGAGCCGCGGCGAACAGTTCACCAGAGTTGTAAAGCCTCCGAAAGCTCGCAAGCTGTTTGCTATTTACCCAGTAAGCTGCCTCTTTATCAGGGGCCTGAATGCGGGACCCATTAGGCTTATAATAAAAGAACCTTTTAAAAAAAATCCCCAAGTCACAGCACCAAGCCAGCAGGAGATCCAGACATTTACAGGCATGAGATGCACTAGAGCCGTGGAGAACAGAAAAGGGGTGTGTGTGTGTGTGTGTGTGTGTGTGTGTGTGAGTGAAAGAGAGAGGGGGAGAGATGGAGAAAGAGAGAGAGGGGGGAAGGGAGGGGGAGAGGGAGAGAGAGAGAGAGAGAGAGGGAGAGAGGAAGAGAGAGAGACAGAGAGAGAGAGAGGGAGAGACAGAGAGGCGGCCAGAGAGGGAATGGGGGTCGTGACTGCATGTGGGCGAGAGCGAAACAAAAGACTGATCTCGTTCTTGGCCTGGGAACCCCAGCGAGGCAGCCTTGTGGGTTTGGCCCCAGGAAGCCCACCCAACCAGGCCCGCTGGGATGTGGGCTGAGGCTAAAACGGGTTCCTTAATAGAGACACGTTTTTAGTAAGTCGTTCTTGAGAAAGATTCTGTGGGAATGGCGCTGCTACCTTTACGTCCTGTTTCCCCATAAACTGGAGATGGCCTCCTGGTGCCTTTTGTCAGCAGCGAGCTAACTGCTGGAGTAAGGCGTCCAGACTGTGCTTCGGTCCACCCCTTGGGCGGCTCTTCCTTCCTGTTGCTGGAAAAGGGGCCAGCGCTTGCGGGAGGAGAAGAGCCCACAGGTACCTCGGCCCTTGACTTTCTCCCAGATGAGTTTAGTGGCCAAAACTCTAGAAGCCTGAAAGTAGGGACAGAGAGGGGCCGGATGGCCCTGGGCGGGCCTTGGGGGTGTGGTACCCAGACCTGGAGCCACGCCCACCGCACTACCTACACTCTGATTGGCCCCCTGCCTCGGCCCCGCCCCCAGGCTAGCTACATGCTGATTGGTTCAGAACAGGGGGCCTTGCGTATTTACCTGTCCGCTTGGAACCTCGGGCCCCCGGGACGGCGCGGAGAGGTGTGAGCACCCTTCTCTAATGGGAAGCCCAGCACGCAAATACCAGCATTGTCCTTTCCTCCCCCGCCGCCGTTTCCGTTGCCGAGTTGTTGTCACAACATGTATTAACATTTTAATTATAATCTCATAAGTGCGCGTGTTAATAAGTATGTACTTGAAGAATGAAAAGAAATACTTCCGTAGCTTCCATCCAGTTTTTTTTTTTTTTCCCCAGTGTAATTACGGGTAAATCATAGACTTGCACGAGGTCAGACACTCGCTGCCGATGCGACACGGAGCCTTTTTCTTCTCGGCCCAAGGGTATTGCCGGGACGTGGGAGTATGCTCCTCGGAGACAACTCTCCATTAGGAAGAGTTTTATCAATATCGATGACCAAGCACCCTGGAGGCGAAAGGATCAGATGCAGAAAATCTGCATCGTGTTTCAAGGTTGGTAGCATTTCTTTGGTGGAATGACATTGGCCAGGTACAATGCCCTAGTCTTACATAGCTCCGCACATAACTGTGTCTTGTTGTTTTTAACTTAATAACGAGTGTTCATGCGTCCCTTTTTTTGGGTTGTTTACATCACATGTTGGCTGTTTCAGTGGTCCTCTGCAAATCTGGGGTTGTGGCTTCGACTGAAGGGCAGTAGACAGAGGACAAAATGCACCATCGGCGGAGTGGCGTTATACAGTCCTTCTGTGGGTATGTGACGCTGGGGGGCAGGTCCCGTCTATGAGCATCAACAAGAGGCCCCCAGGGAAACACGCACACGATAAGGGCCGTGATGTTTGCCTTGAGCAAGGGGCCCAGCCCCCCCACCCCCACGCCTTTGCTATGTTCTTCTCCAAATGAGCTATTACTCGCTGGGCTCCTGACACCCAGTGGGTGCTCGGCGAATGGGTCGCGTGCAGGAGAAGGAGGGTGCAGGCTGTTCGGGTCGACTCTGGTTTCTCTAGCACGGACTTGGCCTTAGCTTTCTCATGCTCCGAAGACTTCGAGGCCAAGACAAGGAGCAGAAGCACCGTGTGTGACTCAGCGACTCCACAGTCGGCCGCGTGGATGTGTGTGCATGCTGGGGGTGGCCCCGCCGGCTGGCGTTTCCTGCCACACACCGCCCCCCCCCCCCGGCCACCTGCACCTTCTTTCCATTCCTTTCCACCTTCCCTGCCTCTCCTCTTTCCACATCTGTCCGTGACTGTAATAAAACCCAGGCTGTGCCTCGCCAGTGGCCCGGGGCTTCTCCAGGGCCCCGGGCGTGCAGAACGTATCTGGACTGCGATAGGGCACCGCAGTATGACAGGACACTGCAGTGACCAGAACGTGGAAGAGAAGCGTTTGTGCGCAGACGCTGTGCACAAGAATTAACTCTGACGAAGGCTGGGTGTGGGAAGGCGTCAGGGAGGAGGAGAGGCTAAGTAGGATTTTGAAGGATGAAGAGGCGTTTGCCAGGCAGACAAGATAATGGCATCATTCTAAAGACGGGGCCGGGAACAGTTTGCGTGGCTGCGGGGCCTCTCAGCAGCTGGGCAGGTAGCTAGAGCACGTGTTGTTGGTGGCGGGAGGAGAGCAGGGACAGGTGAGCCCCGAGAGGGGCGTGGAGCTGTGCCGAGCAGGCCCTTCCGTGCCGGATTAGGGTGTCGGACGTTTTCCTGGAGAACAGCAATAGGGAGCCAGGCGGGGCTGTCAGCAGAACAGCTCTGCACTCGGATTTGCATTTCAGAGAGGGTCCCCCTGGCAGCAGTTTGGAGGCTCTGCCGCCGGTGCCCTTGCTTTATGTCTCGTTGGGTCCCTCTCGTGGGACCTCGAGTAGTGGAGCCCACACCGCACACTGTCGGCTACGCGGGCGGGCAGCTGTGACAACATCTGCACCGAGCATGAGGACGGCATTTGGCGCCAAGGAAGAACTGAGAGCAGGGATTGGAATGAAACCGATAATGGGATTTTTAAACATTTGTTTTATTCTCGCTCTAAATGCGCGCCCTCCCTGACCCCGTGGATGGAATCCTGTTGTGGGCACGTCCATTGGAGAATGGCTTTCGGTAAAGAATGTGTCGAGGAGAAGGAGAGGAAATGTTTGCCGGGCAGGTGGGGTGTCCGCTGGCCTGACTGCTCAGAGGGGTATTTTTGGAGCTGTTGTCCACCAAGGGGAAAGAACTTGACTTTTAAGCACAGAGCACTGCAGGCGGGAGAAGCCTCTTGCATTGTGTTCAGAACGCATTCTTAATCAAAACACTCTGCCAAGAATCCTTTCCAGGGAAGTGAGACTTCGGCACCGGCACGATCTTACTTATAAATAGCCCAGACCTGCTCGGCCAGGAACAAAAATACAGAGCCACGCACTGCTGCAGCCGGCGGGGGCTTTGAAGGGCGCTGTCAGCCCCACGAACGCGCACCCCGCCCCTAGTCATTGTAGGCAGAAACAATGCCATCTTCCCGAAAGGAAATCGGCAGTAAAAAGTCCTGCAGGACTTCCTATCCGGAGCGATTCTCGTCCTGCCAAACGCAGCGCCTCGCCTCCCGCCGCCCAGGCCACCGCCGCGGAGCCGTGTGGGCCGCGCTCCCGGTCCCAGGCGCTCGAACGGCCGGCTCTTCCCGAGGGGCACGGAAGCCACCTGTGCGCTTCGACGACACCTTTTTCTGTTTTCTCCCCCCCCCAAAAAAATTAACTTTCTATTTCACGGATCTTAACGAAGCTTCTGACGAAATGTGTAAAAACACATCTGACGATAAGATGGCGAGTGGCTTTACGCAGCGCCCAGCTAGCTCTGCGTTCGTTGCGACCGCGTTTTTAAATTCGCGGGCGGGCGGGTTCTGCTTCTGCGTCTCTCCTTCGGAGCAGCTGCTGTGCTCCCCTGCAGCCGCGTCTCCCCGCTGGACGGTGCCAACCCACGCAGGGAAACGCTGACGTCCCCGTTCCTGTTTCAGAGCCAGCGCGCACCCGTTGTTCCCCGGCCATGTCATAGCTGCGTGGCAGCGGGCTGCGGAGGCGGACGCCTTAAAGATCGGTCTAACGAAATGGTCTCATTTCGCCAACTTTAGTGCCAAAATCTGGATTGAAAAACGCAGGACTAATATCCCAGTAGACGTGCGATGTGATGTCACTTCCCCGAAAACGGCCAAGATAAACACCTATTTCCAGATCTCTGCACTTGCAACGCGAATTCTGCCTCTTTTTCAATCCCCACATCACGGTTCCTGTTTTCCAACAATTTTAATGTTAACCTGGTTGACATTTGAACTTTCCTGACTTCTTCTCAGACTCGAGGATTTTATTACATTGCTGGTGGAGGAGGCGAAATTCCATTCCAAGTGTAATAACAATACTTTTGGAGCCTGAAAACCTGCGAACTTTTAAAAATGACACGAGGCAGATTGAATAGTGCTTCTGACGGAAGCGAACACACAGATGTGTGACTTAATTCTACTAAGCGACGCTCTGCGAGGCGATGCGATGGCCCGAGGGCCTTCGCCGGGAGCGGGGCTCCTCGCTTTGTTTTTCTTTCCCTTTAAATGGGTGTGTAGAGTTAATTTGTATCGGGCTGAATACATGTAATTAGTACAGGGAATTCTTTTCTCAATAGGTCAAGTGTTTGTGGAGTGTCTGTTACATCGGCTAGGCTCTCCCGGGATGTAAATATATAGACCTGTTGCTCAGAGACAGAATCGCTTGAGCATCCACGCCGTGCCAGGCTCTCTACGTGCATTATCCGAATGAATGCGCATGGGACTCGTGCAGACTCGACACTGCAGGTCTCATCCTGCAGACTGGGAGACTGAGGATTCGTTACGGTAAACGACGAAGCTGTGGCCGCTGCTGCTGCTGGCACCAAAGGTCCCTACTAGGTGTCATTCTCTGGGTCCTTTCTATGTGCTAGACAGTGAGCCGAGCCCTTTCTACGCACCTGTAACCTGCCCGTGAGGTCGATTCTATCGCTTACCTATTTTACGCAGTAGGAGCGGATGAGTGACGGGACAGCGAGTGCTGGCATTGAGTCCCACTCCGCTGCTCTGGCCAGGTCCGAGGCGGCATCGTTGCCAGGCTGGGGGGCAGCCGTTCTCCCGAGCACACTGCATGGAAAGAGACCAGGACACGAAGATGCTCACGGAAGGATGGCGTGCACGGCAGAGCTGAAGCAGGGGCGACGGCAAGTTTCAAAAGGGCTCAGAGGAGCAAATAGCTGGGGAGAGCTGGAGAGGTTGCGGGAGGGGGGGTCTCAAATGGGACCCACAGCAGAGAGCGGTTTTCCTGGCCAGGAAGGGCAGGTTATGACTTTGTCTCCTCTTCTTGATGTGGGGTTCGCTTTTCTGGTCTCGTCTATAAAATACACATACAGATCTGCCGTACATATACTATAAACAAAATGCTGCTGGTTAACCTTTAGCTCACGCATCTCCACAGCAAAGCTGCAAGTGTCCCCAGTGCCAATCCCTGAGCCCCCAGTCACGGGGACTTGCACGTCGCCTGGGGTTGCTGTGCGGTTCTCATGTCACGGGCCCGGTTAGAGTTTCTTAAGACTGTGTCCAGCAGGGTTTAGCTGAGAAGGCTCCGTGTCTGCGGACAGGGACTCACAGATGCCACCTCCCCGTCCTGGGGTGAGTGGCTTAGGCTCTCGTTTGTACCCCACCCCCGTCCTGGGGTGAGTGGCTTAGGCTCTCGTTTGCTCCAACTTTCAAATGGGACGACAACATCTCCCTTTTTGGTAGTAAGAACAGCGATGTGTAGAGAAGCCTCCATCCACCCTGGCCTCTCGCGTGGACTCAGAAGCTGGGCTGGTTTCTCTGCCTCCTCCATCGGTCGGGTCATAGGAAGAGGCCAAGAGACGGGGAGGAACGTCAGGTTTATAGAGAAAGGTGGGAGGAAGTTCCACGGAAGACATGGGTAGCTTCCTCTACCTGTGCGGAAGGCGAGGTTCTCCCTGCAGGAGAAGGTCACGTGCATGACCTTGGACCTGTCTTCCTCTCAGCCTTCCAGTTCCCTCAGTGGGGTGAGCGTCCGTGCCTCCGGCTCTGTCTGGCCACAAGGAACTTGATGCGTTGGGCCGTAGCCTGTTCTTAAGGCTCAGACCAGGAGCCCTTGGAAAATAACACCTCTGCCTCGTCTGTCTTTGTTCTTCCCTTGCATAGAGGACATGCTAATACGAGGAAACAAATCTCTATTTGCATTTTGAAGGAGTGGAGAGAATTTACACTCGGGAGCCCTGGCGTGAACCCCATCATCTACTAAGCCGTGTTCTTGGGAAAGTACTTTCCCATCCCCGCCCTGTGCTGTCCCCTCAAGTGAAGGGGCGGGCAGGTGACCTTTCAGGCCACTTGCACTTCCTAAGCCCACGTTGGATTCGAGAGTTAGGGAACATGGCGTTTGAAATGCGTGTGGCGTCGAGGCCAGCCAAAATAGCTAATGAAGAAATGTCCTGGGAATACACTCCAATTTCACAATGCATTTTAATTAGTCTGTGTGTGTGTGTGTGTGTGTGTGTGTGTGTGTGTCTAAATAATGTGCATTGATGATCGTGGCTGTGACAATACCGACAGCAGAGTCTACTTTTTGAGAAACACGCAGAGCGCCAGATCACGCGCATGCGCACACCTGCCCGGGGGCTGCGCTCGATTTCGTCCATCCAGGCAACCTCCTATTCTCGCGTTCATCCTAACTGCGAGCCAGCTCAGGTGTGCAGGGGAGAGCCTGAGTGTTTTCTCGGCTGCCTCTGACGCCGTCCGTTACCCGTTAGTCTGTTTAGAAGGTAAATTGCTAATTGTTTGATTTTTCTGTCAACAGGATTCCCTGCAAATTAGAATTGTAATCTCTGTGGGTATTTCCTGAATTAAAGGAAAATATATAATAAAATAAATAAATATTAGTTGTTTGGTTGTATAAGCTTTTGAGACCTGCGAGGCTCCTCACCATTTATTAAATACGCCAGAGATGACATTCCTAGCTCGAGCGCAGGCCTTTCATAGGCAGACGCCGCCGCGGACTGCTCTGCCGCAGGTACTCGCGTGTTCTCGCCGTTCAGCTCCGGAAAGTCTTTGCCTAGGGGCTTCGATTTCCCCGCTATACAGTGTCTTTAAAAACGCTTCGTCTATTTATTAAACACATAATTTTACACGTCGGATTGTATATATTCAGGACACACACACACGAGCGCGCACGCGCGTCTATATTTTTTAACCGGGGTTCGGGCGTTATTTATTTTTACGCTTATGGAACCGGTTCATCCCAGGCTGCCTTGAGCGTCGGCAGGTGCGCAGTAGGCAGCGAGGAGCGCGCTTCGTAATTTGGTGGGAGGAGAAAAACGGCCAAATTTTGCGCCGGTGGAAGTTACTCCAGGCCCGGTTCGCCGCACAGTTCTGGTTAGGAGACGAGAGATGGGAGGCAGCTTACATATTGCGGCGATTAAATATTTACCGTTCCAAGAAGATTCACAGAACTTTTTAAAATTAATGGCTTCGAGTCTTTGTTTAGATAGTACCACAGTATCGAACCATTTATTGAACTGTTTGCTGAGCTATTTTACTATCGTTAGTGACATCCTAAATTGCCAGCCTTTCTCTTTCTTTCTTCCTTTTTTTTTCTCTCCCCTTTAACAGAGAAATAGAGTGGGATTGCTCTCTCTCTGCACTCACCAGCTGGTAGATATAAATTATATATTAAACTGTATTTGCAATGGATCACTGCAAGTGACAAGTAGTTTTCCGAAGGCTTTGTCATTGCAATGAAGTGTGTGCCTTTCGTACAGTGGTTAATATGAGTCCTTATTCATATTGTCCAAGTCTTCAAAAACATAATTCAGAAAAATGGGCAGCACTTAATAGAGCTAATCTCTTGTTCTGATTCAGCCTTCAAGATCAGCAGCCTGTAAATAAGTAAAAAAAGGGCCTAAACGGATTTAGCGCTGTTAAT
Source organism: Pteropus alecto (assembly GCF_000325575.1). Taxonomy (NCBI): domain Eukaryota; kingdom Metazoa; phylum Chordata; class Mammalia; order Chiroptera; family Pteropodidae; genus Pteropus; species Pteropus alecto. The sequence goes on from NW_006436291.1 coordinate 2,240,788, forward strand.
CTTTCTGTGGTGAGGATATCTAGCTCTTTAGTCTACAGTCTTTGTTGACAGAAGTGGCTTCTATTGTGCCAGCTCCAGTGGCTCAGAAGCTGGCTCCTTTTGAAGGGGTTGCTATCGGCTCTCCGCACGCGTGCCGCCCTCACCCTGCACCGGCAAGATACGCTGGCCAGGGCGGCGGAGGGGGAGCCGGGTCTGCGCGTCGCTCCACAGCATATGCCGAGCCGGGCGCCCGTGAGCCGCGCGGAGCGAGCGGCGTGCGGTGACAATGCTCCACGCCCCCTCTTGCTCTTACTCGACTTTGCCTGCTTCACTGATTTTATTATGACAGCCTGAATACTGAGGAGGGAATTAAACTGTTAAGCAGGCATCAGAGGCTGTCTAATGTTTAATGCAAGAGTCGGAGCATGTAAGAACTGATAATGAATACAAACAGGGCGACATCTTATTTGCTGTGTTTTTATTAGGACGACTCGAGAGCTTGACATCCATTGCTATCACTTTTCTCTTCTGTTTTTTTCGGTTTTCGGGGGTTAAAATTTCTAGCACTGGTGACAAACGTGCCTAAATGTGATGTGAATTAAAGGAGGCTCTAGGAGATTGTAATACTTGGAAATCATCACCTATAATAATTATGTATAGATAGGAGGTAGTCGTGGCTGTTAAAAGGTCACCCAGTGAGATGTAATTGCCTTTTTCATACTCCGCTACGTTGACGAGGACGGAAGCGCGACCCTGCTGGCAGTCGCAGTAAATATGCCATCCTGAGAATGTAATGACACATGCTACCACTCTCGGCTCTTGCTGACTGCCCAATTCCTGCGACGGGGCTGGGGAGAAAATGGGCTGAAAATGTAAAAATGAAGTAAAGACCACATGGTAAGAATGTGAAAATTAAAAGCAAAACCTTCAATTAAATATCCTCCACCCCCCCCCAAGGTCACGAGCGGCAGAGCTGTCTCCCGACACAGTGACGGAGGGGTCACCCCTTAAGGTCTTCGGTGTGCTCCTCTTAAATAAAGGGGGCTGCAGCTGGGGGCAGTGGCCCAACACACAGGAAATGCCCCTCGCCACTCTTCGGGTAGTAGGACGAAACGCCAGGTGGCCCACATTTAAAGCAGATGAAGGCATGGGGCGGGGGTGCACTGAGTCCCACCTCACACGAGGACGCAGGCAAGACAGCAGGCCCGGTGGGTCCTTCCGATCGCGTTGGGTGAACTCAGAGCAGTGAAGCACAGGTAGCTATCCTTGGCTGTCGAAATGAAGGCCAAGGAGCCTCGTTTCAACCGCGGCTTTCTCGGCAGGTGTGGCAGAGGTCTGGGGCGGACGGCCCAGGACGGGAGTGGCCTCTCGGAGCCACCTTCGCAAATCCGCTGAGCGGGGAGCCAGGGGCAGGAGGAGGGGGCTCGGTGAGCAACTGTGGAGACAAGAGCGGACGTTTTTAGACGCGGCAGTAAGTCAGAGTTTGCACCGTCAGGGCATCAAATTCACGGGCCGGGGAGGAGCGGACTCGCGAGCTCCGCAGAGCGGGATCGGGGCACCGTTCCCGAAAGCACCGCACCCCGCATCCCTGCGCTGTCTGAGGAGGGCACGTCCTCCCGGAGTGCGTGCACCTCAAGCCGCGTGTGGCGGTGCCTGGGGGACGGGAGGTGCCCTCGTCTGCACGGAGAGCAAAACATTTTCAAACTCCCAGCGTAACTGTAGGGACGGTGGAAATGGGTTTTAAATTACTGCTTTTCAACGGCGAACCCAGCTAATAGGAAACCCAGAAATCCAGTTGCCTAAGTCAACTGCTAAATTTTTAAAAAGTGAAATGCAATACGTGGGACTGTGCCCCTCACCCCCCGAGCATCTTAAACACCCCCCCCCCTTAAAAGCCTCGAGAGTGCTCAGCTATACTGGTTATTACCAATTGAATTTTCAATAGCCAACTTTTCAAGCCCTAACTTTGACAAATTTTATTTCACATTTGTCAAAGGAAATAAAGCCGACAGCATTAGAGGGGCTGTGTACTGAAATGCTATCTCAATTCCAAGTCTGTCCGGCCTTTCCGTCCCCGGGGGGTGTTAAATCTGCGCCCAATTCACAGCTTTGTTTGAACACTATATTTTGCCTTTTCTTTGCACCTTTGATATTTATTTCAGTGTTAAATCTATTCTTCCCTTCATCTATTACCCTGTTTTATTTCTGTTTTTGAGAACCTATATTTTTGCTAATAAATATTCACTACGGCATTTCATCCTGTACTTAATATGCCCAGCGCATGTTTTCTGTGCTAACGTCCCAACAGATTGAGTGGACATTCCACTGCTGCAGCATAGTCATAAAATTCAGGAACTTATAAAACCTACCTTTCCCCTCCGCCGTCGCTCTGCGGCACTGCGCTTTCCGGCCGCCCCGCCCCCACCCGCGTCGGCGGCGCTGAGCA
>NW_006436291.1:2243437-2251881 GCF_000325575.1 Pteropus alecto
CAAACCCACGGCGCGGACGTGCGCGGGTCCCACTGAGGCCGCCTCGGGAAAATCGCACGCGAGGCGCCGGCCAGAGGGAGGACATGCTTAGTGTGACAGGAGCCGCGTTCGCGGGAGGACGGCAGAATTACACCAACTTACAGAAGAAAGCTCAGCTCAGCGTGTGACCGCGGCTCAGCTGGAACGCGGGAAGACAGGGCCCCGCACCTCTGAGCCGCGGCATCGCGCTGGGCAGCAGAGACCAGAGAAGCTCAGATTCCTGCCCGATGGGCTGCGTGTGATCGCTGCGAAGGGCTGCGCCCCATTCCCCACTGTGGATCGCATCATTGATTCCCCCCCACCCCCAAAAAAGAAGGGACTCTTTTAAGTAGGTCTGATTCTTTTAATTAGATCATCGCTGCTATTGTAATGTTTACTCCAGCATAATCTCTCATGAATAGCATGGGGCTTTTTAACAGTAGTGGTTACGCTGCCCCAGTATAATTTGGGAAAATACATTGAAATAGTTAAGTCTGGATAATAAATATGGCTGCTTTTTGCTCACTCTCTCTCTCTCTCTCCTCTCTCTCCTCTCTCTCTCACACACACAAATGTTTGAAATCACTTTTGAAAAAGACCACCATTTCTTGCTGCTTAGGACATGAGTGAACGTCAGAGCCAGCACACGCTGTATTATGCATGTAAATGCGTGCGTCCGCAGAAGAACTTAGTTTAGAGCATCTGTCTGTGTTTGAAAACATAGGAAAGTTTTTACTGCAATGATTTGAAAGATTTGAAAGGAAATACGTGAAGCTGCTGCTTGATCCCGATCTAGCCAGCAGAATCTCCGAGATTTCTCCCTTTCTCTATTGCCAAGGATCTTACTTTCCCTTTCCAATTTTTTTTTCTCACTTTCCCTGCCCGTTGGTCCATCTATCTACTCTTCCCTCCTTGTCTTTTCCTTTCTCATGCACTCTTAGCCTCGGTTTGATGAATCCGGGCCATCTACGGGTTTGGCAGTGGTCAATTGGCTGCCTAGTGGTACAGCCAGAGTGCTTCGCGGGCGTGCAGAGGATTCTCGGGGAGGCCTTCGGGCACGCTGGTTCCCGTGCAGTTAAGAGCAACTTGAGGCAGTGATTTGTTTGCAAGAGCAGCTGTACGTTTTAAAAAATCGCGGCCACCGTTTTCGAATTAATAACCGCTAAAGGAAGTAAATACATCAGATGATAATTTTCAAAGACAATAATCAGTATAACTGATCTCTCCGAACACGATGTTTATGATGTGAGCGAGGGTGGAAAGCAGGGTTGATTTGTTTCTAATGAAGGACAACGTAATTTTATTTGGAGAAACTTAAGCACTTAGGCTCAGGCAACTGGACGAGTATGAAAGAGACTGTTCTTACTGTGTGTGACGTCACTTCCACGGCGCTGCCTCTTAAAGTATGTTAAATAATAAATAACTTATTAAAACATGTTCAATGTAATAATGGCCTTTTTCATGAATTGTTGTAAAAGAGAGATTAGAAAAGTAAGGGAAGCAGCCTTCGGGGGGGAATAATGGGAATTCCTCGCAGTAGAGCTGCGTAATGGTTCTATATTTTTTAAACATGCCCGTATTCCATTCATAGTCGTTTAAGTGCTTAAATAAGCACAATAAATGTAAATAATTTACTGCTTTGCAAACAGAAAATTGGGCAGAAAAGTAATTTTGAGCAGCGCGTTGGCGTGCAATCTTCGATGATTTGGGACCCTGTAAAATGTAACTGACATGGCTGTTCATTAAGCTCCCGGTTCCGGAGCCTTCTTCACATCCATTAGCGATTAATTCAGACAGATATTTAACTTAATAAGGTAAGCAAATAAACAACCAAAAAAAATCGCTTTCTGTGCCCTTAAGGTTTTTAGACCCTTAATTGCTTTTGTGAACTAATTATCAAGATTAACACCTTATACTTTGTCTACTGCATTTTGCCTTGCAAAAAAAAAAAAAAAGAAAAAAGAAAAAAAATGCCGCCAGAGTATTTTGAAATCTTTTAAGTGGGAAGAGGGAAAGGGTTAAGGGTTTTCCTTCCGAAGACAAAATGACCACCCACCAAAACGAGAGACTCGGGCTAAGTCGTGTGTGGATTTTTCCAAACACGAGCTGAGCGCGGGAGCCACACACATCTGTGCCGAGGGCCTAGAACTTAATGGAATTCTAAGGCAGAAAAGGAAGGCTTCTGTCACGCGGATAAATCAGACGTCTGGAGCTCGTGGACTGTGTCTCGGGCTACGTTTTGGAAGCAGCTTGAATCCAAGATTCGCTGTTGGGCTGTTACATTTAAAAGTTTGTATTAACTTAAGATCATACGCAGTTATCAACACTTTGTAATTAGTGAAAACCCACTTGCAGGTCCTTTAATATTTACTGTAATAATATTATTCATAATGGAGTCATTTGGTATTCATGTGGATATAATACGTAATTCCATAGTAATTTAGTATTAATTAATGTCCACTTATTGCAGCATAATATACTATAGGAAACAATTTCTGATAAGAGACACCAGTGTAATTTAAGGACGGATCTGATTGTAATTTGAATAATGATATGCATTGCTTCGCGTCTGCATGCCTCTGCCCCCACCCCCGTTCTCGTATGTGAGCCGGGAGGACTCTTTATGCACACCACACACACGCGCTTGCACACTCACACACACTCATTGTGTTTGTGGAGCTGAGCAGGTTTTCGTACAGTAAACATTAGTTTAAAGTGTTTGGAATCTTTCTAGATCTTCCTTGCAAACGTGGGAGTTCGCCACTCTCAGAGCCTTATGTCACCGCTGCAAAAGCCGCGTGAATTGATTCAGTATCTCCCCTGAAACACGTTGTAGTGAGACAGTTGTCCTTTCATACAGAGGCGACTGTTTTTAAAGTGATAATGCAAAGTTACTTTACAAAATAGAAGCAAATATCTCTATCATCTATTATGTATCAGCCCTATCTATCTATCTATCTATCTATCTATCATCTATCATCTATCATCTTTCTATCTAATCATCTATCTAATCCTTTGGCCTACCCGCCCATCAGGAACAAACTTAAAAGCGACCCTCCCGAGAAGGGCCATCTTGGAAAGCTAAGTGGGAAAGATGCTTCAGCTGGAATCGGTCGGAGGCTTTGAGACGCTGGCTGACTGCTGTGCTCCTGAAATAAATAACTCCTAGCTTCGGATTGCTAATTGCTACTTGCTGGTCTTGTAAAGTCACGAAGCTCTACCAGCACTCTAACTTGAACTTGATACCATATTTCACTCGTTCTTGTAGCATTAGGGGATTTAAAGCCTCCTTTTCCTTTAATTCTTTTCTTTCTTTAATGGGTGACTGGATAAATTCGGTGGTGGATTTTCGCGACACTGAAACAGCAGATAAGTCTATGATGCACTCGCGCTATGTGGTTTAAAAATCCCTCACCATATGTTTTCTCACTGGAATGCCTCGTCTTGCAAAATTACAGGAACCGAAGCTTAAAAACACAATTAGGTAGTTTAAAATGAAGTATTAAAGAAATACCGCATATATTCCGACGCCTGAAATGTTTTCTTCCTCTCTCCTTTTTTTTGGTTTTGTTTTGTTCTCGGAGTGTTCAGAAAGGCTCGACTGTGTTTGATTTTTACACTAATCATGCCCCATATTTTTTGGATTATGTTATATAGGCTGCGGTTAAATTATAAATGAAAGAGTGAACTACCAGGCTTCTTGTCATAACAGCGGCTTTTATGTTGTTACAGAAAATGCAAAAAAAAAAAAGGCGTTTTGCGTTGAAGGGGCCCTCGCTTATTTTGTGCTGCTTAATGTATATAGGCAGACAAGCAAAGCAATTTGTAGAAATGTTTTTTGCAGTATTTTGAAATTACAGCACCCTCTCCATCCTCGGAGGGGAAAAATGAAAGAAAACTAAATACACAATGCATAAATAGAGCTGTATTTTAACAGCTCTCTTTGCTTTCCCCTGCTTTATGCGTTCCGTCTTACGAAACACACACACACACACACACGCACACACACACAACACACACACACACACAAAGCCTGCTTCAAGTTCAATTTCTTACCAAGTTATAAACCAAATAAATAATTTCCTGTGGTGGCAACCTAAAAGCCATCTTCCACAATTCCAAATGCCTTCTTTTTTCAGTTCTTAAAAAAAAAAAGGAAAAAAGAAAAAAAAAAAAAGGAAAAGCAACAAAAAGCCAGCATGACCAGAGTATGGAGAAAGGAATCAAGTAACGGCTTGTAATCTCTATACGTTTTTGTTTTCCCATTAAACTTATTTCAAATTCACTATACATGAAAACACAGTAAAATATTTTATAGACGTCTTGTATCACACTGCTCAAAGCACTTGACTGAAAGGCCACTTTATGTCCTGATCCTAGAGGACTGGAGTTTTAAGATATAATTTATACTCAGCAAATTGATGAAATATTCAGTTTATAGGCTGTGGCATTTTAGGTCCGTTGTAACCGCATCACTTAAAAGTCTTTGCCATGCTGCAGGCACGAAAAATAATTTTCTGGGTTAAATGTACTGCCACGCCGAGCCGTTCTGTTAATTTGTCCCCCAATTTTTGCCAACTGGCGTGGGGGCGGGAGGCCGGGGAGGCCGGGGAGGCCGGGGAGGCCGGAGCGGCCAGGGCGGCTGATCCCGATCCCGTCGCGCGGCCATTCGCCGGGCTCCGTCTAGCGGAAGACGAGCTTCCAGCGTCCCCTGCAGTTGCTCACGTGCTGCTCCCACAAAGGGCAGAGCCGACGCAGAAATCAATAGCGTAGCTTATGCCCTTCATTTGTGGGGAAGTGTATTCCTGAATGTCGGAAGGAATATTTGATGTAGAACTTAAAACGGCGCTGGAAAAATATCTTTGCCTTAATTGCCTTTCGCTCTGCAGCGACGAGAGCCACTCTGCCGAGGGGGCGGGCGCTGGGAGCACCAGCCGGGCTCCTTCGCGCCCCGCATGGTGGTGGCTCGTCTCATTTGCTCCCCTGTCACCAGCCTTAAGGACTCTGTGTGTGTGCCTTTTTTTTTGAATATTTTTCCCCTTTTTGGCTGCGTGGACGAACCTCCTTCTGGAGATGACAAATCTCCTTCTGCAGCACTTGGTGGAGCCGGGTTCGGGGGGACCTCTGAGCAATGAGAACTTGGCCTTGCCCGCTTCTTACACTAATGCCTTCGGCCCCTTAAGGAACCAGGGCGCTGGGGAAACAGCCCGCAGCCGTACAGCTGGTTCTTCCACCAAATCTGCATCTTTTCAACAGTAATGGGGCCGCCTTCCACCAATGCTCCCAGGCTCTAAAGAGCTGTTAAGTGGTTGTTTCTAGTTCCTTCTCTCTCCACTCCCCTGAGGGCCACTTTCGGTCTCACTCACTCCCAGCCCTGTGCTGAGCCTGCTGGTGGCCAAGGCTTGCCTGAGCCTGGCGGCCTGTCCCCAAGGCCAGCAGCAGGCTGGCCAGGCTTGCGGAGCTGGCTGGGGTCCTTCTGGGGAGCCGGGGCGCTGAGGCTGGGCTGCCTCCCGTGTGCGCCCCACACCTGGACCGCGGGAAGGAGAGCCAGCGCGTCCTCTGTGCTGGGCCACTGCACGCAGCGGGCCTGCGGGGCGTCCCACCGCGGGACACCCGCCTGCTGCAGCACAGCAAGCCCAGGCAGGGAAGTAGGGCTTGAAGGGAGATGGGGTGGCGAGATCACCCCGGGCCGGAGGCCGTGAGTCCCAGGTGTGCCGTAGGTGCCGGCGAGGGATGAGCACAGTCTCAGGGACGGGGCATCCTGGGGATAGCCCCGGAGCCAGGGTCCCAAGCACGACTGGTAGCCGGACCAGGGCCGAGGGCGGCGGGCTGTCCCAGAGCAAATATTTTGTCCAGTGTGGTTTTGATTAAAGATAGGATAAAGTTTTGTGTTCTGAAACTGTAGCAGATGTTTGTTCCAATTTCTTAATACCCTCTGCTAGCCCCGGGGCCAGTCAATGCTGCAGCCGGCCTGGCCTTCTCGGAGGTGAGACCCGCTGGGCTCTGCCTGGGGCTGGCCCTTGTTCAGAGGGGCAGGCTGGCTACTGGCCCCCAGGGACTCCTGGGGGCGGGGTCAGGAGAGAAGGTCCCGGCAGGCCTGGTCCACTCTCGGTTGCTGCTTGAGAGACCGGAAGAGCCAAGTGTCCACACGCAGTCCCCTGTCCCCCGGCCCCAGAGCGTCTCCATCTCACGGGCGGGGGGTGGACAGAACCAAGAGCGCCCCTGCCCCCTTCCTCCCAGGCCTTCCCAGCTCTGTGAAGCTTCTTGAAGGACTTGCGTTGCTAGGATCCACTTTGGCGTCTGGCAGCTCTGCAGGGCTGGACGAAGGTCAGGGCCAGCTGGCTTCTCCAGCAGGCATGTCCCAGAGCCTCGTAAGTGTCCCCTGGACAGGGCCTTGCCCTTCCCGAGAGCACGCTTTCTAAGAGGTCCACAGGTTGGGGCCTGCGTGAGCTTGCTTGCCCTGTTTCTGTCCTGGAAAGCTGCAGAAAGTTCTTTCTGAACCATGCCTGGAAAAGTGTATTTTTTATTGACATAAATAATAGCACTTGGATTTCTTTCCTTTAAAATAGCGCCCCCAGCTTACCAACCCTTCAGCTCCATAATGGGTTAAAGCCACAATAGTCTAGATTTTCCTACAAAGCTCATTTATAACAAAATCCATTCTCTCAAAATGCACCTTTTTCTATTTTCGGTGTCTTAAACGTTCAGACTTTATATTTAAAAAAATACGCTAAATGGAATCGGATTTATTTTCCCTTCATTGTCCTTTGGGGCCCAAACCAAAGACAGTGGCCATCCTATCAAAAGAATTTACAAACGAAAAACCTGAACTGACGTGTTGCGAATTTCACGTTCGTTTTGTAGTTTATAACTCAAAGTCTTCGCATCCTCTTTCCTTCTAGAAAATCTGAGCTGAGGAAGGGTGGCTAAGCTTTCTCTCGGGAAGGCACGCACTGCTGTAGGTGCTGGCTCCCTTTGCTGACGGGAAAGCGGGGTGAAGGCGAATGAAAGACCCTCCTCCTCCTCCTCGAAATGACGGAGGCTGCAAGGAAGACAAAATGGGGGAGACGGAAGAGCCTTAAAAACAGCCTCGGCGGGGCGCGGCGCCCAGCTAGGCCGGCCAGGGGTTTGGGAAGGAGAAGGCCCGATGTGTGGAAACCAGGATGTGCTCACGGTGCCTGTGAGGTCCCTGGTCCATGACCACGGCGGCAGGACATCCGCTGCCCTCCCCGCCCCGGAGAGTGGACGCCCCGGACCTCGGGGTCGCCTGCGCTCGTCTGTAGTTTGCTTATGAATGACGAACTTAATTTCTTCTTTAAATTATAAATTGCGTAGAAAGGGATCACTGATACTATTTGGTTTTCGTTAGGGGATTGAGAACCCCGCTGCCGCCGGACCCTCCCCCCGCCCCAAAGGCCCGTCGCCCCTGGGCCAGTCCCGCACCCCCACTTCCACCCCCCAGCCCTCTCTGCTCTCTCTGCTTCTTTTCCTGTCTTGGGTGGACTTCATGACCAGCCCCTTTCAATCACCTTGAATAACATATTATGCATAAAACTTAACAGCTTCAGGACTACCCTTTTCATATATGTCTTAAATTTCTCCTTTCATTTTATGCGTCAGTATATTTCCTTATACCAGAATGAAAGCCGGGTCAGCAGAAGCCAACTACAATGAGAAAAAAAATCTATCCTGTTAAACGCGAGGTAAGATTCTTAGCTACTTTCCTGTTTAGAAAGTAGATTTTACCTATCATATGAATAAACATTAAACATATCAATCCATTAAAGATGTCCTTGGTGGAGTTCATTTAAGGAACAGTCGTACGTATATTTTATTTGTCACACGTTTCTTTTTATTTTCTTTACGTTCCGATGACACATACATCACCATGGTGCGCACATCGGCCTGTCGGCTGGCCCGCTTACGCGTCTCAGGAGAAGGATGTCGCCCTCCCGGAGAGCTGACGGGGAAGACCTGCGAGAGGTTTCCTTTGTTCCAGACGCGCCCCGCAGCTTCTCATCTGAGTCGGGGGGCTGGGCTTGCCCCTCGCCACCTCCACCCAACTGCCCTGGGAACCCCGTTACCTCGTGCGCACGCGCGCTCTGACCTGTGCTGCTCGCAAATTTTCGCGGTGAGGTCACTGCTGGTTCGAGTTACCCGAGAGAAGTGAGTCCGTCCAGCTGGGCTGGCTCAGCGGTGTCCCCGCGCTGGGGCGAGGCACACTCACCAGCCGGGCAAGATCTTTGTGAAAAACACCATTCTGCAAGACTAGGATTTTAACGAGAAGTTCCGGGAGGTGATCGGTGGCTATGAGCAGACGATGAAATACACGCAGCGCACGGTACAGTGATGCGTGCGCGTGACACAGCGCGCCGCGCGTCCGGGGCCTCTGGCCTGGGGCCGGCGGGGACGGCGTGGGGCGGGGG
>NW_006436291.1:2251921-2282769 GCF_000325575.1 Pteropus alecto
AACGCCCTGTCACCTTCCACCTGTCCTGTCCGGCTGGCGCCCCAGGGAGCTGCGGGAGGGAAAGAAGGAGCCGTCGCCTCCCACAGGCGGGAGCAGGTCCTGACCTCCCCACCCACGCGCCCACCACGGAACAGCCAGACGCCCGAATACATTTTCTGAGACCTCTATGAAATTTGATAGAATGTGAAATGTGATAGGATATGAACTCAGTGACATAAATTGTAAAACGGCCCGGAGTTCTGGATGTAAAAACGCCCCGGTTTCCCGGAGGCTCGTCCCTGAGGAGCGGAGCTGGGGGCTCACTCGGGGACCTGTCGCGGCCCCCATCCGGGCCACCCTTTCTTCCCCTCCACCCCCCAGGAGGTGCCCGGAAGCTTCTGGAAGAAGGCATTTAGTATTCTTTACTATGAAAGTTGGGGAGCCTGGTGAATTTCCAAGGACAAGGACATAGAATTCATAAAGGGCAGAAACGTTTCTCAAACATCTCTGCCCCTAAGACAAACGCTTCTGCTGCCACACGAGAGAAAGCAGCGTCCGCGGCCCGCGTGGCGTCGGGTGGCACCTGAGCGGAGCTCCTGGCGGGGCAGGGAGGGGCGGGAGCAGGGACATGGTTAATCTCTCCCTTGGTCTGTGTCCCTACGAGGCTGGGCGTCCAGAGGCACAGCAGGCCTAAGCTCCTTCACCTTTTGTCCCCTACCAGCGGCTGAGTTAATTTTTGCTAAAAAAGCGCAGATATTCATACTCTGTAAAGTTTACAAATCCAGTGAATGCAGAAATTTAGGGCGAAGACATTTTTTGGTATTATAAATAAGCCTCTTTCGAATGTCGGACTCACGAGGTGTGTGGGAGGGAGAAGCGGGTGCCTTCGGGGTCATCTGCAGAGTGTCCCCCACGGATCCACAAGGACCCAGAGAAGCCGTCCCTTGTCCTGGGGGCGGGGGCGGGGGCGGGCTTTCAGAGCCCAGCTGGTGCTTGGGGTTGAAGTGAGGCCGCCCTGGGGTCCAGATCCAGCCCCAGCGCAGGCCAACCAGTTGTGAAAACATAGGTGCCTCAGTTTCCCCACTCGTTAACAGCAGAGTTAAACCAAGACAGGCCTTTCCAGTTGAAAAAGCTCGGATTTATACACTATTAATGGAAAACAAACAAACAAAAAAAACCCCACCAGTGTTTGTTGCCAGCTTAAAAACTTCAATGCCGACAAAACGGTTTTCTTTCCCTGTTACATTCAAAATTGTCTCAAAAAAAAAAATCATATTACAAGAGGTGTAGGTGCCCGATGTGGAACTATTAAAAATGTAGACTAAAAATTATAATTGGCCATTAATTTATCTCCTTCTTTTTTAACATTTTGGTAATTTAGCCTATTTTCTATATGTTTCATATATTGGTATTATTCGGTGCATGTAGTTTGTTTGCTGTCACTTAATGTTCTGTCATGAACTTTCCCTAGTTTGCATCAGAAAATCTTCGCGAGCATCCGTGATGGCGGCGAATGTTCTTGCAAACTGATTTAACATAATTTGCTGAACTAGTTATTATTAGATATTTCGTTTTTTCCCCTTTGCAATTAGATACGACCCTTTGTTAGGCATCCTCGTGTATAAAGCTTGCTCCCTCATGCATGACTTTTCTTTGGGGTAATTTTTAAAAATATTTCCGAATGAGAGAACTTGGTAACACTGCTTTCAAAAGCATTTGCCTGATTTACTCTCATGTTCAATGTGAAACATTTCCTTGTTTTCCTTTTGCCTATCGAAAATAGCAGGTTCTTGCAGATAACACTCATTGTTTCATTTAAGTCTTTCTGTTAGTTGTGGCGTTAGACTCCCCCACCCCCATGGCTGTGAATTGTTTTGTTTTTGAGGAATGGCTCTGTTAGAAATTCTGGGAGTCAGAATACATGCTTCATGTCTCATAACACTGGAGACGTCACTAATGGACAGCTGGTATTCCTAGAGTTGCAAAAGTTTTCGCTGGGAAGAATCTACAGGATGGAGCAAAGATTTCTCCTTCTCTTCCTGCTTCCCCCCCCCCCCAGCTTTTTGTTTCCACTAAATGGCTTCCCTCTCTTCTGCTTTTGAAAAAACAAACAAACAAACGAAACATTAAGAATGCACCATCGCCCCTGTGACTCTACAAGCAGAATAAAGAGGAACCATATCATCCAGTTTTAACAAACAAATATTCCCATTTCCCCACAGAAGAATAACCTAATTATGACCATTTACATGTTAACATCGTTAACCACTTCACTGCCAAACCCACTGAGATAACTTTTTTAACTTCAGTGACTATTTTAACTATAAAAACCATGGGCTTGATCGCTTCAAAAGGCTGTAACGGAGGGGTGGGATTTAAAGGTTGATCTCTGAAGATCGTGACTCAAAGAATTAAGACCTTTCCGAAGTCGCATAAAAATAGAGGTGGAAGTCACACTTGCAATGTCACGAGCCGGGAGCAATCTTAGCCTTTTATGGTGGGATTTTTGGAGCTTGCTGGGTTTCTAGAAAATTTGTAACAGTGACAGGTTCTGAAATCTTGTCTTGGCAATAGGTATAGTTGGTGCTTGTGTTACCACCCAATGATACAAAATACATTTTCAAGGTAGAACTGAATAATAGGTTTTATAACGTTTCTCTGTTTCTCTTCACTCTCTGCCCAGGCGTTAGTGTTCTAGACACTAGTTTCGAGGACATTTCTCAGCTCCTTAGTTACCATTCATTGTCCAGATTCGCTATTTTTCCAGGACCAAGATACGTAAGTAAGAAATTAAAATATATTTATGTTTGAATTTCGAACATAAATAACCTTCCCCCCGACCCCCGTAGCTATCACAGTGTTCTGGGAGACATTCCAGCTGACCTTGACATTGCTTTAGTTGCTGATGGAAAACCGAATAAAGCAGGCATTTAAAGGGCCGGAAATCAAGGTGATATTGTTTCAAGATCATTTTCTTTGGGACTCTCTTTGCTGATATCTTATATTCTTTCTACTCTGAGAGACTAAGAAAAATGGGAGTCGGGAAGGCAAATAATAAGTGTCAGTTAACTTAGCGCTTATATATCCTAAACATCTTATATTTCTCAGACGTAGTGACTCGGGTTGTGAATAAGTCTTATCGGGCCTAAGAAGATCCAAATTGGCATCTATAAAGGAAAGATTTCTGGTTTCTACATTATTCCATCCTAAGCGACATGCAATTATTGTCATTTTAATTTGGGGTTTTGGACATAAGCCTGTGAAGTGTTTCATATAGACGAAGTTTGAAGCTGCATAATAAATAAATGAATTGCCGATAACTTCGAAATGGTGTAACGACACGTCCTTTCTATTGTCAATCATTTTTAGCACAAACTTCTGTGGCTGGAGTGTCCTAATGAGTGCAGAGTGAGCGCGCAGAGCCTGAAGTTCTTGCGGTAGAATCTTAAATGAAAAGATGCCCGTATCAGGTGTTATGTCGAAGGGTTCTGGGCTGAGCAAACTTAAGTTGACATAAGATGTGTGCACACACACACGCGTGCACACGCACACACACACGTGCGCACACACACCCTCTCATACGTACCAAGACCAAAGGTAAGAAAAAAAGCAAGTACAAAGCACACTATAAAGTACACGAAAGACCAATATATCCATGATATCCTTTTATATAAATATATATAAAATTTTTTATTTTATATATATTTATATAAAACATTTTAATGAAAAGTTATCTCCACATTTGCTTTACAGTCTTTCTTCAAATTGTGAACCTGATAAATTACGTTGTTGATTTAAAGCCTTTAGAAATGAATTTTTTATGTATATTAAAACTAACGACTGCCACTCACCTCCCCCAAGTTTTTTCTTGCGGGTTTAAAAAAAGCATCTTTTCCACTGTTCTACCAGCTCTCTCTCATTACGGGTCTCTAGTTCTTTCCTAATTATGGGGCTGAAATTATTTACTCAAGTTTTAAATTTAAAAGGCCAACAAGGAATCCAGCGCGAACAGCACAGTTCCAGCTACAGGGAAAAGAAATGAGTACGTGTGCGTTTAATTCCTCTTTGGGCACACAGCTGTACAGCCCCGTGTAATAGAAGGTTGAGACAGAAGGGCCCCTCACCTTGCCTTGGTCTAATGCAATTTAGCTTCATTAAATTACTGGAGGGCCAGTTACTTAAGCAGAATATTGATTTTCAGTCTGGCCTGTGTTTAGCATAATTCTGCGTGGGCAACAGCTAATTCTGCATTTAAATCTCACACCCTAATGGAATTACAAGATGCTGCTCAGCCACCGGGAGCCCTCAGCCAGCCCCGTCACACCTTGGGCACCCCCCTGAGACGCAGGGCTGAGCCTGCCTTCACCCTCCCTGAGGCGTGGGGCCTCTGGGCTTCCAGGGTCCCCTGAAGCAGCTCTGTCTTTTAACGGAGGAGCTGGTTTGGGGGACTAGGAAGAATCCTTAAGACTCCTTAAGCAGCCTGTACTTGGCCTCAACAGACACTTCTGGATAAAATTCTTAGACTCCGCTGGCTTTCTCTGAGCTTCTGATAAATAAAAATGAGACTTGCCTTCAAATCCAGTCTTACTTCAAAGAGGCTTTAGACTATTTTTGGTGAAAAATTTTAGGTGAAAACGAAACGCTGCATAACTGTACATGGTGTTCGTTGGTAACGGTGGACACAGAAAAACATTTTAAAAGGTAATTTGGATACTTTATTATTGGCGGATTATAACTTTAATAAAGAGGGTGCCCCGGCCCCCTGAAGTATAGAAGCTAAAATACGTGGGATTTTCGTTGTCCTCTCAGCCTGGGAGAAGCTTACTGGTCAGCAGGACTTGGCCCCAATACAGAATTGCACGGTCTCTACGGGAGCAGAGGTGACCCGGCAGGACGGTGACAACAGGAAGAGCTCACAGGGCAAAGCCCGCACCGGGAGCAGCTGAGATGCTGGCCTCGCGTCCCTGCTCTCATTTCAAGGAAAAACGGTCCCCAGGTCAGGGGCTGGGCCGGAGCTCGCCCCGTCGTCACTCCGGATGTCCTGGCTTCGACATGTTTACATTTACCTGGTGAATTTCACCCCCCCCCAAGTCCTACCGACCGCAGACGGGCGTGAGGAGGCGCTGAAGTGGCCGGAGCACGGGGACTAAGGCGACTCTTGAGGTGGCCACATGTAGAGAGAGGCCTGTGTCCCGTGCGAGCGTGTGTGACACTGGCTGCAGGGAGCTGAGTCGGGGTGAAGGCGGAACAGGGTGAGACGCCCGGGCCCAGGAGAGAGGCCCGTGGCTTTGGAACAGTGGTGTCTGATCGGAAGTGGCCGAAAACCCCTTCTCCGGGTTCTCGTTAAACTCAGCCAGACGCGGAATTTCTCCAGGAGGGTCCGGGGCTTCCGTAGCCTGTCTGTCTGGGCACAAACCTGTGCTAGGCGACGAGTCATTGGGCTGAACATCCTAGGTGTCCGCTTGGTTCTCGACCACAGTGCTGAAGCCGGTGTGCAGCCTGGGGTCACGGCGGGCACACGGCCCAGCAGCGGACACGGATCAGGCCGTCTCCAAGCCCTGTGTCTCCGCAGGGGCTTTAAAGCCTGCGACCTACCCTCCCTCCCAGAGGGCAATCAGATCATCCCACGTTCTTGGGCTGCCCAATCAGATCGTCCCATATCCTTGGGCTGTCCAATCACATCACCCCTTGTTCTTGGGCTGCCCAATCAGATCGCCCCATATCCTTGGGCTGTCCAATCACATCACCCCTTGTTCTTGGGCTGCCCAATCAGATCACCCCATATCCTTGGGCTGCCCAATCAGATTCCTCCATGTTCTTGTGCTGTCCAATCAGATCGCTCCGCCTCCACGGACACAGGTAAGGGTTTGCCTGCCTGGGTCCCTCTGCCCTCTGGGCGAGCGTTTTGTGCGAGGTTGGAAGAAGGGAGGTCGTGGGAGGGCAGATCCCTCACCTTTCTTTGGTATGAGGGGACATGAAGCCCGCAGCAACGGGGGCCATCTAAGGACAGACCGGAACAGAGACCTGCCGAGACTAAGAGATGGACAAAGAGGTCCCGCGAGCTGTTCCGTCCCTCAGACTGCTCGGGCACGGGCCTCACGAAGCTACACTTTTGCTCAAGATAAAGCTGGTGTTGTATTCTTTGATACAGTCCATTTTCCACACCGGATCTAGCCTTGGAAAGAGCTCTGCCACCTCGTTGCTCTCTCTGATTCATAAACATTTAATAATTGTGTAGGTCACCTATACATTCTATGCTGTATGTTCTTGGGCCATTTGTAATTTTTTGTGTGTGAAATTAATGAAGAAAACTGTACATTGTCTTTGTATGTCTTTCTGTGTGTTCGGAATAAAAAAGATTTGTCCTTAGACCGGCTACAGGTAGAAATAGTTTAAAAAAACTCTTCGGGTAGATGAACTTAAAAAAAGTAACTGATATTTGGAAAATATCCTGGAGAATTCACGCTAGGAATTAGCTAAAAATATTTGTCCTATATGTCACTAAATTAGATAGCATTGAAAGCTAGATGTGCAAGATTTGTGGGTCGTCAATTTGATGCTAAATATCAAAATAACGTTTCCCATTTTTCTATTTTTCTTTCCATCAAACTCATTTGGAATAGAGGAATGTGGAAAGTAAACGTGTTCATTTTGATCTTTTTCAGGATGCTGTTTCTAAACTGCCCATGGGCGTGGGTGCCGGTGCCGGCACAGGGGGTCACGGTGCATACTCCCATGGTTTCTGTCTGTGGCATCGATGTGTGGACAGCGTCTCAGAGGTGTCCCATCTGGAAATGGCCTGGACCCTGTTTACTTGGGGGTTTGGCTTTCAAGGGGGCGCCGTAGCTGGGATCATGTGCTCAGGTGGCCACGCTCTGCTGATCGCAGACATCAACGATTTGATCTGAAGAATGAAGGAGAAGGTATGTAGACATCTGGAAAGGGACCTGTCACTGCGTCCAGGTACTGACAGGCCTTCCTTTCCGGGCAGAGCGAGCCCTTGTGCTGTGTCATTCACACTGGGTGTTGTCTCGATGAACCGGGGGCGAATTTTTCTGTGGCCAGTGCTTCGGGTCTATATCGAGGTGACTACCAAACACTGACGAAAATCCGTTTCTCCTTCCTGGGCTCACGTGCCATGTACCTACCTCCCCTGCAGGTAGAGTCTGAGAGAAGGGACAAGTGCCCTTTCCACGCCAAAGCCACTCTTGCCTTCCATTGCGGAGGCTAAGGACTGACGGAGACACGAGGTGGAGGACCCTGTCTCTTTCAGTCACCATGGGGCGGTGGGCTACCAGCCTCACACCGAACTTGGGTGAGACACAATGCCAGCTGCGTTTGAACCACGATGTGTAGTTGGGTCTATTTGTTCTGCACCCTGGCCTGCCCTTGCCCAGCTTGGTCATAGGTGAGTGGGAATCAGCTGGGAGGATGGTTAAAATGAGCTTCCCAGGTCCTGGTCCCAGAGGGTCTGACCCCGTGGTCTGGAGTTGGGTGCTGGCCTATTTATTCTTCATATCGCTTTAGTCAATTCTAGTTCAGGGGCGCTGCTAAAACTCATCCTTCTCTTTGAAAGAAAAATAGGAAGCAAAGACCATACGGACTTTGGTGGGAAGGGAACGTGTGTAGCCAGTTATTCAAAGTTCGGGTTTGGAAAATCATTAAAATGAGTCCTTCTAGACTGGAGTTTATTTGCTTTTAGACATTATAACACTTCTGTTATAAAAGAAAGAATTTCTAAACTTTGTTTGGAAAACATATTGCAAAAGTAACAGGGAATAAAATAAAAGCAAATGATCTAGAAAGATTCATAATAAACAAATTCTCCAGCTACATTCCTCATACCCCTAGTTCAATATTCTGTGAGTGATCACTTCATTTTTTTGTTGTAATTTTTTTTTTTGTTTTTTGTGTCACAACTATGAGCTGTATATATTTATTTTTGTTTCTTGATTTGTCAACTTCTGATTTTGCTCATGAAATGATTGCTAAGAAAGAGGAGGGTTTAGTTAAATTTTCTCCTATACCCCTTCTCCTCCCAATTTGATTAATTCACAATTTTAAGTTCATCGACTGGTGATTTTTGAAAAACCACACGGCATAATTAAATTTTTTTCTCATCGCGAGTTTGTCTGAGTAACCACTCACACTTCCCTTTACCTCTCCTCCTCCTCCTTCTCATTTTTTGTCATGTTCTTTTCCTTTATGTTATCAAGGTTATATGTAGCTTTTATATCCTGATACGAATTCGGTTAGTTTCCAGCAACTTTTGTCTTCAAGTGGATTTCAAGAGTTCCAAACCAATGAACACCGTTTATATTGCTACGATTCTACTAAAACCGCATTCCCTTTCCCGAATATCCAGCAGGGCCTGCGTAGCTGTGTGAAATGTTTCTGACACTGAGTTAACACAGATTCTTCTCTTTGACCTTCATTAAGCCCTCAGCTCTTGAGCGGAGCTCTCAGTTCTATAACCTTCCATGGAGACCTCCCAAAGCCTGCTCTGTACTGCTCGATCTCTAGGCCCATTGTGCAGATGTCATGTTTGAATTACACCGTATGCTCTCCTGGGTCAAACTGTTGATTACTGGTCTCTCTTATTGGGTTATTCCCTTGTGACATAATTACTTAACCCCCTAAAATTTGCTTGGGAACTAAGTTTCTACATTGCGACATGTTCAAAAAGTCCTTATTCTTTCTTCATATTTGAGTGATAGGTTGCTTGGGTATGGACCCCAAGGTTGAAGGTAGAACTTCAGATCTTGGGAGGCGTTGCTCCATTAACTTTCGACAAGCATCGTTGCCGTTGAGAAGTCTGCTGTCACTCTTACTCCCCCCCCTTCCTTTTTTATAGGCAAAATTCCTATTTTTATAGCAGTTATCTTTTTCTTTTTTATTAGTGTTCTAATTTCACGATGATGGTTTTCATATCTTATAAAAATGATTACAGTTGACAAACTTTCAATCTTAAGATTTTTTTTTCATTTTGGAGAATCGTCTTTCATTATTTTATCTTTCCTCTGTTTTCTATGTTTTTTCTTCCTGCAACTTCTGTTATTTGAGAATTAGATTAATTTTTTATCATTCCTCTCTCTTGCCTTATTATTATTTTCTCTACTGAATTATTTTTCTTGGAAAACAATTCTCAATTTTGTATTCCGATCTATTGCTATAAAAATCAGTAAATATATTATTTTTAACTTTCTAAAAATCCTTCTCGTTCTTTGTTCTTTATTCATCCTAGCCTGTCCTTGTTGTGTGAATGCAAGATCTTCTGTCCCTCTGGAAATATCGATTAATGTCCACATTGATTTCTCTTATTTTACTGCGAATATTTATGCTTTTTCTGGAACCATGGTTTATACTTATCTTGTTTTTATTCTTTGAATTATGTTGCAGGATTTCCTCTGGTGGTTGTGTTTGCTATAGTAAATCGAAGAACTATCTGTCTGGAGATTCTGGATTATGCCATATTTTAGAGTAGGTTGTAGCAAAATTGACAGAGCTCAGGATTTGTTGCCCGGCAAGCTTATTTTCTATGAATTGAGTGAGAGGTCAGTTATTGACTGGAAGCACCCGTGCCAAAAATGTAAGGGCACATTTGGGGTCACGAACACCCACGCCAGGGCCTGTTTCTCCCAGGCTGGACATTTTCATCGTTTAGAGACACATCCTTAGGTGTTAGTAGTTAGTGCCTGGCTGCTGGGTCTTCTGCTCTCGGAGGTAGATGTTTGTTTCACAGCTAATCCTTCCGTTTTCAGGCCCAAGGGCCACCTCTGCTTCCTACCACACACCGTCCCTCAGCCTGCCGTGGCTCTGCCAGAACACGGGTCCCTTTGTGGCTGACTCACTCGTCGCGTGCTTTCTGAGCTTCGGCTTTTCCCAGCTTCTCCGGCCATGGCTACTTGCTCCACTCTCGGTCTTCCAGAAATCTGTTCGAATCTCTTATTCGCTAATGCTCTTCCTATGCGCTTTTTCACTGTTGAGCATGAATAAAAAAATTAATTCCCTCTGAGGAAGGAGAAAGGATGCACGTGCCACCATTCTGAATGGGAAACTCCCAGTTATTCGCTCATATAGTCGCTTTACTATCGTCACTGCTGCTGACTTGCCAGTATGAGCGAGAGCAAATCCAAGATACACCGTCATTAAACTACGCATGTCTCCTCCGGAAGAGTCTGTCAGTCAAGGAGGCCCGAAACGTTGAACCCCCAGAATGGGAAATGCTCGTGTCAGTCTTGACCAAGAACTTGAGCTTAGGAGACCCCAGCTCAGGGCTCCTGGGCAGAGCCCTCACGGGAAGGCAGAGGCGAATCCTGCTCCTTGTGGCTCACAGTTGTCTCATCCTGAGGATCAGGGTTATTCTGGGGGACAGTTGGGCTCCAGACAGCGTTACCTTGTAATCCAGGTTATCAGGAGGATGCAGTTTCTGCTGGGTTCAGACCCCGTTTATTTCCTGCCTGATATCTGTCCCTGGGGATGTGGGGAAAGGATGTCTTATCCCTCTCGAAGAAGAAGTTTTAAGGTAGACTGGGGGCTATGCCTCCGTCATTTGTCCTGTATCCTGGGTCTGCTGTCCCTGACCAAAGCCTCATGCCCCGTCCCCATTTCTCAGCCCTGCACGTCTCTAGGGCATATGTGTGGTGTCTATTATCTCAGAAGCCGCCCACTGTGAACTGCCCCAGTTGAATAGTCCAGGCAGAAGGTGGGAGTGTCTTCCCCTCCTAAGATTTTTCAGGTTTTCACTCAGGACTGGTCATTTCTGTTTCCTCCTCTTTCTGTCATACAGAGGTGAGCGAGGGGGCATCTCCACTCAGCCGGGGGCAGGCTCCCTGCTTCTGTCAGAGCTGGTTGCATTGGGGGGTCTGACGTTCACCGTTGCATGTTGGGTCAAGTCAGTCTTTCAGCTCTCTGCTTCACACCTCCCTCCCTGCATCTCCTCTGAGATCAAACCACATCGTGGAGGTTCAGCTCATGAGCGGGAATGGAGCACGTAAAACGGGGTTGTCACTGGGAGCCAATGATTGGCTTCGGGGGCCTCCCTCAGCATCTGTCAGATCTGCCGTGCTGGATGATTGATAACTGGGCACGTTCTCAAGACGCTGAGCAGGATTTGTTCTCTCCTACGCTGGGAATGCTTGGGCCAGACACTTTTGTCATTTGGGGGACATGACTTTAATTTTTCAGAATCTTATCAGGATGGTTATCTCATTTGTAGAATAATGAAAATCTCAGAGATGCTGCAGAGCCTAACCTGCGGGAGTTAGATGGAGGGTCAGGGTACCCACTCAGTGGATGAGGTGTTAGTAACTGCTAAAATTCTACTAAAAGTTGCACTTCCTTGTCATCTTTTAATTATATAATGAAAACAAATATGTACAAATTTTGTGCATTAAATTAATTGAAAACTGTAAAGTTGCTGGTTCATCAAGAAAAGTATAGCGACTTCGTGTTAGTGGAATTAATCGTGTGTGAAGCAGCCAACACCAGCCACGAGGAGCGGTTAATCCCGCAGCCACACAGAGAGCCCCACTCCCCGAGTCACGAAGGAAGACACTGCCACAGTCGCAACACGACTGTCTCTCAAAATGTCATAGAAGGAACAAGTCGCAAATCCCCAATTATTTAAAAGTAAAACTGTATTCAAATACAGGGAAATGAAGATATCTGGAAATAAGCTGAAAACGGATCAGACGACAGGTGAATGGAAATTCTAAGGACCCTTCATTTTGAAAAATATGTTTATAATAACGGTTGCATATTTCCAAGGTAACTATCGACCAAGTCAACCATGTGGAACCCTAAGCCATCCACAGAGGCGTCCTATGGCCCTAACTTTAGTGACATTGTCACCAGGGGTCCCCAAGAGGAGGGACCAGGGTGCCATGCTAGAGCAAGTCAGCTAGGGGTGACCTACGATCGGAAAAAGGAGCCCCAAAGAGGCGAAGATACTCCTGCCCACGGTGCCCAGGGGAGAGGCGCCCGCTCCTGCTTTCGGTAGGAGGAGAAAGAACCACGTGTTTGCTCACGAGCTAACGCTACGTGATTCAGAGTCAGTGTGGGGACTGAGAACCTGAAGACTCAAGTTCTGGGGCTCCATAGTAAAATTCCACTTAACAGTGGCGGCCTTTGAAATGCAAGCTGGAGATAGGCCTGTTTTCTGGTGGCAAGGACAGACGACTGCTCGGCGGCCAGCACGCACCCTCTCTCCCGTTGTTCTTGCTGGGATAGTTCCATGGGGCGCTCCATCCATCTGGGGCAGTCATCAGCCACGTCCACTGTTCAGGGGTCTGAGTTCACCACTGCCAGGCGCGCTGTTGTTCCTTAAGCCAGGGACGCCTGCCCACGTTGGCTCCCAGACACAAGCCCTTCACCCTCTTCTGGGCGATCCATTGTCTACATCTGTCCTCGTGCCAGTGACCTTGCCTGGTTGCCTGGGATGCAGTGGACGGCACTGCTTTGCCTTAGGATTGACCGAGATTTAACACTATCACAGAGGGAGAGAACTCCTCCGTGCAGCGCGCTTGACAACGTATGCGGCTTGAAAGAACGGATGTTCCCGGTGGCGAGGACCTGCATTTCTTGTCTAACTGCAGCTTCCTACATCCGAGAGCTCTGGCAGGCGACAGGCAGGCAGGTCCCCGCTCCCATCGGCTCTGAACGCTGGAGGCTGATCCCGGTCGAGCCGCTGCTCGCGGTGGGGTACCGCTTTGGCCACAGAGCTCACAGAGGCGACCGGGGGTTCAGATGAAAGGTAGGAGTGGCATGATAGGTCGAGGGGGAAAGAGAGTGCTCGGCGACCTGGAGGGGCGCGGGGTGACGCGGGTCTGGAGGGGGCCGTCGCTCCGGCAGAGAGCTTCTCCAGTGCTCCGCGCCGCGTGCGTTTTCGTGCCGCCCCTCGAAGCACGTTGTGATTCCGAGTAGTAGGCAGGCCTGAAAATTGGAGTCTTGCTGTTTGTTCTTAAAAGAAAGATCGTTAGATGCAGAGAAGCTCGCAAACCGCTCTCAAGACTTTTTCACACATGACCTTGATTTATTATGCTTGAACAGAGTTGATTACAGTGAATTATAATGAATTAAAAGAAACATCTGACTGAATAAATATTGAGTGCGGTCTGTGTGCCCGGCGCTGGACCAAGCACTTGGGCTATGAGAGTGAACGAAAGGGGGTTTGTAGCCCCTGGAAGGGGAGGCCCGGGGGTCCCTGTGAACGCCGGGGTGGGGAGCTCCAGGAGGCAGACAGGTCCTCTGCAGACGTCTTTGCAAACGTCTTTGGTCTGGGAGAATCCTTGGAAGTGCGGTAATTCAGAACAAAGCCTTCTCAATTCCTCTCTTACGTATTCATGTTAGGATGATAAAAAGACGATTAAACCGAATATTTGCGTGATGCTGCATTTTTATTTTGTCTGCCCAGCGCCCTCCCTTCTTCCTTTCAGCTATAATCTCAAACCCGTCCTTCGGGGACGTGCTCCCCATCCGCCCCCTTCCCTCCGTGCTCCAGCCCGCCACAGGCTCTGGTCTTCTGCTGTGGAGACGGACTGGCTTGTCTGTCCTGGACTGCTAAGGGGGGACGCCCACGGATGCCCGTGGCGGGGTCCGTCGGTGCCGTTGTTTGATTGCGATGTCCCCTTAGACTGTGAGCTCCTCAGATGGAGACCTCCTTGGTCTCGTTCGTGCCCCGGTCTCTACCTCCTGGAATGCAGCTGCTCTGTCGGGGTTACTCAATCCATATTGGTTGGAACGGATGGCTGATTGACTTCTTGACTGAATGAATGAACGGACACGTGGCTGAAACTCGCAACCTCCCTGTATGACAGGTCTGTCTCTGTAGTAGCCATAATGTCGTAAGGAAAGAAGCCACCCCCGCCTCCCCTCCACCCCTCACCCAAACACCTTTGAGGGAAGCTATGCTGCGGGGCGGGTGCGGCATCTCTGGCTCCAGCTGCCCCATTTCGGAGGGGGGGGCGGGGTGCCCCATCTCTCACCAGTAACATTAGCCGGAAGGTTTTCCTTTTGGGTTTATAGCGTTTTGTCACACAGAACCAAGAAGACCTGATAATTCAACGCATTAAACCAGGAACAAAAGGACTCAGTTTATGGTGACATATACTCACATTTTTCTTCTTATTTCTGAAGCGAAGATAATCTCTGCTTTCTTTAAGACCGTTTATGAAAGACTGAGTTAGATGTTGTGGGTGGAATGCTCTGCACGCCGGTCTCATGTGGCTGTTACCCTAGAACCTTCCCTTACGTTAGATCTGTACACACCGTCTCATCTGACAGGCGGGGCAACGGGGTGATGGGGCGCTTTGCCATCCAGCTCCTGCTCCCGTGCCCCCCACCCCCTTTCCGCCGTCTTTCCCCATCGTCCTACGTCAACGCGTCGGCTGGACGGGCACTCCCCCCCGCCCCCCGCCTCTCCTGCACGACCCGCGCTGTCCCCGCGTCCTGCTGGATCTTTCTCGGTGTTGTCTCGGCCCATCTGCCGCTTCCTGCCGCTCCGAGGCTCAGGGTCAGAGACGCTGGCGGTTCAGGGTCTGGGCCGCCGTCCCCACCCCGCCTTCCTTCTGGTGCAGGAATCGTCCTCGTGAGCCTCTCCCTCCCCCGCAAATAGCCTCGTCTGCCTCTCGCTTGCTCTCCGGTCTCCTCTCTGTTCGGTTTGCCTTTCGCTGGCCAATTTCCGCACTCCCGTCACTCATCTGCTTCCTCCCGGTTCTGCTGTGATCCGGTTCCCACCCCCACCGGACCACCGGGGCCTACAAGATCGCCGAGGGCTGCCAATTGTCACTGTGCGCGTGCACGTGGATGCATGTGCGTGTGCACGTGGATGCATGTGCGCGTGCACGTGGATGCATGTGCGTGTGCTTGCGTGTCCCTGCGTGGGGCATGGCTGTGAGCTCCTGCCTCTCACGGCTGCTGGCTCTATGGCAGCCATCCTTTCAGGCCGAGCTGGACCCCCCATCTCCGTGCGACTCGTCCACCCGCCTCGGCCACGGCCCCCTCGTCCAGCCCCACTGCTCCCCAGGCCCCTCGCTCAGGCGCACGCCTGTGTGCTTGGCTCTGCACGGGCCCCCAGGCGCCTGGCTCTTCGCAAGCTGGACCCCCCATCTCCGTGGGACTCCTCCACCCGCCCCGGCCATGGGCCCCCTCGTCCAGCCCCCCTTCTCCCCGGGCCCCTCACTGAGGCTCACGCCTGTGTGCTTGGCTCTGCACGGGCCCCCAGGCGCCTGGCTCTTCGCGTGCAGCGTGCACCGCCCGGAAACACGCTTCTGAGCGCAGTTTAAAGTTAAACGCTCATTGCGTGTTCGTCCCGTCCTGAGGCCTGGTTGACGTCTTGAATTTTCAGAAAGCCGTGGCGCTTACAGTAAAACATTTCCTTCTTCCCAGTGACATCTGAGAAATCACCTGCAGAGCTGATCTACTTCCCGGGGGGCCGCAGGGCCTCGATGTTAATGGCACGTAACCTACCGTGGCCCCTCAGCGTTTCCCTTGTACGATAACTGATATGTAAACTATGACTGCACTCGGAAATTACTTCCGCTGAAATTCTATTATCGAGGCCCAGCACGTGAGACGGCCATAACCACTTCATTAACAGACCAACCACGCGGGTGTAGGACTGGTGGTTCCTTCTAAATGAGTCACACCGGCAAGTGCGACCTATTACTCAGCCGCTGTTGACGCATGGTGATAAGAACAATGGTGAGCAAATAATTAAACGGAACATTCAATTCTGGTGAAATGCAGAAAAGTAGAACTTTTTATTATTATATTAACAATCTCCCTACCTATAAAATTTACCCCCGATCGGTCCTGCATAATAGCGCCACTGCTCGGGAAGGTTCGCGGTGGCATGGCGTGACAGCTTCCGTTTTTCCGGAGGGATCCGACACGCGTCTGCTCCAGTCCATCAACGCTCTCGCCTCCACGGATCGTCTGACAGCGTGACCGGGGCAAGAGCCCGCGCCGGACGCGACGGCTCGCAGCTGGCGCTGGGGCACTAACGAGCCTTGGGACGGAGCTGGCTTTTCTGTTCCTTCATTCCTTTTTCCACAGTGACGCCCACGGACCTGCACCCGGCACCGGAACCGCGATGATGGAGCGGCGGTGAGCTCAGAGAGCAGGGGCACCCCGCCCCCCCGGGAGAGTAGGAGGCACAGCCCCCCAGCTCCCGCCTGGCGGAGACCCCATCCTCATCACCCAGGGCCCTGCTTTGGAGGCGCAGCTGATCGAAGGGTGTCAGGGCCCCTTCCGAGTCCCCTGGCGGGTCTCCGGCCGCCTCCCGCAGCCTGCCGCTTCTCCGCTTCTCCGCGGCTGACCAGCCTCCCGCTGGGAGGGGTCTGCCTGGCAGACCGTCCTCTGCCCCCCGCTTTACCTTCAGCTGCCCCGCCGCCCACCCCCAGGCCTCGCGGAAGCAGAGCGTGACTGCCACGTGTGCCTCATCTGTGGGCGTTTTATCTGCGACGGGGCTTCCCTGGGAAAACGTCAGGCTGTCTGGATGGTGTGGAGCTTGCAGCCCAGGGCCTGGCCTGCCCCCTCCCATGTCGCCAGAGACTGGGGTACCCTTCCCTCTCTCAGACCTTGACCCTTGTAACGTGAGCTCTGACTTCCGGGGCAGCTGCACTGTGGCCACGTCCACCTCGGCTGCGGGTGACCCCACGGGAGGCCCCGAGCTGCTGTCAGGTTCCTGTGGAACCTGAGCCCGGGGGACGGCCACCAGCTCTGCGGGCTCCTCCCCGAGGTGGGCTCCCTCCAGGCTGCTCGGTCACTCACTGCGAGTCTGCGGTCGGAACGCGTGGCAGGGTGTGCCGCGGAGATCCGGGGCCAGACGTGGGGCCCTCCGCAGGGTCCGTCCGGCTTGCTGACCCGGGTGACCCTCTCTGCTCTGTGCTGTAAACCCTGGACAGCAGCGAGCCTCCCAGAAGGCACCTCCTCCCTGAAGCCCCTCAGACTATACCCACCCTGGACAGCCCGTCCTGCCTCTCCAACACTCTGTCACGTAGGCCATACTCGACGGGACCCCTGCGTCCCTTCTCCTAAGTTACACGTGACCTCACAGACAGCAACGGCAGCCGCCAGCTCGCTTTCCCGTGGAGGGCTCCAGCAGCCTTGGTGCCCTGTGGTTTTGGGGGCGGAGGGGCTGTGGGCGGTGGGTCGGTCATGGGCCCGTAGGCTCCCGTCCTTGGACTTGAAGAAGCCCTCCCACCAGGTAAACTGGTGACGCCTCCATCGCCCTGCGCCCTGTTCCCCTCAAGGTCAAAGGCTCTAAATGTGACCACAGAGCTCCGGCCGGTGTGGGGAGTGGGCTGTGGGCTGGCACAGGCTGCTCGGGGGTCTCCGCGCCCTCGGCCGGAATGGGAAAAGCCTGGTCTGTGGCTCAGTGTTGCCGGGGCCTAAGGTCCCTGCACAGTGCCCGCCCGGGGTCCACTGTCGCTCCGCTCCAGGGGACCGTCCCCGGAGAGGCTGACCGAGGTGCTGAGCCAGCCCTGCTGGGAGGTGTGGAGCCCCTGCGGAGCCCAGAGGTGCTGCACAGAGGGTCTGCGGCCAGTTTGGAGGGGACTGTTGGGGATGGTACCTCGATGCTGAGGTCTCCCTGCCTCCCTGAGACTGTGCCCATGGCCCTTTCAGCTGTGAGACCTCGGGGCCTGTCCTTGTCAAACTCTCACTTTACAGATGGGAAGCTGAGGCCCACAGGGGCGGTGACACTATGTCACGTCCCTCCGGAAGTTAGGGGGGAGGGTAAGGACAGAGCTTAGGCCCTCTGTCCGCCACCTGTCTGCCTTCCCGTCCACAAACACGCTGAGGGCTTGTGGAGCCAGCCTTGGGCCAGGATCCTCCCCTCCCCACCGTCCTCTGCAGGACCTCGGTGCGGGGCGGAGGGGGGGGGTGCGGGCAGCAGAAGGCGGGGCTGCGGCGGAAAGACAGGGCTCCGTCCCTCTCAGCCGTGTGGTCTCAGGAAGTCAGTCCCCTCCTCTGGTCTCGGAAGTACAGTTTGGGTTTCTGTTTCTACTGGTAAATTGAAAGAATTGGGATTGGTGCTTTATAATCGTCTTTACTGCTTTAAAATGAAAAGGACGGTTAGTTCCCCTGAGTGACCTTCCTTTAAAATCTGCATGGGATCGCGTAGGGGCGGCCGTTCTCCCCGAGCGGGGCCTGGCCCAGTCTGTGCCCCTCAGGACCTCGGCGGCAGGGACCGAGGGCCACCACCCTCCAGGGAGAGGCCTAGACTGTGGGAAAGGACCCGATCCACCCCGTTTCCCTCTGCAGCCTTTCAGTGCTACCCCGGGTCCCAGCACAGACAGGGACGTGTGGCCCGATGACAGGGCGAGTCACCAGGGAGCAGACCCTTCCGGAATCTTCCACTCAGCCGATTCTGTCAGCACCGATGGACTCTCTCTTGGCGTGGCCCCCAGGGCTGAGGCGGCGAGTGCGTAGCTGGCACAGGCACCAGAGGACACCCACCCGCCTCCCCTGGAACAAGGAGCCCCTGGCCTCGCGGGCCACCTGAGTCACGGGAATAAGCGGCCAGCTTCCTGGCTTGTGGCCTAACACGAGCTCACTCGAACTGGGTTGAGAAATGAGATGCT
This sequence comes from Pteropus alecto, assembly GCF_000325575.1. Lineage (NCBI taxonomy): Eukaryota > Metazoa > Chordata > Mammalia > Chiroptera > Pteropodidae > Pteropus > Pteropus alecto. The sequence continues at coordinate 2,270,488 of NW_006436291.1, forward strand.
TCGTCCCATCAATACTTTTCAAGAGAGCTCGTCAGAGATGCAGCAGGAGGGTAAGTGGCCTGCCACCGTCCCGGCCTCGCTTGTCAGCGAAGGACCTCGGGCTCCCGGCTTTGAATGCTCGTCCCTGCTGCTCCCTGGGCCCTCACGCGGTCGGCACTTATGACAAGTGGGTGTTTGCGATGGTGCGTTCGGGAGGGCATCAAAACCGAGGGGGGTCCGAATAGCTTCTCTTAAAGAAACCAGTTCGAAGCCGGTTCTCCCGATTTGAGTTAAAAAGAATCGGCGTTTGCATTTTTTTCTGGTGGGTGACAAAGACACATCCCTGGGAAGTCCAAGGGTGACCCCGTCAGGCCCTCCGCAGTAGGTGGAGCAGGGTTGGCTCTGCCGGGGCTGGCGCCAGCACTGTGACCTTCGGCGGGTGGGCCGGGAGGCGCTGGACGACAGACTCGCACGTGCACGTCATCCGTCCCCGGAGACGGCTCCCTCCCACTTCCGTGCCTGGCCGACGGGCCCTTTGCCTGTGGCGCCACCCACCACCCTGTCCCGCACGTACGGCCCAGACGAGCCTGCCCCGGCTGCCGTTTCCGTGCGTTAGGGGACCTCGGGGACCAAGCTCCCTGGGCCCACACATGCCCTTGGGTCACTTTTCTACCCTCGACCGTAACCAGAGTTCTTTGGGCAGAGACCGTGCACACCTGGCTCAGCTCGGACCCCCACGCCCAGAGGCGGGTGGGCACAGGGTAAGATCACTCTGCTGGGCCAGTGCCAGGCGCTCAGTCGGCATCTGTGGGGCTCCCGCTTGCCTCGCGGTGGGGGCTTCTGAGGGCTGGATGCCAGGGGAGCCAGGCTCCTGATGCTGCCGCAGTCAAGGGCGAGCGGCTGGCAGCTGACGGTGCCCGGGGTGGGGGGGCGGCCGCTCTGGGCCAGGCTCGCTGCTGGGACCGCAACTCCCCGGCCACCCAGCACAGGGTGGGACTGACCCCGCGGGACTTCTCAGGGTGGGTGCATGATTGTAATGGGGGGGACAGTGCCCTTCACCGGCTCACGGTTACCGCGGCCAGGATCTTTATCGCAAAATCTTATTCTTTTTCTTCCAAAAAATGCGTAAGAGCTAGTTGTCCCGATGCCATTTTTTTCCCCTCCTTGGTCAAACCATGCAAAAAAGGAAAAAAAAAAAAAAAAAACAAACCCTAAACTCACAACGGAGCAACTTCCATTTCAGATCAGTTTCTCCTCCTCTAACATGGTCTATTTATTTTTATTGGTTTGTTTCTCATTAAATCCTTCAATTACTCTGCAGTGTAAAATGGTGAGATTATTGGCATCTGCCTCCTTCATCATGTATCTGAGTTTGCTTATTACACTTGCAGAAAATGCCTGAATGGTGTTTGGTTCTGTTGCGGATTGAGACAGAGTTAATAAATATTATTTGGTGTTTTTTTTTTTCCCTGAGAAGCACTGCTTTTCTTGATTGTTTTTTACAGTTGGATTGGGAATATTGATTTATTCACCACTGTTACAATAATTGTATACAAGAAACGAGAAGCGTGGGGTAACATTTCATCGGCTCCAGCAGATTAATTAGTTGAACTAGATTAGGCACAGTGTTAGGGGAAGATTTGCATTTAGAGGAAGAAAAAGTTTCTTCTTCTTCCTCTTCTTCTTCTTCTTCTTCTTTTTTTTTAATCTTATAAAAGCCAAGAGAATGTGATAGAGATGTTTCACCCTAAGCTGCTTGACTCCTTAGTCAGGGTTTCTAGATGAGCCTGGAGGATGAGCCGAAGCGGTGCCTCTGCCTCGAGGAGAAGACACCTGATGACATTGACACACCTGATGACATCGACGTTGCTGGGCGAGACCGTGAGTGGACAGTGGTCGGCGTCGCCGCAGGCGGAGATGCGGGAGAGTCGTGAGAAGCTGAGCGCGCAGGGCTCGGACGGACGTTCGCTCCGTGGACGCCCCGAGGGCTTCGGGGCTCGAGAAACATCCGGATTCTTTGTGATGTTTGCCACCAAACCCCACTCGCTGCAGCTTGAAGACAAGGAGTCACTGCCCTCCTTACTTCCCCAGAGAGGAAAACACTAAGACGTGACGATCGTGGTGCTCCCCAAGTCAAACCGGACACAGCCGAGAAGCGCTCGCGGAGCTTGGGGCGTCCTCCGTGCTCCCCGGTCCAGGCTGACCCAAGGAAGCGAGGAAGGGGGTGGTCCCGGGCCGGTGGGGAGGCCTCCCAGGGGCCTCCGTGCCTCCTCCCGACCTGCCTCTGAGCAGAAGGCCCTGCCCGGGACCCCCGTTCCGTGGGGCTGCGCTCTGATTAGGGTCTGGGTCATGGCGAAATGTCTACCCAGGGCCCTTTCCTCATCTGGGGATTGATGGGAACGTGCTGAGCAGGGCGGGCAAAGCTCAGGGAAGGGATGCTAAGGTGTGGACATAAGGACTGGGTAGGAGTCGGTAGGAAAAACGGAAGGGAGCAGATTCAGATCGTGTGGTGGTGCAGGTGGGGCCCTCACGTGGGGTCGCCTCCATTGTAGGGACAGGCGTGGGAGGCCTCCCGTGTGGCCAGGCTGCCAGGTCCTGAGCGAGGGGTAAGTGAGAGCCAGCCCCAGGTCCCCCGGCTGCAGACCATGGTAGCGCACGATGCGGACAGCCTGGCCGGGGCAGGTGGGCTGGGCGTCCACTCTTGCTCAGTGTCACGTGGGAATCTGGGGTGGTTCGCCCTGGACCATTTCCCAATATCTCCAGTTTCCAGGGCCAATGCTCCTACAGGCTCCCCTGGGAGCCTGAGCCGAAGCGGGAGGCAGGGTGGCTTTGGGACGGTAGCAGGGTGCTTGTCAAACGCCCTTCGTCTTTTTAACCTGGCTTCCACTGTAGAGTTTCTCCAAGATCGGATCACACTGTCTGGTGTCTTTCATCCTGGACTTCTGAGTTGTTTTTTTCTGCCTTCTCATGCGTTTGTTGGTTTTGGTTTGTATTTAGCCTCCCACTGAGTAAGCTGTGAGGATACTTTTAAAAGCAAGTCTCAGGGTTGGGAGAGTCCTTAGGATATGTTTAAAAGTTTTGTCATTGGCTGTGACATTGGTGACGTTAACCCAAGAGCCTGTACTCCATACTCCCCCCTTCCCAGGCCACACACCTTTGTGTCCAAGCTCGTCTTGCCAGACAAGTCACAGAGAGCGCTGAGGACTTCTGCTCAAGTCGTCTTCCCTGGGATTAAGGTCAGCCAGGACAGGAAGTGGCCGTGCCGGCCCACTGGCCACTGTTGGGACAAAGACACATTCTTCGTATTGAGGAGAAAATCGCGGCCGCTGGCCGTGGCAGCCATGCGTGAGGCCTCCGGTCATGGTGAACTTGTCTAATTCTGCATCGTATAATGCTACTCAAAGTTTTATTTTGAAAAATCTCAAGCCCAGAGAAAACTTCAAACAACAGGACAAAGAACGCTGTGCATCCTTCGCCTAGGTCCCCCACTTTGTCGCATTGTGTGTGTGTGTGTGCGTGTGTGCACGAGTGTGTGCGTGCACATGTGCTTTCTGAATTCTTTCAAGTAGAGCATGTCACTGCAGCCCCAGATACCCGCATTGTGTGTGTGTGTGTGTGTGTGCGCGCGTGTGTGCACGAGTGTGTGCGTGCACGTGTGCTTTCTGAATCCTTTCAAGTAGAGCATGTCACTGCAGCCCCAGATACTGTGCGTGTGTGCACGAGTGTGTGCGTGCACATGTGCTTTCTGAATTCTTTCAAGTAGAGCATGTCACTGCAGCCCCAGATACTTCTAAGAGCAAGGACAGCACCTTCGTCTTACTCAAGAAATATGACGTTGACCTACTAGATCTAATATTCGGTCTTTATTCAGTTTTCCTCAATTGTCCCAATAATAGATTTATAGACATCCCATCCCTGCCTCGGATCAAATGAAAAAATAACATAGTGCACTTAAATGCTATTAATTTTTATAATTTTTAAATAAATAAGCCTTTTACTAATTTCATTAGAAACTATAGCTCATGTTTAAGAGGTTTTCCATTTTGGCGATCGGTTCATAGATAAGATGTGTTTGTCCTTCGCTTTCCCATGTGAAACTAGTCTGGGGGTGTTTAATGTCACAAGTGGGTCGAATTTCTTCTGAGAGCTTGCTACGTGGGTGCCCCTGGGGAGGAAGGGTCTAGGCACCGCCCAGTGTGGGCACATGGCAGGTGCCATGGGACGCTGCTCCTTGGACAGCTGCGTCTGACCACAGGAGACCTGCTGAGCGGTGCTGCTTTAACTCCGGGCAGCTTCTCTTCCCATTCACTCGACCACGGGGCCTCCAGTGCCAGAGACACAGCTGCTGGGGGAATGAACACGTAGCGCCCGGCAAAGCGGAGGCCGGCTCCAAGCCCTTCCTCACGCCTTCGCTGGAGTGACGTGTCGGGAATGGTGACAGGTGAGGTTTTCTCCACCTCACTCCGGGACCGTCCTGGATGGGACGCTGTCCACGGGGCAGGAGTGGTCTTACTTCAGCACTGTCTGCCGGCTGGAGAGGTGGTGCGCCCAGCCTGGGCCCGCCGTGGAGTTGGGGGGGGGGGCGGGGTCCATGGCAAAGTCGGCCAAGGCCATCTGACCTTGGGCTGCATGCGAGAAAGTGTGAGTTGGTTCCTGTGCATGCTCCAGAAGGCTTCGTGGGGGCCGTGCAGAGCGGGGCGCAGACTGAACGAGCCCCCATGTGGGAAAGCTGACCCTACCAGCCTCAGACGCTCCCAGCTGGGTTCGCTTCCTGATGCCAGCTGGTGACCCTCCTCTCTGTCCCATATTTGCGTGCATAAGACACCGGGAAGTATCCTCCCTCTTAAGGATAGAGTCAGTGTGTTAAAACACTCACGGGAAAGCGTCCTGCTTGAAAACCAGATGGTGGGCCATCGACTGCACAGCCGTCCACGAGGGACCCCAAGGGCAGCTGGGATGGAGACAGGCCGCCAGAGGACCACGGCCAGGGTGGCTGGGGACCGCCAGCAGCATCGTAGGTAGGGGCTGAAGGCACCGTGACCTTGAACAAGAAAGTTGGCTTCTTGGAGCCTCGATTTCCTCTAAAAGAGCGAATGTACGATCTCAGCATGCTGTCAACGTTTACGAATGGGGACGATGTCTCAGCGTTGCACGCGGCGCCGTTCGTGGCCGTGGTGCACGCGGGCTGGCGCCAAGTTCAGGCTGGCCTGCGCTTTGCGGGGTCTGGGCTGATGGTCTTTCCTCTGAGCCGTGTGTCCCCCTCTGTGTATGAGGACAAGAGGTTGGACAAGACCGGTCTAAGGCCCCTCCCGGCCTTGCGATTCCGCAAAATTCTGCGGAGGCCGTCTGGGAACATCGGCCATCTCGTGTCATCGGTCTTCCTGTGAGACAGACACCTGCCGTGGTGCTGTGTGCGTGGCCCTCACTGCCGCGAAGACCCTGCTCACTGCTCCTGGCGGCTGACGCAATGGCCCTGCAGCTGTCCGAGCCGTAGCCCCTGCCTGACGCCTTCGGTTTCCATGGAAAGTTCTGAAGTTCTCGGTTCAGCCTTGCTAGTTAGCGCTTCGGGTTGGTGGCAGGAGGGATGCTTTGGAAAAGATGAACGAGCACTTTGAAACATTCTTCGGCGACATGGCTCGTCCCCTCCGCCTCTCTGCAGGACCCAGTGAATTACTAGCAGATCTCGCTGTGCAGCAGACAACGCTGGTGGCCCCACTGAGGACCAAGCCCCCCACGCAGCGGTCCTCGGGTGAGGCTGCTGGAGGACACCTCTGCATCCCGTGTCCTGCCGACAGAGCGGGCGCCCGGTCGTCCCCCGCTGGTCATCCACGTCTGTTTCATGCTCCCCAGTTCTGCGTCTGGACCTGGACCCGGGCGGGGGGTCCTTCGTGAACATCTGGGTGCAGGGCCTTGCTGGGGTGCAATGAAGGGCGACGGGAGGGGCCTTCGGCCACTCCCGCATTTGTCCGCCTGCCGCTGTCTGTGACAGTGTGGCAGGAAGCCCACGGGCCAGGGCTCCCCGCCGGCCTCTGACGCTGGGCACCCCGCACTTTAATGTTTTACTGAGCATTTCCCCTGCATCTTGGTTTTCTCGTTAGTCGGGTGGGGAGAAACCCACCCTTATCAGCCATTATGGTCTAAATGGGCCCGTGTCTGCAGAGCTGCTGGCACCGGGTGCCGCTCGGTTCCTGGTGCTCCCTCCCCTGGTGCTCAGGGGCTGATGGCTTAGCAGGACCCAACGGAAGAAGATGCTCTCGCCATGCCATCGATGACCCCGCAGGCCTCGGGTGGGGCGGGGCGGAGGGCACCAGCCTGGCCGCATCTTCCCGACGCAGGGCGCAGTCCCGGTCCCCTGCCCTCTCCCCAAAACTGGCACCACATTAGTGACTCCGAGAAGCCACTGTGTCCCCATGGGCTGAGCATGTCCTCACGTCTCCTCTGTCGATGGAACGTTGCCAGTCTCAGCCCCTGGTTGGCACCCCGCTTCCCAGGATGCTTTTGGGGCCCTGCTCGTCAGGGGGAAAGGAGTAGAAGGAAGAGCCTTGGCAGAGAAGAGGCGGCCGCTCCCGTCCCTTCTCAGCTTCGCAGACGATCTGGAGCACACAGAGGTGGCCCAAGGTCCAGAGGAGGCCGCCGCTGTGGGCACGTGCAGGACAGAGGGACTGCGGATGACTCCGGGCGGCCCGGAGCGACCAGGCAGGAGCTGGACACGGGGGGCCCCAGCTGGGGCGGTGTGGTTTTCAGAACTCGCTCCAAGGGGCCCTCTCCAGAAAGGGATTTAAATTCAAATTTCCTGCCAGGTTTTGAAGCATCAGTTAATTTCCGTCCGTTCCTATTTGGCTCGGGGTCTCGAGTCTCCGCTGGCGCAGCATCTGTGGCCATGCTGAGGACCCCGGCTCGCAGAGGCGGTCGATAATCTAATGGGGGCTTCAGAGCCCATTTCTGATGAGGCGAAGAGCCTTTCTGGCGGAGCCAGATGGGGCCTGGAGGGAGGAAGCTCACAGAATAAATCCTGGAAAGTAGCTCTGGTACAATCACGTTCTGCCGCTAATTGATCTTCTGCTTTTTCAAGGAAAAGGAAATTAACATCCAGTATGTGGTTTTCCTGAGAAAACCGGTGATTTTCACTCGGGAGCCCGGCGCTCAGCGCAGCAGGCCTGGGGTCCCGCCCGTCCAGGAACGCGGTGTTGACATTAGCTAGAAACCAACTTTCCAATAAACACCGGGGCCCATGCCAGGCGCCCCCCCACCAGGTGCCAGGAGCACAGCCTCCCCTCCCCCCCCTCTTCCTCAGAGAGGTGGGACAGCTTTGGAGAGGGGACTGGACCCACGTCCAGCACAGTGTCCGTGACGCAGCGTTCTGGGGGAGAGCTGGCCAGGAAGGACACCCAAGAGGCGGGCCCGATCCAGGCTTTGCCCACGGCCCCCACCGGACCCTCGTGCGGACCCTGTGCCAGGCGTAAACGCACACGAGTCGTTAAAAACACACGTGCCGAGAGGAAGTTTCAGATTTCCTAATAGAAGCTTCTGGACTGGGCTTCCCAGGGCGAGTGTGTGTGTGTGTGTGTGAGTGTGAATGTGAGTGTGTGAGTGAGTGTGTGTGCATGTGAGTGAATGTGAGTGAGTGAGTGTGTGCGAGTGTGAGTGTCTGTGAGTATGAGTGTGTGAGTGTGTGTGCGAGAGTGTGAGTGTATGTGAGTGAGTGTGTGTGGGAGTGTGTGAGTGTGTGTGAGTTTGAGTGTATGTGAGTGAGTGTATGTGAGTGAGTGCATGTGCGTGTGAGTGTGTGAGTGAGTGTGTGCGTGCAGGCTTGTGCTCACTCCAGCTTTTTCTGGTGTCCTGCGCTCTGCGTACCTGTTAATTGACTCGTGCTGTAAAGACAGGACGGTGAGGGTGGCCCGGGGGACGGTGGACAGAGACAGAAGTCGCTGTAACTCTGGGCAAAGAGACTAAACACTGTCCACCCTGTCCCCAGGCTGCAATAGTTCTGACGACATGGCTGCAAATAGGTGCACGAGGATGCCCCTCGCCCAGCACACGGGGACTCTCGTGGGCGGCAGGGTGCTGTCCTGTGCTGACTGTGACGTTCGCGGGGGCCGGCAGCTGGGACCCGGCGGCCCTGCAGGAATTGTCTTTAGCCGCATTTCACAGAGAAGGCGATGGCCCCGGAGTCTGCCAGACCAGCCCAGAAGCTCGGAGCCTCCCTTCCTGGCCTGCGAATGGGGACGCCCGTGTCACCTGGCTCGTGGCTGGGACGTCTGGATGGCGGGGGGCAGGGGGGCGTCCAGCGTCTCCCCCAAAACTGGATGACTCAGGGCTGCGTCGCTGCTGCCACTGACATTTTCTTTACAGCCAGAAAGGCCGACATCGTCGTAAAAAGGCTCGGAACGAAATCGGGAAGACCGCGGATAAACTATCTTCACCCTGAGCTTCATTTGGACCGTGACTTTCCAGACCTGATCAATTTTCATGAAACTATCCACATAAAACCGTGAAAACATGTTTGATCTCTGTCCCGGCGAAGGCGGAGGGGCCAGGCCAGGCTCGCTTCTGAGTGGCGCTGTCGGCGCCATTAACGTAATTTCCCGGGCGCTGTTCGGGGATGCACGCGTGTCAGTGTGCGTGTCTTACACGCCAGCCGGTGGCCAGGGGCGTCGCGGCTCTCTGAGCCGGTGGCTTCGTGGGGAGCGTCCGCGGCAGGGGCCAGGCATCCGGCTCCGGGACAGCAGCCCGTCAGGGGCCCTTGTGACGATTTCCCCCTCAGGCGATTCGCACCGCGGGCCCCCTGCAGGGCCATCGGTGTGGCCTGGAAGCGGGCGGGAAGCGAGGCCGGGCAGCCCGCCCTGTCCCATCTGCCGGTGTCCGGTGTGGCCTGGATGCTGTGTCGGGACGAGGGGAGGGCACGGTGATTCGTGGGGCTCCAGGGCCCCGACAAGGGCTCTTTAAGCCATATCGATTTCCATGGCAATGACAGCTGCCAGGTTCCCTCGGCACTGGGTGACGTGGCACCTTGGGGAACTCGGAGTGGAAGGGAGGTCTCCCGTTTCCTCCTTCTGGGACAGTCTCCCTGGCAGGGCCTCCGAATCCCTGCCCAGCCGCCCTGCGCCCTGGGGCTCAGTCCTCGGCCTCACGCATGAGGACGTGTGTGGCACTGCTCACAGCCACGGGGACCGGGCGGGACTCCCTTCTGGCCCCATCGCCCTCCTCAGGGGCTGCAGCCGGGGCAAGGACACCTGCCCGCAGACCCCACCCTGTCCTTCCTGGTCTTAATGCCATGACTGGCCCCTGGAGCCCGAGCTCAGCAGGTACAAAGCGAATGGAACATGACCCATTAGTCCCCTGCGATGCAGACAGTACGTTTATGGACCTTCTGCCCGGCCGGTTCCTGGGGGCGTCTGTGCATTTAGCCGACTGCAGCCGAGGGGCCAGGCAGCTCAGGCGGACAGTCCTGGTAGCTGGGCCGTGCCCGCCCGCAGGAGGTGCCAGGGCCAAGGGCACGGTCGCCTCCCATCGGCACCCGGAACGGGCATCCATGGGCCTTCCTCCAGAGGCCAACCCTGTCCCCTTAGCCTGTTACGGAGCCACCATCCCGGCTCCCTGCCACAGGAAGACAGGGAGAGTCCAGCCCTCACCTGCACATGGACCCCCTCCTCCATGCTCACATCTCTGGGGTGCCTCTCAGATCGATGAGGGTGCGCCTTCCCCCAGCAGAATGCGGTGGGCCCCATGTCCCCTGTGGCTGCTGGCGGGGGGCGGGGAGGGCAGAGAACAGGGACATTCAGTGATTCTTAGGGCACGTGGGAGGGGCCGCCACCCTGAGGACTCGGAATAGCCGGTCTCCATCCCGCTCCCTCGCCAATAACTGTAGGTCCGGCTGTGTCGGGCACAGCTGCTGGCGTTCAGTGAGGGTGCCAGCTCCCCAGCTTTGCCGGACCACACGGCTAAGGTCCCAGCTTCCCGCTTCCTTACCCATATAAGGCAATCCGCTTTTCTCTGGCAGCGAGCATGAGTCAACACTGCCAACAATGCGGGGGTAATCATAGCGACAATTTCCGGGTCCTGGTCACTCAGTTACCCACCAAGGGGCACTGCTCTGTTCGTGATAACTCTCCCGTTGACAAAGGAAGCTGGTCTTTGCCGCCCAGTTGGTCTGGGTGCAGGGTGCCTGAAGTGGCCGGAGGGGAGGGATGCTCGTGGGCTTCGGGGCCATCCCCTCCCCAGGCCATGTGGACTGGGAGCTGGTGACCAGCTCACAGAAGCCCGCAGACCTCCCCAAGCTGCAAGGGGCTGCTGGCTGTTCCCAGCACCCCATGACGAAGAGCACCCACGTGACCTGGGAGGCGCCTGCCGCTCTGGATTTGATTGTCCTTGAATTTGTTACATTCCGGGAGGGGGAGTGGATTTCCCTGGGTTTGAGCTGTCCATGGAAAGGGGACCCCACAACTCACATCCCTGTGATTAATAAAAGATGCCAGCCCCTCTCTGAATCCCCATGTGCTTGCAGAGACACCCAGCTCGTCTGACGCCCCAGGTGAGGCTGTGTGGTGGGGGGAAGACGCCTCCTCCTGCCTCTAATTCATCCTCTTCCTGCTCCATAGTGGGCGCCCACCTTTGGCTGAGTCTCTCTGGGAGCCTGGAATTGCTGGCCAGTGCTCAGCGTCCCCAGGGGCCGGCCATTCCGAGCATGTCCGATGCCTTGGCTTGCATTCCAGCCCCTTGCTGCCTGCTGCAGCCCACCCCCCCACACACTGCCATCGAGCCTCCCCTGGCTGCAGCTGGGCAGACCTCCTCTGCACAGGTCCCAGGCCGGAGTCCAGCCCTTGCAGCCTCGGCCTGAGCGCAGGGCAGAACGAGCCATGCCACCGTGGTCATCGGCGGGAAGGCTCTGGACTCAGGCCCTGGAGATCTTCCCCTCCTCCTGCTCCGTACGCTCACGTGACGGCAGAGCGCGGTGCCCCCGGCCTCTGCCCCATCGGCTCCCAAACGTTTGTGTATTTGAGTATTCGATAATTCCCTCAGAAGTGCTATGTGCGAGTATAGGTCATTTAAGACAATTGTCCATTGAAACACATCAATGTTGCAGGCACTGGATTTTGAGGGAGTCAGCTTCGGCCGACAGAAACGTCTGGTAGGGCCGACCCTGTAAGCAAGTCGGGAGGTGTCACCTCCCCAGCCGCACCTTCGCTTCGGAGAGTGGCAGTGGGCTTCTGCCAACCGTCTCGCTGAGTTGTGCTGTTCTTCGCACGGTGGTCAGATAACTCCTCGAAGGGATAGGAACATCGATGATGCACCGGGGAAAAAAATAAATTAAAAAAGCCTGGCACCCCGCAAGATTTCCACCCGTGTGGGCGAAACTTGTCGTGACTCTCTCTGTGCTGCTTGAAAGGACGTCATCGCCTCCCTGCGGTTGTGGCGGCGGCAGGCCTTCCTCACGTGATCGTGGCCCATGACGGTGCCCACGCCGAGCAAGGGGAGACTCTAAGGCGGGCAGCCCAGCGAGCCCCCAGGGACCTGGAAAGACCCCAGGCAGGGCCCAGTGCATCTCGGGTTCCAACAGAGGAAACGCTCATTTCTCTGGACCCTTCACCACCCCGAGAGTTAAGGGTTGTGACTCAAAACTCCTCCTTAAAAAAGCTGCCTGCATCTACCAGCTTTTCTTCCCTTTGGGGTTGAAAACAAGGTACATTTACTTAAATAAATCTAAAAACCAATTTAGGTACTTAACAGCTTAAATAATCAATACTTATTCTTAGAGTAATTCCTTCGATGCGTCCCACCAGAAGCCTCGTTGCGTCAATGGGGAGACATTCCAGGACCAGCCGAGGCCGACCGCGGTCTTGCCGGTCAGAGGCGACGTCCGGCACGGGCACCGAAGCCTTGCCCGGTGCTCGATTCGCTGGGGTGTCCGGGGCCCCCTTCCGGCTCTGAAGCTTGTCTGTCGTCCAAAGCACTCGACCACTGCGGGGACTGGCACCGTGTTTGCCTCGAGAGGCTCCGCAGTTTGTCTCCAGAAAGTGAACCAAGGTCAATGCCGTCTCACACCGAGCTGGGGACGGACAGGTGCCGCCCTGACTTCAGGGCACACTCTCCTTCCCTAATTTTGGCAAAGACCTCTGTTGCCTGTGGGACGGATGGAGAGTCCTCCTGTGACCTAACTGATTCAGGCGGAGCTGGCCCGTCAACTCGGGCCACAGGGGACATGCATCGCTGGCGGCCTTAGTCTTTCTCCAGAGAGTGTCCCCGGAGGAGCCCTGGCTTTCTTTTCCCTAAAGGGACGCAGGGTCGAGACCCCCGACCAGCGCC
>NW_006436291.1:2289533-2298603 GCF_000325575.1 Pteropus alecto
GCTTGTCTGTGTCGTCCAAAGCACTCGACCACTGCGGGGACTGGTGGCGTGTTTGCCTCGAGAGGCTCCACAGTTTGTCTCCAGAAGGTGAACCAAGGTCAATGCCGTCTCACACCGAGCTGGGGACGGACAGGTGCCGCCCTGACTTCAGGGCACACTCTCCTTCCCTAATTTTGGCAAAGACCTCTGGTTGCCTGTGGGACGGATGGAGAGTCCTCCTCTGACCTAACTGATTCAGGCGGAGCTGGCCCGTCAACTCGGGCCACAGGGGACATGCATCGCTGGCGGCCTTAGTCTTTCTCCAGAGAGTGTCCCCGGAGGAGCCCTGGCTTTCTTTTCCCTAAAGGGACGCAGGTTCCAGACCCACGACCACAGCCGAGCAGGTGAGCCTCCGTGAGTCACCCCCGCCATTTCTACCTGCGTCCGCCTCGTCGTCCCCTGGGGCTGGTCTCACCGCCTCCAGGCCCCCGTGTGGGGGCCCGATGCCTCTCTCTCTGATTCGGTGGCTGCTGCCACTCTGTAGGGCATCTGAGCGGGTCAGGGCACGAGGCCTTTGTCGACTCGCCCACGCGTCTTTGCGATCAGAAGACTTCGGATTGGTTTGCTTTGGATTTTTGCCTGTGTCGCCAGTAGTTGGAACAGCTGACCGTCCAGGGCGAGGCTGGGCTCCGTCGGTCCCGATGCCGGGAATGGTGGGTGAGGACGTGCCAGAGACACTCAGGCTGGGTGCCCCACCCCGAAGCGGGGACGTCCCAGCTCTCTTAGCCTCCCTTTAAGGCTGGCCTCAGAAACCGGCGGAGAAGGGGCATTTTGGCGATGCTTAGATTTCGAAGAGCAGATGTTTTTGAACAATTCCCTTCAAATGGCAATCCGGACTTTGATAATTAGGTGCAGATGACAAGATTTCACAGGAGAAACCAGTCAGACCGAACCCTCGCATTTCTCTATACTCGGACGGCGTCTGAAGTCCACAGGGCACCGCTGACGAAACGGGGAGACTACGGGTAAAAAGAAACGGCCGATTTTCAAAGCCAATCGGCGTCCATGTCTACGGAGGCAAACAGAGGTTTGGGGAGAAAATGACTGGCCTGTGTGAGCAGGGACGAAGTTTTCCGAGTCTGGGAAACCGATTCGGGCCCGTGGAACGTCTCGTCCGATGCTCACGTGTCACCGGCGTGCTCATTAATACTCACGTCCTCCCGGACCAGAAGCCGCCACAGAGCAGGCAAAGGGGCACAGCGGGACCCGATGATAACAGGGCCCGGCTCGGAGCCCTTGTCTGTGCGCACACCCTACCTTCCCGCAGCCGTTTACTTTATACTTGAAAGATGTGCCTTGCCCTGAGGTCGGGGGATACTTCCCGAGTACTTACCACCCGCCCCCCGGCGGCCTTCTGCCCGTGCCCTCCATCCGCCTGTGCCTAAAGCTGCAGGAAGGGACATGGGAAGGGAGGGGGACCGCTGGGTTGCACGGGCCTCCTCTCGTTCAGTGTCACGGCCGCCCCAAGAAACGGGTACAGTGATGATGGTCACCTTTTTACGAGCGGGAACCCGAGGCTTTAAGAGAATCGGTAACTGCGGTGCTGACCAGTGGAGTCAGATCTGGGTTTTCTGCCCCTGACCCCGGGCCTCCCGCAAGTTCACGGCGGGCCCCTGGTGGTCTTGGGGCTGGACCCTCGGCTGGCGGCCTGCTCCGACAGTGTGGCACGTACTTCCTCCTTCTCTCTCCCCGTGCACGAGGGACCAGGGAGGAAGTCCGGGAAACCGGCAGGAGGGTCTCCCACTGCTGGTAATAGCGAGAGGTACAAGCGCATCTCGCTGTCGGGCGAGGTTGGGAGTGAGCGGCGTCTGCACCTGCGTGTCTTTCCCGAAGCCCGGCACCGGCCAGGCCCTGGAGGACGAGGTGGCGCAAGTGGTAGGAGGCAGCCACGTGTCCCTCGCGGGGCCCAGACCGCCCGTGGCCCAGCGTCCCTGAGCAGCGGGAGAGCCCTCCGGGACCCGCCCCCGCACCGCGCTGGGCGCCCCAGGCCTGCGCACTGTCCTCAACGCGTCCCCGGGAACGAGCCGCTTCCGTCGAAGTCGCCACCTTGGTCTCGGTTCGCTGGATCCTTCCCATCTCGGCACAGCAAGCTCGAGTTCATCAACTTAGGGGAGGGAAAGCAGAAGCCAGCCGCACCCGAGGCTCACTGCTCACTGCTCACTGCTCACTACTCACTGCTCACACTGCTCACTGCTCACTGCTCACTGCTCCCTACTCGCTGCTCACTGCTCACTGCTCACCGCTCACCGCTCACACACTGCTCACTGCTCACTGCTCACTGCTCCCTACTCGCTGCTCACTGCTCACTGCTCACTGCTCACTGCTCACTGCTCACTGCTCACTACTCACTGCTCACTGCTCACTGCTCACTGTTCCCTACTCGCTGCTCGCTGCTCGCTGCTCACTGCTCACTACTCACTGCTCACTGCTCACTACTAATTTTCAAACACTATTTTAGCATAAATGTACACATAAAGAAGGATCTTGGAGGGGCGGGGGGCGGGACCCCGTTATCGTAACATTGCGGTCGGCACACAGAACCACAGGGGGCACGCGCGGAGGTCACGCTCGCTCAGCAGCCGCGATCGCCCCGTTTAACGCCTAAGCAGCAGACGGGCGGTTGGGAGAGAGAGCGTGAAGACCCCGCGTCTTCCCGCGCGGACGTGGGGAGGCCGCCGCTCAGCCGTCCCAGACAAGCTGCCCGGCGCAGGGGCCGATTCATCAACGTATCCCGGGCTCCCCGGTGGCATTGTGTGGGGGGATTCGTGCCCAGCGCAGCATATTTCCGTCCTGCCTGCCCTCGCTGTGAGTCACCCGTGAACTTGGCAGGTACACGAGCTCTGCCCCTCTGGGTGGACAGGAGCCACCTGGCGTGCAGTGACAGCCACGTGGAAGGCCCTGGAAGGTCCCGACACCGTGGCTGGGGCAAGGCCGGGGCTGGCCTCTGTCCTCGGCTGGGGACAAGCTCTGGGAAGAGGGCCAGCGGAGCGAGCGGTCGACGCCGGGATGCGCGCGGAGGCCGGAGCTTCTCCGCGGCCCGCTGCTCCCGACCAGCCCCGCGAAGGGCGCATCCACCCGGGGTTCGCCGGTGCTTCCTCCCGGCCTTGGAGACAGACCCCAGCAAACTTCGACCCTGTGGCTGCCTTCTCCCGAAGTGGGGCTGCCGGGGACAGGCCATTTTTCCCGTCGACTTTGTGAGCTCACCCCACTCTGGGGCACGAGACGTGATCTCACGGGGAAGATGCGCAGGTGACGCCTTCACGGCCAGGGGGTGCGAGGCGAGCTTCTCTGCACCCCACATGCCGGAAGGGAGAGAGGGGCTGCATCTGTGCTCTCACGGCTGGCCGAGCCGCCACGGCCCTCTGGGGGCAGCGGGACGCGTGGAGTGAAGGGCAGGACCCTCCGCCTCGACGCGCCTGCTCGCAAACCGGGGCCCATCCCCGACCTCCCCTTGTCAGTAAAGAACGCGATAAACTCCCACTTTCCGTCTCGCCCTCGGGTGTCAGAAAGATTTCCCCCAAAGGCGCGTCACAGACGACAGTCGGCTTCATGGTGGACACTGTCGGTCAGAAGCTCACTGCTGTCTGCCTTCTCTGCGGCCGCCACGTGCGACCCGGCGCTGCGGTCCCAGGTCCTGGTGACTCGCAGACCCTCCGCCCTTTTTCGCCTCAGCGGCTCGGTCCCCAGCGGGGAGGGGGGGGGCGCCAGCCCTGCGCCCAGACGACCGGGCAGGCCCGTGGATGCTCCCGCGCTCGCCCGCGTGGCTCCTGTGTCGTAATTGTGAAACGTGTCTCTGTCTCCCTCTCACAGCAAATGCCTTAGTGGCACAGAGCGGCTTGCACGCCTGTGACCGCACGCGCCAGGTCCCGGGAACGAGAGGCGGCGCCGTGACTTCTGCTTCGCTGTCCCAGCTCAGGTTCGCGCCCTTCCGGCCCCAGAAAAACGCGCGGCCACGGCGCATGCCAGGGACCGCGCTCTGAAACACATCGCGTCAGCAGAGGGACGCGTGTCACCTAAACGGTGCCCACTTAACCCTTTGGACGCCTCACGTGGCTTCTTTTATGTCAGAGGCACTAGGTCTGCGGCCCAGGTCGAAGCCCAGTCAGTCATCAGCAGCGCGGCCCCGTCACCCGGTGGAGAGGTCGCATTTATCACGAAAACACCGTTCAACTGTATCGCAAGTTACACCCCGACCCCCCGGCAGGACCGTCTCCCCACGCAGGTCTCTTTCGATAATGGCGCATTTTGAGCATCGTCTCTGGCCCCGTGAGTGAGGGTTGCTCGGATCCCTCCTTATACAAACGGGCAGGCACGCAAACGTCTTCGCTCCGGTTTGGGGGGGCTGCCACAAAGCCACGGCTCTGACGTTCTGAGGTTTGCGTGCTCGCTTCGGGGGGCAAATCAAAGTGCCACACACGTGACGGATGGGGGAGTCCCGCGGAGCTGATGCCAGCGCTCAGATCTCGGGTGGCCCTTGCAAACGGCACTCCTCGTGGGCTCAGCCTAGACCCCGGAAACTGTATCGCTGACCCTCCACTTAAGACGTTGATGCAGGGGGGCCATGCTGGCTTCCTGGAGGTCCCTGAGGGCGCAGGGCTTCCCGGTGTCCGGCCAGCGGCCCAGGCCGTGCTCGGCCCAGCTTCCCTCCGACTTTCCACCTCTCTGGACGTCCCCGTGCTCTGCCCTGTCGGGCCCGAGGGTGCGGGCGTGGGCGGTGGCAGGCCAGGCTCCGGGGGGCAGGGCGGCCTCCCTTCTGGCTCGGGCTGGCCGTAGAGGAGCTTGCGCCCCACTCTGCCTCTTCGGTAGAAATCAGACTCCTAGGGTTTCAGACCTGCAGGGCCCAGAGCAGCCAGAACTGTCTGCATTTTTCAGAAGAGAAAACTGCCGGCCCATTGATTCGTTCAGAAACATTTGCCGAGTGTGTAGGTACCACACGCGACGACGCGCCCCACAGCTATTGCTGAGGTCATTTCAGGAGCCTGTGCGCAAACGCCTGTTCACACGGAGTCGGTTTACCTCTCTCCACTTTCCCAGACAATACCTGTGCCCGTGGCCGCTCGTCCCAGGTCGCCCAGCCCCGAGAGCGATGCTTTCTCGTCCGTTCTGCTGGCGGAGCTGCTCTCGGTCGCCTCAGCCTCCAAGGCCAGCCGCCTGGGGGAGTGACACCGCACTCCCCGGGGACCTGGCCACCCCCACACGTAAGTCACACCGGAGCCAGTGAGTCATTTAAATACTTCTTCTTCCTCCTAGGTTGTAAGTTCTCATGCTGCTTTTGCGAGGTGGGCAGGTAGGCGTAAAGCGTGCAGGTCACTCTCATGCTGCTTTCGCGAAGTGCAGCGAGGTGGGCAGGTAGGCGTAAAGCGTGCAGGTCGCATCGGACCCACGTGCGTCCAGCGGCGATGGCTCGAAGTGGAGCCTGTCTGGCTTGAGAGAGGAAAGGAAGGGGGACTTGCGAGAGGATGCTCGAGGCGGAGCGTCCACAGCACGCGGGCCACTTCGCTGGATCAGCTGGGCCGTTCCGGGCAGAATTTTGGCTGAAGAAGACATTCTGGGTCGGGCTGGTGCGGACCGGCCGTCTGAACGATCGCGTGAACGGCCACGTGAGGCAGAGGACACCGCGGCGCTGTCAGGGGGAGGGCGGCACTTCTCCCTGTCGCCCAGCTCACCGGCTCGTGCGGACGAGCACGCCAGGGTCAGAGCCCAGGAATTCGAGGAGAAAACTAAGGGTTTTTGGCCAGTCGCGCAGCACGGGGAAGCTGGGGCCGGGACCAGCCGCCTTCGACGGCAGTCGCCGGCCGGTGGCCGAAGCCCTCGCCATGCAGGCTTTTCCTGTGTACCCGCCTGTGCGGTGGCTGGCCCCCCACCACGGGCAACTAGAGAATTTCAAGGAAGCAGTGTTTGTCAACAGCTGAGTTACCCCCATGTGGAAACTTCTAGAAAAAAAAATAATTTCTATTCTATGCTCAGAAAATCCTGATGCAGATCTCATTCTCCCTTTGGCCCACGGGACCCCAGAGAATGGAGGGTGCATCAGTTGTGGACCTGACCAGGTGGGTACGGGTGGGTGGGGCTGCGTCGCCCTTCAAGCCTCTCACGATGACCCTCCTCGCTCCGTTGTCCGCCAGGCACGACCCACACGCACAGCGCACGTGCCCGCCCACAGCCCCGGCCCTATTTCCACCCAGCTCCAAGGTCAAGGTCTGGGTACAATTCTGCGGATAGTAGATGCGTGGGGGTGTGCGTGCAAATACCTTTTCTCAATGAAAACGTTAAACAAGGCGGACTACTTGAAAACAGCCATTTAGAGGGCCAGGTTGCATGAAATGAACAAACACCTCGATGGACAGTTCTGCCCCAGAAGGAAGCATGAGACAGGTGTGACTGGGCCTGTCCCCCGGGAGCCGGGCCCCGGAGCAGAGGCAAGATGTGGGGAGAACCGTGCTCGCTTGCCAGGCACACCTGGGAGGCAGGTGTTCAGGACGGGAGGTGACAGAGCCAAGGAGGGCAGAAGATTCCAGAATGGAGGGTGATCTCTGCTCACCTGCTACCAGGCTGTTAGTCGTCGGCCATGCTACCGTCAGGGAGGTGAGTAGTCGAGGGTCCTGGGGCCGGGGGCTCGGAGGGGCTCTACGCCTACGTGAGGTTTCGTGAGAACCACCACTCGGGTGGAGAGAGGTGACCAGGGGGCGGGGCGGTTCTCGCAGGGGCTCCCCACGAAGCCAGAGCGCCGTGTGGCAGGACACTCGGCTCCCCCGCCAGCTCGGGGCTGGCGATGGCTCCTCTGACCCGCTCGGCTCAGCCGGGCAGCCATCCAGCACGACGCTGCCGACTTAAATATTCCTCCTCCTCGGTTTCGATCGTTAATAACCTGCATCAATAACGCCAGGCTTCAGACCCGAGTCCTCTCTAAACGTGACAGACTCCCGCGGTCTCTCCACTGAGCTTGTTTTCAGCCTAAAAACATCAGCGTTTCCGGTGAACGGCCCTCCAGACGGCCTGAGCGGTGTGTGGCGGGCGTGTGGCGGGCACTGTGTCCGCTACCGGCCTGGTTCCCGTGGGTCTCGCGGCGTGGCTGGACCTCACAGGCTCAGCTCAGACCCTTCCTCCCCACGACAGGCGGCCACAGCTCCAAGGACCGCGAAGACACCGATTCCTTCCCAAGGTCAATAAAATTAGGGGTTTGTCCAAGTGCCACTCCCGCGCCCCCTGCACATGCCACGGCCCCGGAGTCCTTCTCGAGACCCTCCTCCTCATGCGGATGGCACTCGAACCCCAGAGTCGTGGCTCCCAAAACGCCCCGGCCCCTCCCGCATCTGAGGGACTCCTAAACGAGGACTTATCAGCAGCCTGTCATTCTCCCGTAATTATCCGCAGCCAGGACGCCTTCGTTGCTTCCACATCATCCGGAATGACACAGAGCAGAGATCACGCTCATCTGTGGATCGCGCACAGCGAGCTCTGCAGCCGGCATCATCCATTTGCATTTCGAAAGCGGCAGAGGCCTGACAGAGATTTTTTTTTTTGAGCTATTATGAAGCACTTATTAGCAGAGATTGGACCATCCCCCCGCGTTATTTCCTTCCTCATAATCATTATTTCTACAAATTCTCTGCACCTTCCAAAAATTCTAGGGCACGCTGTCTACAAAGATCGCCTGCCGCTGAAAGCATTGTTCGTTCGGTTTAACATAGCTCCGAATTCTACTGGTTCCTTCCTTAATATTTTCCAGAGATCATGGAAGCTTTGGCGAGAGAGAAAATCACTCTGTGTGTTGCTAAAACGTGGACACTCATAGGTCCACGCGCATATGTGCGTATGAGACACACGCACGAGAGTTAAGAAATCTGTGTGTGTGATGCACACACAGACTATAAGAAGAAATATTTGCACGTATATGTGTATGGTGCACACACGGCGTGCAAGAAAGAATGTGTGTGTGTGGTGCACGCACGAAACACAGGACATTATACACCTGTCTGTGAGCAGGTGTCTGCGCGCAGGTGTGTGTGTGTGTGTGTGTGTGTGTTTATGCACGTACCTGTGTCTATGTGCGCACACACATGTGCATTTTAAACACTGAACTTGGGAGCAGGGAAGGCCTGCTGCTCATTATGTGTTTTAATTTGCCTTCTGCTGAAAATTATATACTAAGAGCAGCTCAGTTGGGGTAGAAAATGTAGGGTTTGGGGCGTTCTCAGCCGCTCTGTATTAAAGCCCTTGCTTTCGGAATTAGTTGGTTTCGTGCTGTTTAGAAACAGCTCAGCGTCAACTGGCAAAGCAGATTCCGCCCTCGTCCGCGGGACGGGGCAGCGCAGAGTGGCTTTTCAAGTGCTACCTCAAGTGCCCGATCTGCCTCCTGCATCTCTTTGCTTTTCGAGTCTTCGGCTTCCCCGCGTCCTCCTCCGTCCTGAGTTCCGGCCCCTCCCGTGTGGACGCGTGGCCGTCTCAGGGGCAGGCCCCGTGCGGGTCGCCCGTGCCCTGGCTCTCTTTGGTCTTCCCCGGGGCCCTGGCGCTGTCTCCTCCCCTCAGCAGCCCAGCCTGGCTCGGCTCCAGCCCCGTCAGAGATCAGGGAGAGTGACGACTCTGACGGCCGTGGGCCTGGGCCGGGATCTGCGTTGGTGGCCCTGCCCCCCGACCCTGGCGCAGGCACCGGCCCTGCCCAGCTCTGGGCTCCTCCCCTGCGTCCGGCCGCTCCTGCCCTGTCGTCCGCGCTGTGTCTCGGCGTGGCCTCCTCTCCGCTGAGGTTGGGGAGGTCTCCGGGCTGTCCCTGTTCTCTGTCCACTTGCCAGAGGACCGCGCTGAGGGCAGAGGCTGCTCTGCAAAGCCTTGGTCCCAGGGGGGTGTCCTTACCGGCCCCCCGGTAGGGCGGGTGTGATGTGCGGTGGGACAAACAAGCACAGTCCCTTCTGGACACAGGGCGGTGGGGCATTCGAGCAGAGCCCTGGGGAACGTCCCACCGGACGGAAACCAATTTGACTATTACCGTTATTATCAATTACTGTTTGTGGCATGGCCGCCGGCAGCGCAGGCG
>NW_006436291.1:2298947-2317888 GCF_000325575.1 Pteropus alecto
TTTCAGGCTGGCAAAGGGCTTCAGAGGCTGGGACAAAAGGTGACAGTTCCAGGGTAGCCCCGAGGTCAGCACCATCGACCCGGAGACACGGGCTCCGACTGGCCCTGGGACTCCGCCTTGCCCCTTCCATGCCCGGGCCTGGCTTTCTGATACTCGTGCAAAATCTCGAGTTGAATCCAGGCAGATGCGGCCTCCTGTCACGGAGCCACCGCTCCCAGGTCACTGCGGGGTTCGCAGGCGCGGCTCACGAGCCTGCAGCCTTTCAGGAAACTCCGAGAGCTCCGGAAGCAGGAAACGCACCTGTGTGTGAGAGTCTGGCCGCGGATCGATTTTAGACAGTTTCTTTATCACTTAAAAAAAAAAAAAAAAGGCAAAGCCCCTGCCGTTGGGGAGGGAGGGCGTAAAGGTTCCGCGCCGCCCCTCAGCTCCGTCTTCCAGCCGCGTCACGGTGAGGTCGGCCAGCCCCGGCCCGGTGAGCGTTTATCAAACACCACACACCGACATCCGTTTTCTTCAGATCTAATAGATCACACGAGATGAGCAAGAAGATCAGTGGCATCAAACAAACACCCCCTCCCCGTCGCGTTTTGGAACGAGACGAGGAGGGGGAGCCCCCGTCTGCGCCCGTCTGTAATTCCCCCCTAACCCGCAGCTGCCCTTGGGGACGGCACACTCAGGCTTCAGAGGAAAAGAATTAGTGTTTCATTTTCCAAGACTGTCACACCCTACCTTAATGAACACTTAAAAGAGATGAATGTGCTGGGAATGACGAGATTTATTTGAGATATTTAAATAATCTCTCTCAGCTATAACTAAGCTGACACACTCGGCTCTCACAAGGATATGTCCCCGTTATTTTTGATAACATCCGATAGAAGTTGGTGGCTCAGCTGCCTTTGTGTGGCGGGTGCCCTGGGCCTTCGCACTCACAGGGGTAGGGGCGAGACGCCTTCATCGCCGTGAGACGAGCACGTCCGGGAAGATGCTTAATCACATTTCCGAATGCAAACAGCTAAATAAATATCTCGTTAATTTTTTTTTTTTTTAAATTAATAGTACAGCAGATCTTCAACCCTTTACGGCACACTAAAAATCCTTGCGAGAGTTATGGTGCCGTCCGTTACAATCAGCCATGAAGTACATTACAAAGGTAATGTGGGTTTAGGACTGGACTACTGCAGAATGTATATTTTCATTATCAAAAACGTTAAGCCATTTATCCTGAGGAGTCAGAATAATCATTAATGGCCGGGAATTTATGGTGCCAGATCTTAAACTAATGTGAATGATTCCAGGTGTTACTAATGGCTTCGGTGAAATGTGCCAGTATCTCAGGCTTCCACTAAATCTGAGGTAATAGTCGACGCTTAATCTCGACAGATGAGCAGCCATTTAACTGACACATTGATTGGGTTCTGTCGGCCTAAATGGACCCTCTGTGAAGGTGCAGTCAGACCGCCGTCCGAGGGCGACTTAGAAGTCATTCCCTCCTGGGGAGCCCCTGCGCCGCGGCGCAGAGACCACGTAGGGCCGCCTTGCGGAGGACTCTCTTCTCGGGGTGCGGCTGCTCCCCGCGACGTATGCATGACGACGTTTAAAACTGTCCTGCCGGCTTCTAACCCCGCTCTCTCAATCTTGGGGCAGAATCGCGCGTCAGGGAGTTAGTCGCCTGACAGCCCAGGACGGGCCGGGCCGCCTGGCGGATGCCAGGCCAGGTGAACAGTTCAGCTGAGCCACACCTGCGTTAGTCAAGTGCAGCCCTCGGAACCGGCCTTGTCCTGATGAGCACGGCTTGTGCCCCGTCCCCCCGTCCCCTGCTGGATGATTCTGCTGGGTGGCTCTGCTGAGTGGAACTCAGGGGGGCATGTGCGACCCCCGGTGAGGGTCATAACCACGGGCCTGGTCGCACCCTGGCGGGGCCGGGGGCCGGGGCCTAGGTCTGCAGGCGGCAGGAGCCAGATGCCATCTTTCTAGCATCCCGCCCGGGCCCCACGCCCCTGAGCACGGAGCGTGCGTGGCGGACGCTCCGAATGCTGTCAACATCCTTCGAAAGCACATAAAAGTAAATTGTCCATAGGTGTACCTGTCGGGAAGACAGATTCGGTGCATCCGACTGTTGCAGGCATTTCAAGTGACAGGGGTGCCTATCATGTTCCTGTAATGGGGTCAACAGCTGGACGGGGATTTATCGCTCGGCAAGGCCAGAAGGGCCGGCGCCCGTCGGCAGGGTGAATGGACTGATGAGAGGCAGCAGGACCTGGTTATTACGGCACTTTTCTGCTTCACTGCAGACCTGTAATGATTGCCACGGAGCCCGACTGACGGCTGCCGGCTCCTCACGCGCTCCGGGAGGCGGGTGGAGGCTGCCCCACCGCTCTGCCCGTCAAGAGTTCGATTTACTTCTCCTGACAAGCATCCCGGGGTCCGCGGGGGCTGCGTGCGATTGGTCCACGCAGGCTGAGCAAAGAGTGGTTTGAAGAATATTTCCAAACTCCTCGCGAGGAGCAGGTGTTTTAGTTAAGGGACGTGCGTGCCGCGTGGCCAGGGGGCTGCTCTCCTCCAGGCCCTTCGTGGGTGTCTGCGGGGTGTTCGGCTCAGAGGGAACCGGAAGATACAATGGCCAGGAGTCAATGTTCGTTTGGGTTCTGGAAAGTTTGCACGGTGTTTGTAAAGAGGAGAGAGAGCACTGGCCGGGGGGCCCGGCCGTCTGTGGGTGCTGAAGTCCCCCAGTGTCCAAAGGCCCTGGCCTGGGACCAGTGGGCGACTTCCTTGTGCCTGAGGAGGGCTCTGGCCGAGCCGCGTTTGGGTCGCCCTGCCCTGTTCCCGAGGGCGGCCCTCTGAGCCGGGGTGTGTCCCGTTAGGACGCTCCGCCGGCCCTCGCGGGGAGTCTGGCTCCGCCTGGATTCAGCCTGTCGGCCCCTTCACTGCCTGGGGGCAAACCAGGGGCCACAGGACGGTTATCACCTCCGTGACACTGTGCGCGGTTCTGTCCCATCCACTCCATGCAAACACAGTGCCCGTCTCTGAGTAGGAGTGGAGGGCCCCCAGACCGCAGAAGGACCAGGCTGGGGCACTGTCTGTCGGCCCCCCCTCTCCCGAGCTCAGGGACTGAGCTGAGACGGACAGAAGGAATGGCCGTGTCAGCAGACGTCGCCGGAGGGTGACTGCAGGAGACGGCGAGGCCAGCTCTGGCTGCACTGCTCACCAGCACGGCCCTGACGGGCATGTTGACATCTGCGTGCTGGCCTTGCCTCAGTTCCTGACTGCGGAGTGGCTTCTGGGGACCGCGAGATGGGCTGTGACAGGTGCCAGCGTGTCGGAAACAGGAGCGAGTAGGAGCTTCGGCACCAGTGGAGTGAAATCGAGGTCGCGCGTTGCAGTCACACGCGCTGTAAAGCGAACACTTCTTTCTTTTCTCCGCTTTGGGAAAAAAATGACGTGCACCTTGGAGCTCCAGGTGCAGGGTCCAGGGCGTTTGGGGTGACGGAAGAGTGTGCCATCGGCCTCCTGGCACAGGCGGAGCGGGGCCGCCTGGCGGGAGAACACGGCGTCTGTACGGCCGAGAACCGGAACTGCGTGTCGAGTCCGAAGTGGCACGTCCGTGGCATGGGTCCAGTTTTCCGGTGCCACCCCGTGCCGTTGCCAGCACAGGGCCGGTCCCAGCGGAACGTGGTGGCATCACTGGGAAGGGAAAGCGCCACGCGCTTCTCCCGCGGGGAAGCCTGCTCAGGGGCTGCACCCGTGGGTGGGGGGCCTGCCGCCGACCGGGAGCCCTGGTGCCTCCTCCGGGCACAGGGCCGGGACCGCGCCCCTTCCCACTGCCCGTGCCAGGCCCTGCTGAGGGTCCCAGGTTCAGAGCGTGCCCAAGAGGGCGGGCTTTGCCCCTGTCAAAGTGGATGGCCCCACGCTGGCAGCCTTCGTTACTGTCCAGAGGCGACAGATCACCTGGCCACCTCCAGTGGTTCAGATTTTGTCTGAAATTATGAGTCACATTCTCCAGCCAATATTAAACTGTTCACAGATTGGGCCCCCGAACCGTCCTGTGTTCTCGGTGAAAACTCAAACTGGTGCACGTACTCAGGACGGCCACCTGTCACTACGGAGAAAAATGAGATGTGTCTCTCCTGGGCTCGTGATGGCACCACAGGCAGTAGGGGACACGGTCCTCGCAGGCGGTGTGCTCGAGCAGGGGGCAGGCGAGGTGAGCTCCGCTGGGTAGATGCGCCACGGCTGACGCACACCATGGGGGCCCGTGCCGGCAGCGGACGGGACGTGCGGACCCACGAAGAACAGGTGGGCAGGTCACTGAAGCGCCCCGCCCAGCATAGCAGCGAGACGCAGAGGGCGGTATGTGCTACGATGCCGTCCCGTACGCCCGGGCACGTTCGCACAAGGCAACGCACAGGGACACTGGGGACACAAGCAGGACACTGGGACGCGCCCTGCGGGGGCGGGGGGCGGAGCGAGGAGGAGGCACGGGGCGGGGGAGGAGAGACGGGCGTTTAATTTAATGAACGAAGGATGGAGTCGTCTGCGAACGAGGGCGAGATTGTGCCACGCGCAGAGAGCCGCGATGCACTCAGTGCGCCGGCCTGAGGGACAAAGCAGCGAAGCCAGTGAATAAATGGCCAGCGGGGGTTCCCGCCTGTGACACAGCCACAGGGCAGGGGATGTGCGCCACGGGCAGCAGGGTCCTGAGGACCGGGCTGTGTCCACCACCTCACCGTGCTCTCGGGCTCCCGACACTCTGCGGATCTCTGTGTACGAGTGTGCAATGACGCGGGGCCCTCCGAGTGTGCAGGGACGCGGGACCCTCCGAGTGTGCAATGAAGCGGGGCTCTCCGAGTGTGCAATGACGCGGGGCCCTCCGAGTGTGCAGGGACGCGGGGCCCTCCGAGTGTGCAGGGACGCGGGGCCCTCCGAGTGTGCAGGGACGCGGGACCCTCCGAGTGTGCAATGACGCGGGACCCTCCGAGTGTGCAGTGACGCGGGGCCCTCCGAGTGTGCAGGGATGCGGGGCCCTCCGAGTGTGCAATGAAGCGGGGCCCTCCGAGTGTGCAGAGACGCGGGGCCCTCTTTAATTTAATGAACGAAGGATGGGGTCGTCTGCGAACGAGGGAGAGATTGTGCCACGCGCAGAGAGCCGCGATGCACTCAGCGCGCCGGCCTGAGGGACAAAGCGAAGCCAGTGAATAAATGGCCCAGTGGGGGTTCCCGCCTGTGACGCAGCCACAGGGCAGGGGAGGTGCGCCACGGGCAGCAGGGTCCTGAGGACCAGGCTCTGTCCACCACCTCACTGTGCTCTCGGGCTCCCGACACTCTGCGGAACTCTGTGTATGAGTGTGCAATGAAGTGGGGCCCTCCGAGTGTGCAGGGACGCGGGGCCCTCCGAGTGTGCAGGGACACGGGACCCTCCGAGTGTGCAGGGACGCGGGGCCCTCCGAGTGTGCAGGGACGCGGGACCCTCCGAGTGTGCAATGAAGCGGGGCTCTCCGAGTGTGCAATGACGCGGGGCCCTCCGAGTGTGCAGGGACGCGGGGCCCTCCGAGTGTGCAGGGACGCGGGACCCTCCGAGTGTGCAATGAAGCGGGGCTCTCCGAGTGTGCAATGACGCGGGGCCCTCCGAGTGTGCAGGGACGCGGGGCCCTCCGAGTGTGCAATGAAGCGGGGCTCTCCGAGTGTGCAATGACGCGGGGCCCTCCGAGTGTGCAGGGACGCGGGGCCCTCCGAGTGTGCAATGAAGCGGGGCTCTCCGAGTGTGCAATGACGCGGGGCCCTCCGAGTGTGCAGGGACGCGGGGCCCTCCGAGTGTGCAATGAAGCGGGGCTCTCCGAGTGTGCAATGACGCGGGGCCCTCCGAGTGTGCAGGGACGCGGGGCCCTCCGCTCCTAGCCCCCAGAGCCTCCCCCGGAGAGAACAGCACAGAGAGGTTTTCGTGCCCTTGGAAGTTTCGGGCACCCACGCCCGGCAGGGCGACCTCGGCCTGGTAGTGGCTCTGTGTCGATTGTGATGATGATGATCATCCGTGATGTGCGGATTGTGTGACTGAAGGAGAATGTCCCCTGACGACGCTGTCGGCAGGACGGAGGCTGCCCATGCATTTTACAGCCCCGGGCGCCGAGGCCGAGTCTCGCAGCTTGAGCATCGTGCGTCCTGTGCACGAGGCACAGCCCGCAGCGCGATGCTGGCCTAGAGAGAGAGAGACCCAGATTTCTGGGGAGTCCCAAGGGTGATGCCACCAGGTCCAGGAACGCTCACTCTGAGGTGTGGCTTCCCTCCGTCCACGGGCACCCGTCTCCCCCACCCCTGGTTCTCCATTTTCTGTCTCCGAAAGAGCGCAGTTATGGCTGCCACGCTGCGGTCAGGGCGCCAGGGCCGGGGGCCTGAGCTACACTGGCGAGGGCTCGGTGTCCCCCAGCGAACGCAGGGCGCGGCCTTCAGGAAAGCTGGCTGCGTGAGCCCGGGCCACCGTGATTAAGGGAGAATGGGGAACGCACTCCGAAAACCAGATGCTTCTCGACGACAGCTCCGGTGACAGTTTGCGATCCCCTGGGCTGGTCATCTCCAAACGTGTTCTCACCCAACAGCACGAATTAAACTGACATTCAGACCGGAGGAGACACACCACACGCACATGCATGTGCGTCCCATCGTGTGCGAACGCATCCAGCGCGTGCGCGGGCGTAGATGCTGTCATAGGCTATCGCTCGTAACACTGTGTCCGAAATCGTACAATAAAATGAACGACAAAACCCCCGACACCCCGTGTAATTAACAATACCGTCTCACACACTTCACCTTTTGTTAAACGCGTAGCTCTCAGGGTGAGTGTTCTTACCACCGAAACAGGAAAATAGAAACGGAGGGACCCTGGCCATTTCCCGGTACGTACGACGGCGGAATCACTGCACCATCCGCCCGGAACTGCTGTGACGCCACACGCGATTACGTCCTCCTTAAAAAACAGCAAACAAAGGGACGCAAGGAAACTCGGAGGAGATGGACGTGCCAGTCCCTCGATTGTGGTGACGGCGTAAGGATGTCTTAATACGTCCACACGCACCCACATGCATACGTGGAATACGTGCTGTTTGTTTATTTTATATCAATTATGCCTCAATAAAGCTGCTAACAAATACCTCGTTTATGTGACAGGGACACAGAAACGAAGCGGAAGCTCCCCGCAGCCGAAGCAACAGAATAAATCAGTGGTATTGGATTAGAAACCAAGTCTAAAATAAACATCCGTGAGCCCGTCCTTGTATCAGTGACTGATCGGCAAAACAGACGCAGGCAGCTGCTCCTCCTTCAGGCGGGGGGGGGCCCCAGACTCCAGCCCCGAAGCGGGGGCCCCACATAGCTGCTGTCAAAGAGGGGAGGGCAACCCAACAGCGGAGACGCCGGACGAACGGCCCCCAGGCAGGGGGTCAGGTCACCATCAGTGGCGACACGTCATGTTGACAGCACGTGCCTTCGGTATGATGGCACGAAAACTCTACCTCTGTGCGCCTTAGGAGGAGCAGCATCACGAGGAACAAAAAGCCAGGCAGAGCCCAGCGGAGGGACGGACAGTCGATGCTAGATCTGACTCGTACTTTCCAAAACGCTCGAGTTCATCAGAAACGCAGAGATTTCTGAGACCCTGTCGCAGCCGTGGGGAGCCTCGGGGGGCCTGACGACAGCTGGCATGGGGGATCCTGGCTGGATCCTGGGGCAGGGGAAGGACGTCAGGGAACTCCTAAGGAACTGAGACTGCAGAATGGCCCTCGGTCAGCGATCACCAATCCCCGCGGGTCTCTGCCCGTTAGGAGCAGAACCGGTCTGTCCGCCGGGGTCGGGGCGCGTGGAACTCTGCAGCGGCTGCTCCTCTTTTCCGACTCTAAGGCTGTTCTGCAATGACAGTTTGTCTTTAAAGACGTGAACGACATTTTTAAAAGTGCCAACGGGTTCTAAGAATTTCTTCGCCGCCCCGGAGAGTCGCACACACGTCCTGCACCATGCGCGTCCGGGTCAGGGGCCACTTGTCCGTGCGCACAGGAAGCGAGCTGCTGGGGGGACGCGCGGGGCAGCCGAGGGCCGGGAAGGCTCAGCCCGGGGTCCTCGCACGCGAGACCGGCCCTCTCCTGGCGCCCGCTGGGTCTGTCGCGGTCTTGCTGGCACGGTCCTCTCTACAGGCAAAGCAGCTTCGTTCAGGGACGGGGAGATTAAAGGCTCGTGCGCTCTCGGGGGAAATACGTTCTTCTCTTACAGACGAATAATCCGAGGGTCAGAGTGCGTGCTGTTTCCCAGAGCTGCGGGGACAAAGCACTGCAAACTGGTGGCCTAAAGCAACAGGCTTGTGTCGTCCCTCAGCTCTGAGGCCAGAAGTCAGAAATCCGGGTGTCGGCGGGCCGCGCCCCCGAGGCCGGCGGGGCAGGGTCCCTCCTGCTCCTCGTGGCTTGGCGTTTGTCCGCAGCCCTTGGCTTGTGGATGCGTCGCTCCAGTCTCTGCCTCGGTCACCACCCGACTTCTCCCGTCTCTGTGTCCTCACAGGGCGATGGCTTCTCTTCTCGTGAGGACGTTAGTCACATGGGATTCAGGCCCACCCTACTGACCTCACAGTCACTTCACTGCGTCTGCAAAGACCCTGCTTCCCGCCCCGGTCACACAGCAGGTGCCAGGGCTGAGCTCCGGCACGTCGCTTTGGAGGACAGAGTCTGGCCTCTAACAGGGGTGCATGTGTCACCCTCACGGTCACGGCTGCCGCGGAGGGTCAGACTCTCGCCCGTGCCCACGCTGGCCCGGCCCTTCTGCCGTAACTCTCCCAAAGGGTCCAAACCCACATGTTCGTACGGCCGGGCGGTTTCCTCCCCAGGGACAAAGGACAGCAGCCGCCCCACCCCCAGGAGGCCCAGAAGGAGGCCGTGGGCTGGGGGCTGTCTGCTCATCCAGCGGGCTTGGTCCCGGTCTCGACCGGTGCCAGGAGCGTCGCCGCGGTTGGCGTGCAGTGGCCTTTGCCACCACGCGGTGCTGGTCTGACCATCTGCCGCCTAGGTCATCCTCACATGATCCACGGCGTGGACGTCAGGGGGGAACACCAAGCGGTGCTGGTCTGACCACCCGCCGCCTAGGTCGTCCTCACACGATCCACGGCGTGGACGTCAGGGGGGCTTTCGAGGGAAAGAACAGCCGCCCCCATCCCCACCAGACTGGGGACCTGGTCACGCTTTTCCACTTGAAGTCTGGTCTTGTTTTCCAGTCACAGGAAACCTAAACCCAAATCCACGAATTTTAGCGCGTCGCGATGTCATTATTTCCTACGGTCTTTATAGTTATGATCTTAGTGCCTCAGGAATATTCTATCACTTTGATACGCTGCCCTTCCCCGGAAACGAGGAGTTTCTCATCGATTCACTACCAAGGATGCTTCAAATAGAAACTACGTACAGAGCCGGCTTCCTTCCTTCCTTCCTTCCTTCCTTCCTTCCTTCCTTCCTTCCTTCCTCCCTCCCTCCCTCCCTCTCTCTCTCTCTCTCTCTTTTCTTTCTTTCTTTGGATAAACGTACGAGGTTGGCATTCTCTCTGCCGCAAGGCTGTCGCTATTTTGATGACTTTAGACCGGGTCAGAGAGGTGTTTGTCCAGTTCACGAGGCGCAGACCGTGGAAGTGACTCCGCTCTCCACCCTCTAACCAGCACCGGAAGCTGCTTTTATTTTTGGTGATTGAACAAAAACAAACCCAACCCGCACGGTTCAGCTTCTACCTTATTTTTTGGTTTAATGTCTTCACTCTGGCGTATAAACTTCACGAGCAGTGAAGATGTCTTTTCTGGCCACCGTACACGTTAGCTGACTAAATCAACCACAGATAATAAATTAATGAGCACAGAGCTTGGCCCCAAGCAGTTCACAGCGGGTGTAGTGGGGACAGTGTGCAGAGGGGGGACTGGACCCCACGGGGCGTCCAGACGCAGAAACGAGCATCTTTTGTGCTCTCCCGAGTGCTGAACTTAATGAGGGAGAGTTGGCACTCAGCCCCGTAGGGTCAGCTCTACGGTGACCCCATTTCACAGGCAAAGAGACTGAGCCCACCTCACAGAGCTGGCCCATGGCGGACCCAGAGCCGGTGCCTGGCTCATCCCGCACTGCTCCGCAGGCCCCAGGAACGGCCCCTTAGTCACGGAGCACTGCTGCGGGCTGGGGGTGTCTATGAACCAGCACCGTCCATGAGGAGCGGCCCCTCCCACAACCCTCCTCCACCTGGGTCCACTGTGAGTCGTGAGAACCCTGAAATGGCCAAGGGTGACCTGGGTAGGAAGTGGCCAAGAACAGGGGAGGTCGCCTCATTAACCGGCCTGAGGGGTTGTTGCTTACACGGAAAGTGAGGATAATTGCCATTTTTAATGGGGCTGATTTAGCAGCAACAATTTTGCAATTTTCTCTTTTCCCTGGGGCTGTCACCTGGGCCCCGCACACCTGGGAGAGTTGGCTGGGGCTCCAGGCGGGGCACCACCTCCTCAGACCACCTGGGGACTCATTAGCCCCCAGCAGCAGCCGCGCCCTGAGCACCGCGAGGGTGAGACGGGGGGCTGCTGGCCTCCCTCGGCTCCAGGTCCTCCTCCGGTGACACGGGCCGTTCCTCGTGGCCACAGCGGGGGCGGGTCATCTTAGCACCCCCGCAGGAGTGAGAGCGTGGAGCCCAGCGCCGGGGCTCCAGGCCCGCTGTCCCCGTGGTAGGCACCCGTCAACGTCACCTGCACCCTTGTCGGAACGAATTGGAAAGATGGAAGCGATCGCAGTGGGTCTGGCTCCTGGTGGACACTAGGCATCTTGTGCTTTAAACAGTCAATGTTTTAACATTCGCTTTGATGTTAAAAGATGGGCTACTCAGCCAGCATGGCTGATCCGGAGATGGGCTGCTCAGCCAGCATGGCTGATCCGGAGATGGGCTACTCAGCGAGCATGGCTGACCCGGAGATGGGCTACTCAGCCAGCATGGCTGACCCGGAGATGGGCTAGTCAGAGAGCATGGCTGACCTGGGCCGCACACGTCCCGTTCGGCGGGATCCCGCGGGCTTTGCTTCTGGGATGGCCCCTGAGTTGGGTGGGAGGAGCCACCTTTGCTGCAGGGACGAGGTGAGGCTGCTGCAAGTCCTTGGAGCTGCTGCCCTTCGCCCTGCCCAGGACGTGACGCGGGCAGAGCCCCTGCACCGTGGTCACGCACAGGCTCAGTGCGCGCAGCCTCCGGCTTCCCATTAGGCCTCCTCCTCCTCAGCTCCACTCAACGCCCCCGGGGTCCCAGGCGCCTGGACCAGGCGCAGCTCAGCCAGGGCCTCCTGTGTCCTCAGCAGCCGCGAGCATCCAGGGCCTCTGCTGAGGATGCCCAGCCCTGGCCCCTAGGGCCTCCCTGGGGTCAGGCCGCCCACCTTGGGAGGCCGCCTGTAAGAGGTGGCCCTCTTCGCTGAGGTCTCGCCACAGCCCGGGAAGACTCTGGGGGTCCTTAAAGGAGAAACACGGGCTGGACGCTGCGTGCTGCCGGCCGGGCGGACGCGGGCCTTCGAACGGCTGCTATTCAGGCAGGTGCCAGCTGGGCTATCGAGGGAACGATTCACCTGGATGCTCCCCGCCCGCCCGAGAAGAGCTTTATATCATCCATGTCAATCGATGTCACTGAAAGGACATCGGACTTGAGCCCCACGGCTGACCAGGCCAGGGCCGCCGGTGACCGCGGGGGGAGCTGGCGGGAACGGCCTTGGAGCGAATGTGGACGCCTGTGCCTTCTGGAAGCACCGGTCCCGTCTTCCGGCTGCCCGAGCGGGGTTCTTCTGTGTGTCCTCCATGCAGGCCACAGAGCGTCCTTGTCACCCGACCAGGTCTGTCCGAGAGGACCGTGACCCTCCATGCAACAGGACTGCATCTCTCCAACTGGGCTGCGTCCCTCCAAAGAGGCCATGTCCCAGTGGCCCCTGGGGAGTGAAGGAAGGCTGCTTTTCTGCTCCGGCCACACCGATGGCTTCCAGAAGGTCCCCTCGGCGGAGAAGCCACGCTGAATTGTACTTGTTCGCCCTGCACCCTCGTGGCCCGAAGGGGCTGGGTGTGAACCGGGCTGGGACCTTCAGTCTGCGGAGCCGTCTGCTGGGACACGAACCCTCCCCTGTCTCCCAGGGCTGTCTGTCATATCCCGATGTCCCCATTTGCAGGTCACAGGCGTCCACATCCTTGCAGCTGTGGCAGTGGGTGGGGTGAGGCTGAGGCCCCCTCAGCTTGATCCTGTGGGTCTCGCACTGTGAGAGCTCGGCCCATGGCCCCAGAACCTGGGGCCTTCCTGGTCCTCCTGCAAGAGGGTGAGAGATTGTGCCACAAGGTGGCCTTCTTGTTGGCACAGTTCTGGCAGAACTGTCAGTCCAGGCAGCAATCCGGCCCACCTCTCAGACACGAGGCTTTGCAGGGGCTTCTCCCCCTCGTCCGTGAGGTGGGTGTATGAGGCCCGGTCCCCTGGGATGCAGGCCAGGTGGTGGGCCCTTGAGCTGAGCCTCGTCCTCCTGGCCCCAAGTTCTTGAAATCCTGTCTGTCACTTTGCCTGGAGGCTGCTGGAGTCTGGGACCCTCCAGCCATGGTCAGGGGACTCGTCCCTCTACCAAGGAATGGAAGAGACCAGCCTCTCTGCAAGGAGAAAGCTAAACCCCAGGGCAGGTGGCCCTGAGCAGTCAGTGCTCCCTCCCAGGCTTGCCGAGAGAGCGGGCATAGGGAGAGGACATGAGGCCGCGGCGCTGGGCCCCTGGGAAGCCCTGGCCTGCACGCTGCTCCCCGGATGCAGGTGCGAAGGTGCTGAGGCCGAGAAAGGCCGGGGAGGACGGAGCTGAGGAAGCCAGGGACCGGAGCCCTGGCCAGCCAGGTCCACGCGCCCAGCCCACTGCCCGCCCCCGTCCCTGAGGCTCTGGCTTCTCCACCGAGGTCGGCTTCCTCTTCACTAAGAGGGACAGTGGACGAGACCAGTGTCCTGCTCGCTGGTCCAAGGGTCCTAGGGGCCGCAGCGAGCCCTTCCACCGGCCACCGCAGGTGGTGGGGTGGCACCATTCACTGTTGGAGTCACTTTGGGATTGTGTGCCTGTGTGTCCCTTGGTAGCCTTCCTGTCCACAGACCGTGAACAAAACAGTTGCACGGCAAACTAGTTTGGAAGTAACTAGAGTAAATCGGTGATACTCGAGGGCATTTTGGGTCTAATACTCTGCAAAGGCGTTTTTTAAAGAGGGGGCATAAGTCGTAAGGACCACGTGCTCTCTCTAAACCACCTAAATCTTGTAGACTTCAGACCAGGTGACCGGAAGCTGTGCCCAGCCAGCTCTCATATCCGGCCACTTCCCTTCCTCAGGAAATGTCTGTCCCATAATTCACACTACAGCATCCTTGTCTGGGGAAACTTAAATCAGACAAGAAACTCCCAAACACGTGAGTTCAGGAGGATGAACAGTGAGTGTAACCCGTGGGTACAGCCGTTGGCGAGGTTCTGAATTGGCTGGGAAACGCCCCAGCTGGTGTAACTGCCGCCCGAAAAGCGTTTTGTCTGATGACAAACGTCTGCTCCCGGGGCCGGCGACGAGAAGCAGGGAGGCAGCGCACAGGCCCTTCCTGCCCTCACCTCCCTCCGTCTCTGTGCTCAGCCAGGCTGCTCGGGGCAACTGAGAACAGTCATTTGTCCAGCAGACGCATTCGGGTCACCCGTGCGCTCCGCCGAGACCGTCCCTTCTACAGAGCAGTCCGCCTCGAAGCTGGGGGCCTGATCAGTGTGGGAGAACTTGGAAGGGCACAGTGCACCCCACGGGCTCCCGGGAGGCGAGATCTGCTGTCATGGAGACCTTTCCCCACCTGTCCTCAGCGATGAATAGTGACTTTCAAAATTGCATTGCCTGCCTGCCGGTGTTTATTTTTGAACGACTTCTGCTTTTTGTGTGGCTTCGTTGCTAATTCGGAGTAGCCTTGCCTGCCTGACGGAGGCACCCAGTGACTGGACACCCAGTGACTGGACACCCAGTGACTGGATGAATGTCCGGGTGCGTGAAACAGCTGTCGCCTGCCTCTCTTTAGATTAGCTCCTGGGAGACAATGGGCCATTGGGTGCTCTATCTTCTAGTGACAACCTAGCGTAGTGACTCCGAGCTCGGTGCTTGGAGCTGGGCTGTCTTCCGCCCCCACCCCCCACCTACGACTACGCCCAGGAACTTGGGAAGGTTACTTATGCCCCCTGAGCCTCAGTGTCCCCTCCTTACGATCCCTTTCCCTCCAGGACCACTGTGAGAGGTAAACGAGTCGGTTCATGGAAGACACCAGGCCTGGCACCCAGATTCTCAAGACCTGTTTACAGGCAGTGGTAATTCTTGGTATCGCTTTGCATTCCTTAAAAGGTCACCTTGCTTTCTTGATGAATGGCTTCCCTAGTCCTATCCAGGATCAAGGATTTCCATTCGAAAAACAAAACAAAACAAAACATTTGTACGACCGGAGTCAAAAGTCACCCCAGGACTCAGTGGTCACCTAGTAGCTCACAGTAATCGGTCCCAGACATCTATCCTAGGGGGCTGATTAGCTGGGACTCAGCTAAGCATTTTGTGTTTTTGGACGTAATTCCATCCTTCATTAGAAAGGCAAATTTGGCCTTCCACCAGCAAAGCCTGGCAAAGCCATCTCCCCCGTCAGGGGACTTTGCACGAGGCTGCGCTGCTGTCTCCTGGGGGCACAGGGAGAGGTCCCTTTGTGGGTCTCGACTTAGGGTGAGGACTTGCTCATGCGCGCACATGTGTGAGACAGACACGGAGAGATCGCCAACCTTCGGGTCTTCGTACTCACCAGGGCGACTGTGCCGTTTCGGCATCTGTGTTTGGACGCAGTTCGGCTGTGTTCTGGAAACTTCCTCACGGGCACTCGAGGCCCCTGGGGAGAAGGGGCAATGTCCCCAGCGGTGGCCCTCCCCGCTAAGGGTGCCACCTTTCTCCCCAGGAAACCACACTATCTCACTTTAAAACAACTGCTTCTCTCCCGAAGCCTGGGCCTGCCTCTTTAAGACAATAATTGCTGAATTGAAATTTGAGACTGTTATCTTAATAACCAATTACTCAAATAACTTTGAAATTGGCTTAAATTGGCTCGTCATGCTACATTTACCTGAATCTTTTTATGGGAAAGTTAGGAATAAGAGAAAAAAATATTCTTGGCAGGCTCGTTTGTTTGGGTGTAGCTGGAGGTCCTCATCACAGCTTGCCGGCGGGCCGGCCTCCTTGGCGGGACCGAGCCTGCGGGGTGGGGGGCTCCCCCGTGGTGCTGCGCTCTGCCCACTCGACGCCCCAGGCCCATGGGTCCTGCCCGGCACCCCTGCCAAAATAAGACCCCGTTTTAGAGAGCAAATATTTACATGCCAAGCCCAGGAAATACGTTTTCCTGCCCTTTGCAAAAGATCCATATTTCTTTCTTTATTTTTTCTTTCGGAAAGTAATGGCTATGGTTATGTCGCTTTAATTTTCTCCACTCAAACAGTTATGAAAGCTTAAAGGTGAGCATCACGATCTTTAAACTGAAGGAATTCCCCTTTATTGGGGGTTCGAATGGAGGAGAGTGAGTCTGTGTGAGCAGCGCACTTGGATTTTATATGCAGCTATAAACCCAGTAATAGAATGCTACGTCTTTTTCTTTAATCCAGTCTGATGGATATTCCTTCGTTTTGCTCATCATCCGAACCAAAGGAGTGAGGGTCCTTGGGCCCTTCGCGACCATACAGTCTTTATTTCTTCTGCACTGTTAAAAAATGTTGCTTCTGCAAACATGTTGCTGATTGTCAGTAATTCTGTGACAAGGAGAGGTGCGTGAAGGAACGAGAAAAACATAGGCGCCCACCTTCGGAGCAGCTCAAGGAGCAGCCCTGCTCACATGACTGTCCCCTCCTGACACCCCCACAGTGCCTGAAGCCAGCGCTTCCTGGACAAGGAGAGCCGCCGGTGCCCCACACAGCCCCGCCCCGCCCCGAGCGAGGCCACTTTTGTTTGCAAGTTGCTGTTTGAAATGTGCAAGACTATTTTAACTCAGCATCTCTCCTCCCCAGCCGAGGAGCGTGGGCATTTTCTCAGTGACAGTCATGACACCAACACGGATGTGCTTCTGTTTTAAGGCACTGGCGGGAAGACGGGAAAGAACAAAGGTGATTCCGGGTTCTGTATTGATCGCCAACCGTAATAAAACAAATGACTCTTGGCAGACACACCGTGTGCTCGGGGCAGAGGCGCAGCAGGCAGCCGAGGGCTCAGAGCTGGGGTCTGGATTCCTCTGTGACCACAGCCCACTGGAAACGCGTGTGGGTTTCTGGGGGGCTCTGGCGCGTGGGCCTCCAGGGGCCTCTGGCCCTCAGTGTCCTGGTCTGTGACATGAGGGTGTCGGATGCAGATCTGTAAACTTGGCTTCCCTCTGAGAGATGTGGGAACACGTTCTGGGCAGTGCAGTGGGAAGTGGGGGGGGCTCGTGGGCAGAGCACTGAGCCCCAGACGAGAGCCCTTTACCTGAGGGGTCCTGGCCAGGCCCTTGGCAGCGTCGAGTCTCAGTTTCTTATCAGTGGAGCGAAGAAAGAGTATGTTTCCCGTGCCCCGCCCCCCATGCGTTAGGGAGGACGAAACGGGAAAAAGTACGAAACAGTTTGGAAGCTGCACAGCCCTCGATATGAATGTGAAATATTAGAGCTTTCAGGATGCAACGGGACTTCCAACCTCATAATTTACCTCAAACTCCGGGAGGAAATCATCTTGTCATAAAAACATCTTGGAACGGTAATCCATTATTCTTCCGTGCCGGGACAGAACTCAGAGAGGTTTCCAAAAGAACGAGATTATAAAACCATAAAAGAATCTAAGTTCAAAGCCCTTGGAAACTGCTGGACCGAGCCTTGCTAACTCAAACAATTCAGCCAAAGTTTTTCTTTCTCATGGAATAAATGTGTTTTTTTTTTTTTCCTTTTTTTTTTTGACAAACCAGATAATGCGTCAAAAAAAGCTGAGGCGGGATCCAGGGCATGAACCTTGAGCATCTCCTGCCCGCCACGCCCCCTTCTGCTGTCTGCTGGCTCACAGGGGGCCGGGGTCGCGGGGCCATGGCCGGTCTGGCCCTTCCTTGGCCTCTCCGTCCTCCAGCTCTGCTCCTTCCTCTTCCTCTTCGCCAGCTGATGTCACAGTTGTCCCATGAACTCACCCAGAAGGGGCTTTCCACCTCCCGCTGCTGCCCTGTTCCTTCCTGCTCAGAGCCTGGGGGGCAGATGTCACTTAGAGACCGTCTCTGGGTGGCCGCGGCCGCGGGAGGGTGAAGGTCAAGGACGGGGGGGAAACAGAGCGCAGGGCTTGGGAGGACGGGGCCGCTGGGGAATACTCCGGCCTTCTCTGGACTACGCCAACGATTCTTGCCCACGGTGCCTTAAGATTTGCAAGAGAACATGATTTTCTCTTCCCTTCTGGAAACGTTTAATATAAAAAACAGGTTTCCCATTTTATCTGTGATCCAAAAGGAGAAACCTAAGACGCTGTGCGCCGCGAGGACATTTCCGAAGGCTTTAGCAAACGGAGCTTTTGGCATAAATATCTTGCAATTTTTTTTTCCTATTCACAGAAGGACGGTGATATTGAAATACATACCAATGCTTATTAAAGGACAAAACCTTTTGTCGTTTCTGCTCCGGACTCAGCCAGGGAAAGCCGATCAAGAGGAGGCGGGGCCTCGGGCACCCTTGGCGAGGCTCCTAGGTGACCTCGCAGACTCTGCCCGAGAGGCCAGGCGCTATCAGAACAAGAAAAAGCGTTCGGAGCGAGCCACGTTTGGTCACCGGAGAGATGAGGGACCTCGTCTGGCTTCCCGATGGGCAGAGACGGAGCTCGCTCTGCTGATTACGAGCGGCAGGTGGCCTTGGGACGCCCAGGCCAGGTGGCTTCCAGGTCCAGGGTCCAGCGGGCTGCAGGGCCGGCTCAACAGGCATGGCCCCAGCCAGAGATGCGGGACTGGGAGGTGGGCAGCCGAAGGGGATGGCACCGTGGGCCCCTCGTACCCTGGGGTCCTTAGACCCCCAGATGGTTCCGGCAGTTACGAAACCGTAGTTTCAGAAGAAAAGGAGCAATCGTACAATTTTATCTGCGTCCATGTCACAGATGCGAACTGTTAGAATAATTCGAGTTTCATAGCAGCCCTTTTGGCTTCCTAAACGGTCTGTGCACGAGGGCGGAGTCCGTCTCGAGAAGGCTCACTCGGCGTAGCTCGCCTGTCCCCACACGGTTTGTGTCACGTGGCACTCTTTGTCTTGGTCACACTAACGTTTGTGTTGCACCGCTGCATGGTAATCAAACGATTGTTAAAAAGCGAATCACTGACATCTAAATCTAGCGATGCGGAAAGCCGCCCCTCAGTCGAAACAGTAAAAAGGGACTTCGGTGGCAATTCTGTGTCACCAGCCACCAGGAGAGCGCGGGGCGGAGTCTGCCGCAGGTACCGTGTGTCGGCACGTGACATCGCTGCTCGTGCGCGGCGTCAGAGCCTGCGTCAGGGCTGTGTGGGGGCTGCCACTCCGCTGGGCGGGCAGGGGGACCGCGGGGCAGAGGTGCGTGAGGGCCGGTCGCATGGGCAAAGTCACGCCCAGGCTGCCGTCTGCTCAATTCTGCTTCTCACCGCGAACCGGCGAGTCCATGGGCGAGGGTTTTCGTGTCGTCCACGCCGTTTCGTCGGTGGTGATCCGGTCGAATTGTGAAGAGGCTTCGATCACCGTGCCCCTGAACACAGGTGATCGCACCTGCTGCCAGCTCAGACCCTGCTTGGTGCACGCACGGCGGCTGCAGTCAGCACCGAGCCTCCGATGCAGGGAGCGCGCGTCACCAGTTGGGCTGGCGGACACCAGCCCTGTGAGCGGAGGGCACGCGAACCGAGCTCTTCCTCGCGGGAACTCTCCGAAG
>NW_006436291.1:2317949-2318964 GCF_000325575.1 Pteropus alecto
GCGGGAACTCTCCGAAGGGAGAGAGGAAAGGCTCTCGATGTCCAGCCGCGGTGTGGGCCTGAGAGACCCCTGCCTGGCCCGGCCAGCACCTGCAGCGCCACCTCAAGGGACTTGCTTTCGGAACCGCGTCTCCGAGAATATCTGGGGTCTCGAACCGCCTAGACCTGTCTGTCATTTTAGGATCAAAATATGATTCTTCACCTGCGAGTTCAAGTGAAGGTGATTCATTTCAGATCGGATCGTGGCCCAAACACATCATTCGCCCAGAGCGTATCTCTTCTAATACCTGATTTTATGACACCTTGAAAAAGGAAATTGATTATGCAGGACTGGAAATCCTGCCAAGCTGCACCCAAACTCTGAAACAGAGTAGAAAGTCTTTTTTTCAGAGCCAGGGACAACCAAACGACGGATTAAGGCTCCGTTCACAATTCTCTCCCAACCGAAAGATAATTCCCGCTTCCAGCTGCCGAGCAAAATGCACATATCAGAAGCTCTGGCAGATGCGCCCTGGCCTTCGCTGAGAACTCTCTTCATAACTTCCGGGCCGCACTCAAACCCCCAAAACCGATAATCCCGGTAATGACTAGATGGTATATAATCAGCGATTTTTAACTTGGTCATTTATGAAAACGGTGAGAAGTGGACGGAGCTGGGCGGGAGCTCACCGGGCTGACAGCCGGAAGGGGCTGACAGCGGACGTGCCCTCGCTGGGCTAAAGCGGTGATGTTGCTTGTTAATTTTTATATTGTTATGTGCAAACGATCGTCCCGGAACGGGGGTGTCGTGACGGGCACGCTGAGGAGGGGAGGCCCCTGCCAGATGCGTCTTGTGTGCTGTGGTTAAATCTAAATGAGTGATGGCAGATTGCCTGGAGACGCACGAGCTTCTCGAAACAGAGGAGATGCAGTGCAAAGGAAACTCTAATAATAATCCTGAAATAAAGTAATAAATTACCCGACAGCCCTAGGAGTGAGTGGGGGGCTGCGAAGGGGGAAATGAGTCATTCCCGGGG
>NW_006436291.1:2319241-2321236 GCF_000325575.1 Pteropus alecto
AGCCGACCCAGTGCCCAGAGCATGCAGGGCGAGCAGGACGCGGAGCCAGGAGAACAGGGTCAGCGGGCGCGAAGGTGGCCCCTGGCGGGAGCCGGGGTCCTGCTTTAGGTGGCCGAAGCCGCCTCCGGGGAGTGCGGGTGGGACGTGGCAGGTCCACGAGCCCCTCTAACTTCCAGCTGGAGCCGTGCAGATGGGTCCGCCCCGCTAGCCCCTGGGCACAGGGCGGCGGGCGGGCGGGGACAGGAACTGGGCGCCCGACACGGAAGGTGACCAAGGGTGGGATAAAAGTGCAGAGATCGACGTGTCGAGCGAGAGTGACTAGTAACTTGACCGAACCGGCAGAAATGAAGGAAGAAGAAACAGCAATGTGAAAAATACACAGAAGGGACAAAGCCCAGTAAGCCGGGCTGCGCCATGCGCCGATGGCACGACCTCTCCTCCCGAAGACAGGGAGCCCCTGCCCTGCAGGGCCACCTGCACCGAGCTGCTGCTTTGAGACCCTCCTCCCGCGGCCCGCGAGCGCCTTCCGCTGTCCCCTCCCTCGCACGGGGCTGGCACGTGGTGCGCATCTGAGGTGAACGGAGCCCTGGTCACAGCGTGAAGCCCCGTTCCTGGCGGGAACCAGAGACCACGTGCCCCTGAGCCCCGCGGGTCCCCAGTGTTCATGAGAGACGCCCCTTGCGTGCTGCGTTTCCAGGGGGTCAGTGAGGACACAGAGCGAGCACATCCAGGGACACTCCCCTGGATCTGAGTCGCCTCTGCTCACGTGAGGAGAAATGTGAGCTCCTTGTCCACGACTAACCCAGCCTCGCTCACCACCACCCGCCCAGCGATCTGTGGGAAGAGAAGCAGCTAAGTGACCGGCCCGCGCGAAGGCAGCGGTCAGTCCCCTTGGAGAGGGACGGCCACTTTTCCCGGGGTGCTGCTGTTGGGGTGATTAGGCCACAGAGATGGAGCCCTCGTTAACGGGACTGGCGCCCTCTGAAGAGACACCACAGACAGCTCCCTCATCCCTTCCGCCATGTGACAACAGGAAACGGGGCAGACGGCCACGCCCACGGCCCTTGCCCCGCGTGCGTGCCCCGAGCTGGACGTCCCCCAGCTGGGCCTCTCTCCCCGGGTGGCACGTCCCGCCGACCCATCGGGCAGATGGGCACTCGTAAAAGGCACACGTGCGTGCACTGTTCTCGAGGTGTCGTCTTGCCCCATGGGATTAGAGTCACGTGGGCCTGTCTCAGCACACCGCCCCCCGCCCTGCAGAACGGTGCTTTTCCCACAGGTATTGGGTTCGCCCCTGAAGCGCATGTTTTTAGGACAGGGTCAGAAGGGCCTGGGGCCCGGGGACCGTGTGAGGGTCCTCTGGGTTAATCTGTGACCTTGACCATCCCCGCCGGTGCCCGGAGCAGTGACGTCAGGGTGGACTAAAGCCAGGGGGAGGGGGTTAAAACCCCGCGGCAGGAGCTCAGGCGTAGCTTCCAGTTTGCAGACGCCGAGCCAAGTGGTCTCAAAAGGAAGGCTGCCGGTGCCATGGCCGGGTACAGGACGCGGGCAGTTAAGGAGCTCAAGTTCCAGGAGAAAAAAAACGGGTGCTGCTGTGCGTTCCTTTGTGCGCCATGAACGCAAGGGTTTGTGATCACTTAGAAAAAGAAAGCGAGGAGGGGAGAACCAGGGCGAAGTCGTCTCTGGAAGGAGAGAAGTTCTGTCGCGGACGCTCTGAGTGGTGGCTGATCCTTAGGGGGAAGCGACACGGGGCTTCGATCTGTGCGGAGGCTTCGGTTTCGTTTTCTTCTTAAGCCACAGGCTCCCAGCCTGTGGTCGGCTGCAGCGTCCTGTGCTGCTGCTGCTGGGGGCATGACCAGTGTCAGCAACATTGGCATGAAGTGACACAGCGTGACGTAAATAACGCCGATGGCCACGTCCGCGGCAGATTAGCTCTATTAACCGTTTAGCGGGGCTGGAAGCGTGGCCGCTTTTGGTCTCTCCGCGCCCCGCCCG
>NW_006436291.1:2321290-2330212 GCF_000325575.1 Pteropus alecto
GCCCGCCCGCCCCAAACAGCCAGCGATGTTCACTTTCAAACGCTCGAACTCAAAGCACCTGTGTTTAATTTTCATCGGGAGCACCGTTTTCATTTCTGAGCTGCTAAACTTCCGTGCTCCTGGCCCCTACTATGTCAAAAATGCACAGTGGCAGATTGGCATATTGGGCTATTAATAATTCGCTCTATGTGTTACAGATGTTGCACGAGCGCACGGTGTTCCATCACGGTTCCCTGACGCTGGGGCCCTTGGGGTGACAGGCTAAGACCCAGATCTGTCTACAACCTGCCTGTTCTGGAAGAAAAGGAGGAAAAAAAAAAGGGGCCCCTTCGAGCAGAATCTCATTCCAGCTCGCAGAGCCAATTTTTCAGATGCTCTCCCTTTCCTGTTGCTTGTTCCTCCACTCAGACCTCATCTGGCCACGATGAAAAACGATGTGATGTGATTTTTTATTCTACACTTGACACTCTCGTGGAAGGCAGCGGGGTCGGTTGATTCCAAACTCCGAAAAGGTCAGAAATGAGGAACCGGAGTCTTGGAAGCAGCCCAGGAAAAACTTTCAAGCCCAGGAAAACAAAACTGCTAATTGTTACTCCTTCTGTCTCTCTCAAGCGTCCGAGGGGGGGCCGAGCCCCTGCTGCATGAGCATGTTCTTCTGTGTTAAAAGTCTGAGCCACGAGTGAAATGTATATTAAGTGCCCAGCTGAAAACGGACAGTAGGTTTAAATTTTGACAGCAAACAGCTGTAGGATTTCTTAGAGTTAATTCAAATAATGAAATCAATAGGTTATGCTTCAGTTTCAAGTTTCCCCAAACAAATTTATATGAAAAATGATATTAATTTTTCTGAGATTACTTCAGCCAAGAAATAGATTTTTCTCTGTCACTTCTGAAGGCGGGGGGAAGGAGAAAAAGTCCGAACAATTACAGAAGATGTAGGTTGGCTTGTTTAGGGATCTAATAAACAAAATGTGGCTTTCGATCTAGATTAATCACAGCTTCTCCGTTTGCCCATTCTGCGGCCATGAGGACTTTTGAAATGCTAATAAATTACATCTCCTCTGCGTTCCCCACGTTAGGGGAACAGCTCTTTCCAAACAAAATACACGTGTGGGCAACATGCCCAAGTTTTCCCTTCGCTCTTTCTCTCCTTCT
This sequence comes from Pteropus alecto, assembly GCF_000325575.1. Classification (NCBI taxonomy): domain Eukaryota; kingdom Metazoa; phylum Chordata; class Mammalia; order Chiroptera; family Pteropodidae; genus Pteropus; species Pteropus alecto. The sequence goes on from NW_006436291.1 coordinate 2,322,446, forward strand.
TTCTTTCTTTCTTTCTTTTTTTTTCGTATACACTTTTAAAAAATGCCACACAGCAGTGAGCCCTCTTTTGAATAATTCCAGTATGAGTAAAACCCAAGGGTTAGCGATCCAAGCTTAAGCCAAATGGTGCCAGATAAAATTCCAATTTAGACACGGTTCCAATTCACACTGCTTCCCGCCTGTAACCTCCCTGAACAGTGCAGCCAAAAGATTTAATAGTGTCACCAGTAGGGCACGCATAAATAGCAGCTTTTATTGGTCACTATTTTGGAAATGTCAAGGGGCCCGCAATGTGGTTCTGGTTTACATTCAGCCCTCACTTCGCACACCTCACTGGGTCTTGGAAAACGTATTTTTTTTTTTCCACCGTGACATATTATAACGCCTTGTGAAAGAGCGTTTTCACTCAGGAGACTTCTGAAGTGGGACCTGGCGATGCATTTCCTGGTGGTGTCAACTCGTCCACCGCCACCTGTGGAGTCGCCCGTGGGCGTGATGCCTGTCCCAGTGGCCGTGGGACCCAAGAGTCCTCACCCCCAAGAGATGTCCAGTCTAGGTAGAGACGAGGGTTGCGTCTGGGAGGGTTCACGTAGTGCCAACTCTAAAAACAGAGCTCTGGGGTCAAAGCCGCTTGGGGAGGATCCATCTGGGACACAAGGCAAAGTGAGGAGGAAGGGGAAAGGCCCCTGGTGACAGCGGGCTCGGCGTGAGCAGGGGCCCGAGGTGGGGGGGCGGGGTCCATTTAACACGTGGGCCAAGAACGCAGAAGTCCCTATGCTGTGCCTCCCGTTTGCGGGAGAGAGATGCGGCCGCCCCTCGACACTTGCCGTCAAGGGTGTTTGCTCAGACTCCACGCTGTTTCGGAACCGCTGTGATTCTGCCCCACGTTCTGTGACAAGGGAGGACCGAGGAGGACCAGGAACCTGGACACCGGTGCACAGTGCACACACGATGGTCACTGCCACGTTTCCTGACAGAGCGTTTCGGGGCGCCTCTGCTCCGCTCGCTCTCTGGGGGATGGTGGAGAATGGGGGTCCTCGGGCCTTTCTGGACCTGCCGAGTCCGGCGGAGGCTCACGGTCTCCTCCAGACGGAGGCATCGCCATCATTCCTCGCCAAGGGTTTCTGTTCCCGTGGCTGCTCGTCGGCGGCTCACTCACCCATTGCGAAGATGCTCGCAGGGTCCTGACGGGTCCCCGAACGCCACCAGCGGCCGGCCCAAGGCCAGCGCTCCCCCTGCTGAGTGGGCAGGAGGGCCGACGGTGGCCCGCCCTCCGCTCTCCCGCCTCGGGTCAGCGGACGTGCCCGAGGGGCGCGTGGAAAACCCTCTCCGGGGCCTGCATGGGGACGGTCCCCAGAAGACAAGCTGGAGTGTAAAACCCATCTAGAAGGAAGGCCTGACTTGTTTAAGGAAACTTGAGAGCATTTTCCTCTCACAAAACCAGCTCAGTTCCTTCTCTCTTTCATTTATTGGTGACTCTAACAAATGTTTTAAACCAAATTTAGAACAGCTGGTGTTCAGAAACTGCTAGAACATAAAGAAAATTCTTCATTTGGTGCCATATCCAAATAAACAGGAGTTCGAACCTCAAGCTCCGAAGAAGTCTGGCCCCGAGTGGCTCTGGTTACTGAAAAACTGGCCTTTGTTCAAGAGAGGTGGCGTGAGCCTCGCCAGGTCGAGCCACCTCACATGTGCTCCGCAGCGACTATCTGGGTCCATTAATAGGTACCACGTCGCTGAGACCTGTGTGGTTTTCCTGAAAAACAGGGACCAAGGCGTAAAATCGCCGCTGGTGGAGCGCCCGGCAGGAGAAGGGGGGCGGGGGGCGCCCACACTCTCCCTCAAATTACAAAGGAGCCTCTGCTTGGAGCAGCCGCTCAGCCTCTTCTCTCAGCCTCTCGGGGAAGTTCTTCCCGGCCATTCTGCCGTGGGACCCGTTCTTTCTTTCCTCCTCAGCTGAAAATACGCCCTTGCTCCGCTTCCGAGATTCCAACCAAAGCCTCCCGGACGGTCGCCGAGCGCCCACGTCGGAAGCGGCCCCTTCTTAAGTGCCGGGGAGGGCGGAGCCGTTCGTGGCTTCTGTTTTTTATTAAAATGAAAAAGCCAGCGTGTGATCACGGAGGGGAGGGCTTCGCCCCCCGAACGCGGTTGCGGAGGGTATGATTCTGGCTTCCGTTCCCCAAGCAGCTCTCACTCGTTACTACGCCAGGTTTCAGGGAGCAGGGATCACAGAAGACACGATGATTGATCTATGAGACTTGCTGTGAGGACCCAGGCCCGGGGCTCCCCTGGTCAGCAGGATGCGAAACGGAGCCACGGGCTGCTCCCCACAGCCCCTCACCTTCAGCAGCAAGGGGCGGAGTCAAAAACACAGTCAGAAACGCAGACAGAGCCCTCTGGAAGCATCCAAAATGCCCACTTCAGGTCGACACTGAAGAGCTGACTAACGGTGTCCCGTGAAGCGATCGCTTAGGCTGAGTCTAAGTCCCCTGGCTTGGGAAGTATAGAGGGCGGGGCTCGGGGTCCTCTTTGTTGGTCACATGATGGGCGGAGATGCGCCCTGGAGTCCGAGGGTCGGAAGTGCCAAGCGACCAGCCCACGGACAGCCCCACGGACAGCCGGCGGCGAGCGGCTCTGGCTTCAGAGGCCTGGGGTCGGTGAGCATCTGTCACCTCACTGAGACGCAAGCAAATCAAGTGCCTTGACTTTCGAGAGTCCGGAGTCTGCTGTTTTAGGGTTCCTTACGTAGCGTCACCTCACCTAAAAAGTGTCAGGAAGGTCCCTGACTGTCACTTCTTCTGTTTTATGGAGAAGTGAACAGCCTCTGCGGGGTGAGACGGTGTGCCCACGGCCACCGCTGACGGCCAGCTCCCGCCCAGAGGGTCACACGCTTCCTCGGAACTAGCCCGCCCGCTGCCACAGGCGAGAGCCGGATGCAGCTCCGTGCTGCGGGAGTGGGTCCCCTCCCGACTCGGCCTGGGGCGCAGGCGGCTCCACTTCGGTTTTGGAGCCCCCCTCACCCCCATGCTGGGCAGACGGGATTCGAGGCTCTGCTTGGAGCTGCTGGACAGGGCCCGCTCGGCCAGGTCCTAGCCCTGAACTTCTTCACTGGTCTGGAGCGAGTCGGGTGTGGAACATCCGAGCCAGCCCAGCGCAGATCCCTCCAGCCAGTCTGGAGTGAGTCCCCAAGCACCACGGCCGGTCCCTGCAGCTGTCTCTGAGCTGCTGACACCCAGTGGCCTGGCCCTAGGCGTCCGAGGGCGGAGGGGGGCCCCGGCTGGCCCGCCCCTTCCTCCACTGCCCGGAGCCTCCACGGCGCCTTCCGCGAAGGCAGCACAGAGCACTATGAAGGATGGGCCCGAGCCCGGCCTCCCGTCCATTGTGCGGCTGAAATAAACCGTGAAATTCTTCCAATTACACTTGACATTTTAGACATGGCAGCTCCGCGAAGTGTTGCTGCCCTGTCTTAAAGTGCCAACTCTGTCACCGCGCAGGCCTAAGCTATTGAAACCCTCGGAGAGACAGAGCGAGGTCCGAGGACACCGAACGCAAACGCCGGGCACAGGGAAACCGCCCGAGAATCGAGCGGTCCCGGAGCCGGTCGCCGACTCCCATCTGTCGCTGGAACGTACTCGGAGAGCCGGCGGCCTGCTGGGGGACCCCGCGCAGGTGCTTCCTTTGAGCCCTGTCAGGGACAAGTCGCCCCACCCGCCGACCGGCACGCACTGCCTGTCACGGTGGAGAAGGGGCCGGACACTGTCTTCCTCCGAAAGTTGCTGAAAGACCAGGCGTCCCAGGCCAAGAAAGCTTCACGGGGCCACGGCCGGTCATGGGCGTGTGGGCTCGTGCTGCGTCAGCCGCGGCTGCATAAGGGGCCATGTGGCCAGTGCTTCTTAGAATGTTCTAGATGCTCCCCGTGGAAGAGGCTCCGAGGCCTCGGAAACCTGGGTGTCCCCTGACATGGCCCCTGGGAAAAGACTGATTTGTTTACTGCTCTCTTAACCCTTTTCATCCCTAAATAGCTTAAGACGTGACTTTTTGGTAAGAAGAATTAACAAGATAGTAAGATGGGACCTTCTTCCCCTCGGTTTCAGGTTGATAGACATAAAACACGGCAGTGAGTCTGTGCTGCGCCGCCACGCAGAACGCTGGGAGAGGCTGAGGACGGCCCGTGCCGTCTTAGAGGTCCCGCAGGGTTAGGGAAGTGGGGCTTGTGCATCCAGAAGCATGTCGGGCATCGGGGTGCTCTGTGAAGGGCAGCTGCCATCCTCTGGGTCCTGTCCCCTGCACCCAAGGTGGCCTCCAGTGGCCAGTGCAGACCCTGGGCTGAGGCTGCAGAGGCCTCCTGGTCCTGCCTGGGGGCTGGGGCTGGGGAGGGCCGGGCAGGGAGCAGGCCGCTCTGCTAGGCACTGGAGGCCGCATCCTCGGAAGGAAGGAAGGAAGGAAGGAAGGGAGGGAGGAGGCAGGCCGCTCCGCCAGGCACCGGAGGCCGCATCCTTGGAAGGAAGGAAGAAAGGAAGGAAGAAAGGGAGGGAGGGATTTTGGCCTGGGGTCCGGGAGTCTCTTGCCAGCAGCCCTCCGCAGGTGCCGAAGTCGGCCTGGGGGCGCGGTCCGAAAGTCTCAGGCTGAGCAGAGCCCGTAGCAAGTGACCGTGGCACAGCGTGCTCATCCTCACCTCAGGGCACTGAGTCAGAGGAGAGGGGCCCGAGGGAACGGTGACCGTCCCCAGAAGGTGGACAGGTGCTGTGCTGTCAGAAAACTCTCCATCAGAATTTCAGAAGCCGTGGCCAAATGAGTATGCGTGTGTGTGTTCGGTTCTACGCAATTGTGTCACACGTGTGGGATGGCGTCCTCACCACCATCGGGACACATGTCCGTCCTACCACCAGGAAGAGCCTCACGCTGTTGCTTTCCAGGCATGTCCAGTCCCGGCTCCTGCTCCCCGTCCCTAAACCCCGCGGCTCTGACCTGCTCCTCGTCTGCATCGTCTCCCCAGCTCGAGAATCCCGCGTGTGTCGGTGTTCGCCCCTTTTGATTGCTGAGTAGTATTTCGCCGTGTGGATGGACAGCGTTGGTTTAGCCTTTCACCCTTCGAAGGGCAGTGGGTCATTTCAGCGTGTGGCTGTCACAAACAAAGCTGCTGTGAACACTCGGTCCGGATTTTCACGTGGACAGAAGGTCTCATTTCTCCAGGAGACGTACACACACACACACACACACACACACACACACACATGGTGTCAAGCTTTGGTCCACATCAGTTTTTCTGTCCACATAAGTTTTCATTAATTTTAGCTTTGGCCGGTATATGCTTTCTAATGTAGTCATCACATTTTTCAATTCCGATAGCATCTAGAACATCTTTACAGATTTGGATCTGCCAAGAGATTCTGATTTTTCTGACAGTTTCGCCGTACACATTTTAGCCACTGTCATTTTCATTTTGTAATGATTTGTTTCCGCCATAAGAATCTTTATGAATTGAATGACGTATTGGTCTCTCATATTTATTTCTTAGTTAATCCCTGAGAAAACAATTTCTCCCAAATATTCCTGGATGGCTTTATTGTTCAGGCTGGATGGGCTTTCCTTCACTAATAAAAATAAACCAAACCTATAACCTCAGCAACCTCCGAAGGCCCAGTGCCCACCCAGGACATGGGGAGGGTTCGCCCAGGTCTGAGTGTGGGAGGGACGAGGACTCAGAGGGAGCCAGCCGCCAGGAAGTGTGGGAAGGAGGAGGGGCAGGGGCAGGGCTGGTCTCTAAGTCATGGGGGAGGGGCCGGAGGCAGGGGAGGAGGGGAGCCTTCCTCCGAGCAGGTGAGCCTGGGGTGCTAGCAGGACTAAGGAATTAGGGATGACCTAAAGGAATGGTAATTCTGAAAGGAGGAAAAAAAGGTTTAAAATTGTGCATCTGATTCCGGTGCCCTTGGGCTTGACATTCACCTGTTCTACACCCTTTTCTGTCACGGCCCCCGCCTGGAGGGGCGGACAATGAGGCGGGAGAGGCAGTGTTTGGGTCCTGGGGTGGGCGGAGTTTGTGCAATCGTCCATCACGGTGATGGGGGACTGCAGGGCGGGAGGTGGCAGGGGCCCAGGGCTCCCCGCGTTCTAGACCCTGCTGCTGAATAGCATGGCTGTGTGCACCCCGTGAGTTTCCTTAACCTGTTTCCTTATCTGAGCAAAGTGAATAATAATCCTCCCTTTACTTCCTGAAGTCACGAGAATCAAATGAGGGAATACCAGCCGCTGGAACAGCAAAGGCGTAGGGTTCACCTTCGCCGACCCCCGCGGCGACGCGGCCGGGGCTGGGGCGGGCCAGACCCTTCTCCGCGCGGACGCCCCAGTCCAGTTCCAAGAGCACGACGTGTGTACGACCACGTGGTCGCAGGGAATGCCTTTTCGTCCGCTGAAGGAAGCCAGGAGGCCCCGCCACGGTAAGAGCTGCGGCCACCGCAGGAGAGAGGGCAGTGGCCTCCGCCGAAACACAAGCGTCCTGAGGCCACCGGGAAGGGCGGTGCAGCCGGGCCTGAAACCCCGCGGGGTGGACGGCGGAGGCCTCTGGGGCCTCACACGTGGGGTTCGACTTGGCTCGAACCCATAGAAGCCCACTTCACTCAGCGCTTGCACACTGAGGAGCCCTGTGGCCCGCCCTGTGGCCCGCCCTGTGACCCGCCCTGTGGCCCGCCCTGTGGCCTGCCCTGTGGCCAGCCCTTGTGCCTCCCTGATGTGAAGAGAGGCACTCGGAAACTTCCAGATGCAACAAGGAGCAGGGGGCTGTCTGAGTGGCGGGCGTGGGAGATGACCCCTTCCTCCTGCAGCTGGCGAGTCAGAGCCACGGCAGCCCTGGCCAGAATCCAGATGCCCCCACCCTCAGCCAGGAGAGCGGGAGGCAAAGCTGTTCGCCAGCCTTAGGTCAGCGCCGTGCGGTGCAGCCGCTGCGAGTGACCGAAGGGACCAGGTGCCCGCGGCTGCTTTGCGCCAGCTGAGCTCCTGCGAGGACGGACGGTGTGGCCGGCGCTGCTCTCCCTGCGGCCGGGGTCAGCGACGTGCGCCCCAGCGCCGCATTTAAATGAGGACGCTCGGCCCGCGCCGGGGGCCACAGGCCCCAGCTCGGCCAAGGTCAGGAAGAGGAAGACCGACTCCGCCCCCGATGACGTCACGGGCGTTGCTTAGAAACGTGAGCGCGGGGCCCCAGATGCGGGCTCCGTGCCGGGCGAGCGGAGCTTCCGGAGCACGCATATCCTCTGCCGGCCCAGAGGGACCAGGCCCCGTTCTGCCTCGGCCGCCACCGCTGGCCGCGCGGGGAGGCACACAGGCCCCAGAGTAGGGCTCCAGAAGCATCGGTTGTCTTTGCCCCGAATGCCCCAAATTATTTCATACTGTGTTTCAAACAAAACAAAACAAACCCCCAAACTCATCTCAACAGACCGCTCCTGGCAGAGGTTGGTATCTCAGTTCGGCGCAGAAGCGAGGGGGGGTCTGAATTCTAAACTGGTTTGTAGCAGGATATATTTATCAGTCAGATTTTAAAGGGGGAGGCTTTGTTTCCAGTTACGAAGGAACTAGCTAGAACTGGAACGATCAGAAACTAACACTCAAAAACCTGACACATTCATCGTCCGCTCCGGCATAGTTAAGTTACTGTCAAGGCAGGGCGAATGCCATCTGGTTGACATGGGGCACTGCTCACTTCAGGACTGTTCGCTTTCCCTTAAACTCTGCAGCCATCACTAACCCTCCTCCCTCCCCTTCCCTTCCGCCCAC
>NW_006436291.1:2330358-2338775 GCF_000325575.1 Pteropus alecto
CGTCAAGGCAGGGCGAATGCCATCTGGTTGGCATGGGGCACTGCTCACTTCAGGACTGTTTGCTTTCCCTTAAACTCTGCAGCCATCACTACCCCTCCTCCCTCCCCTCCCCTTCTGCACACACACCCCCCGCTAAAATTTAAAAATTACACTTCCGTGGGCTGTTCAAGGAGAAACAGCTTTTCACGTGCAAACCGTCTTCCTACTGGCCTTCGGGATGTTTCCGGTGCTCCTAATTGACAGAAGGATGCCAAGCGCCACCCGCGTTGCTTTGGAACTGTGGAAAGATGACCCGGGACACCCCCGGTGGACGTCGCTGAGCCAGCATCCCCAGCCTGGCTCTCCCCTCCTGAAGGATTTGAGGGGGGTGTCGGGACTGCTGCACCCCTTCCTCAAGATGACTGTCCCTGTCCTCTCTTCCTTCGGGGCAGACAGCCATTTGCCCCGCATCCTCTCTCCACCTGGTAAGCAGAGTCAGACTTTCTCTTTAAGTTTAATGCAGCAAAAAATAAGTTCTAAACATTTAACGCACGTTCAGGCCTCTTAGAGACAGCTATCCATTGTTTACGAAGTACTCCCCACAAGCCAGGAAAGGCCAGGGTTCAAGTTCAAATTCTAGGCTTCCCCAGCCATAAAATGGGTACGTGAGACCTGGTTGGGTGCTTTCTCCTCTCGCATTGAGGGATTTGATTCAGAGGCTGGCGCCGGGCAGGACCAGGGGCTTGGAGCAGACGGCCTCAGCACACTTGTCCCGTGCCTGTGGCTCGCTACTACCTCACTTCTCTGAACCTCCGTCTCTTCGTCTGAGGGGGAGGGGCAGTCACACCCACCAGCCCGTCTCATGCTGGTGCCAAGGACAGAAATACCGTCATCTCCACTGGCTGTTCCAGTTCTTCACAGTATTATTGGAAATGATTTGAAGACAAATGGAAAATTTACTGATGATGATTCTGACAAACTGAAGACAGTACAATAACCAGTGTCCTCCAAGGTCTGAATGAAGTGTCGTCATACCTGCCAGGGTCTTTCTGCAGACAAGACATCCTCAAGCCAAACCTCATGGGAGCTGTTAGTTTGGCCCACTGTAGGAGGAGTCCCCAAACCAACCAGCCATTAACCAGAACTTGCGCCACTCCAATTTACAGCTGTGTCACAGTGGCCTACAGCAGAAAGACATGTGTCATTTACAAAGACACGTAGACACGGGAGTCCAGGAAGTGGCTTTGGCCCTCCAAGGCCGTGCAGGTGGTCAGGTGCAGAGGGAGGCATTCGCGAGAGGTCATCCAGCTCTACGAGTGCGACATAGTCACAGGCTCATGCTGCCCCGGGAAGGCTGGCCCTGGAGCACCCCGACTGACGCACAAGAAGGACAGGCGGGGCAGACAGGTGCGGCTCAAGTCCCCGATTCCTTCGTCCTCACCGTCACCTCTGGGGACTGTCCGAACCTCCCCGTGCTCACCTGCCTCCTGCTTGGCTCTTAGGACTCAGTACTCTTCACCGATTGGGAGTAAGCGTGAGAATTCCAAGGGAGTGGTTTCCATAGCAACAACAACCTCACGGAAGGTTTTAGAACTTTTGCCTCTTACTCATAGTACTGTAGAAATTCAGAGAGCATACGGCATGCAGACGAGTGCTAATTACTGACCTGAATTTGCTGTGGCGGGCAGAAGAAAGACAAGCTCAGTGCAGCCTGGCAGGCGTTCCTCACTGGCCCGCAGCCAAATTACTTTCTGGAAGTGAATCTTTGTCGTATTATTACAATTTTCTGTTGGAGGTGGCACCGAGTATCAAACAGAGGATCATTTGTCTTGCACTGTGAAAGGCTCGGCTGCATGCATTTGGGGGCGTAGAGTTGTGTTCTGGTACCGCCTTCTGGTCAGCCTGGCAGAGATGATGTCTGCGCGAATTATGATGTCTCTGTACCTGTTCGGTTCTCAAAGTGGCAGTATTGCCACTGTGAACGGTTAGTATTTAAACACAGGTCTTTGAGGTCCCCAGCTCCATGGCAGATGGACTTTGTACCTTGAGCGAAGGCTTCCCTCAGAGCTGGGACCCGGATGTGACGGGGACATCACTGTGCTCTAGGAGCGCTTTGACCGATGGGAGGCAGAGGACAGGTGGATAAGGCACCTTGCATTGCTCTCTGCAATGGACACCCCGGTGGGCACGGTTTGTCCATACAATCTGTCCGGTGACATCTCACCTGTCTGAGAGGGTTCACCTGTCAGGTTCCGGTCAGGGATGTTGGAGTTTGTCGCGAAGCAGGGCCAGGGCGGCCACGTGCCACCTCGTATTTGCTGTCCACCCTACATCCATCTCCTCTTCCTTCACTCACCTGCCCGGGAAATTCACCTTTCAGTAAAATATGGCTCAACTGCTTTCTAGGCAATCTACGTTTAGGCGAGACCCCCCCGCCCATCCCGCCCAGTGCCAAGAGTCGTTGTCAGTATTGGGGCGAATGTGTCAACAGGAAAGGAAGGTCCGTGGTTTCATGAGGCAGACACCTCACGGGGCTGACTACAGACTTCCTTAAGTTGTTGCCGACTGGGACTTATTATGGCTGATGCAAAGGGGCGACTGGTTTTAAATGGCTGGAGAGAAATGAAGAGACAAAGAGGGAGTCGGCTTTCTAGCGCTTTGCCGACGGATTTCGCGTCGAGTAGCAGCGCGCCTCCAGAGCTGGTGGATGGCGCTGGGGAAACCACTCGGGGCGCGGGAGCCGCAGCCTCAAGGAGGGGGCGCTCGCCTCAGGGCGGCGAGGCCAGACCCCAGGACAATATTTCTTCCCCAAACAGGCCTATAGGCAATGTTTTTGAGCTAATTCAGAGGCTGTGTAGAAAGTGACAACGGCACACTCTCCGCCCCTCCTCCAGCTCCTCCGACGCGCACACAAGTGTGTGCACACGCGCACACACGCACACGATGTCACGTACTTATCCAGCTTCACAACGGCCCCAGCAACACCTCACAGCGCTGCAGGTGTTCACGGCAGCAATCTCTGCAGACAGAGCTGCCAGGAGAGGCGGTTCGCCCGTGGGATGAAACCCAGAATTGCGGGGTCGCCTCGGCTCGTTGGGAGCAGAAGGGCTTGAGTCACCGGGGCTTCTATCTGCGGGCACAGGGCGGAGCCGCCTGATGGCCCTAAGCAGCCAGGCCAGCTCTCACCCGTAAATGACACACCCCAGCATTCTGAGGCCTTCCCCCCGCATGTGTCACTCAACATCAGTTACAGAAGTTTGTGTCCGTGCATGCTTGGCGTTGGGGTGGAGAGGCAGAAAATGCAGTAGCCCCTCCGCTGATGACAAAAACGTGGCTCGTAGTGCGAGCCTGGAGGGACTTCCAGACCCTGCCCAGTAGCACCTCTTGTGACGTCAGCCGTCAGAGGCACGTCGAAACCAGGCGGCGAGCTCTCCGAAGCACCTCCTGCTTTACCGGTTGGTGTAACTTTGCCAATGCAACAAATCACGGGGTAGAAATGCCTCTCCGGTGAGGTCCGACCCTGTCGGCTGACGTGAAATTGGAAGAAACTGCTCACGTTAGAAATAATCACTGCTGCTGATGACTACAGTGAGGCATTGAAGAATCTGCATAACTCCAGGACCCTTTGCGAGCTTGAAAATCGGCTCATATTTTTCCCTTCGCAGATGTTACAATAATGGTGTCAACACTTTTATTTCTTTGTCCATAAGCTGGGAATTACGGCTGCTTCATAAATCGCCGACGCGCCCGGAAGATGGACGCCCAGCTGCCGAGCACATGCGCTCAGGCTCCGGCCCCGGCCTCATGTTTCACGATGACCTCAGCTTCCTGTGCAGAATGGGACCCGATGCGGGAAGTACTTGTAAAACTGTTTCTGAAGAGTGAAGTTATGAAGAGGTGCTGCGGTGTCGAACATCTGCTCCATCCATTACCCGCGAATAGGAGCCAGAGCCGGCACAGCCGGGGCAAGAAGCACCAATAAATTAAACCTGCCCTGCGTGCGCGCCCCGAGCATGTGCCGACTGGAGCCATAAGAGGAAGAAAGGAGGCTAAACAAGAGAAGAGGTTTTTTTTTTTGTTTTTTCCTTGACTCACTTTACCAGAATTGGTTTGGGCAGTAATAATTAGAATTTGCTTTTCCTTTCCCTCCTTCCTTCCTTCCTTCCTTCCTTCCTTCCTTCCTTCCTTCCTTCCTTCCTTCCTTCCTTCCTTCTTTCCCTCCCTCCCTCTTTCCTTCCTTTTCTTCTTTCCTTCCTTCCTTCCTTCATCTCTTTCTTCCTTTCTCCCTCCCTCTCTACTTCCCTCCTTCTTCCCTCCCTCCTCTTTTCCTTTTTTCCTTCTCTCCTCCCTCCATCTTCCCTCCCCCAGCTCCCTCCCTCTTCCTTCCTTCCTTCCTTCCTTCCTTCCTTCCTTCCTTCCTTCCTTCCTTCTTTCTTTCTTAATGGAGCTGATGGGCTTTGTCAAAACACAAGCAGCTTAATGTCTGCACGAGACAATGAAGGTTCCGCCCACTTTGGAGAAACCAGGTTCATTTTTTCCCCACGATATATTCTTCATCAAAATACTAGGATGAAAGAAAAGAAATAAAGTGTCGTCCTAGTTAAGTGTGTAGGTTACAGACGGCATAAATGCTCACATCATTACTTTATTATATCTGGAATCCTATACCGTTAATTGTTAGGTTTGTGTCACGTCACCAGGAACACATTTCGCCCAAACGGATGGATGTATTAATTGTAAAATAAAAGATAGGAATTTAGTCGAGCTTTAAAGTTTTTAAGGGTGTTGTTTCCGGTTAGTATTCTAAACAAGCAGTTCAGATAGGAGACGTCCCCCAACCCGGCTCTCACAGGCAGGTGAATGCCACCGGGAACAGTCTAATGCCATCTACGTCGTGGGGCGGGAGGGTCAGGAAATGCCAGATGGAATGCTCGGTCATCCTCATGGCTGCCCTGTCCGGTCTTCTTTTCTTCCTCCTCACGTCGTATATCAGAGACGGTGCGGACCGTTGGCGGCCTCCCAGCCCTCCTGGCACCGGAGGCCGGTCTGAGTGTGCTGGGGCGGGGTGCGCTGGGGCGGGGTGCACCTGGCGTAAGCTCACACGTGCGTGGCGGGCGGTGTGCGCAGCCAGGAGCGGGCGCGGGGGATTCGGAGTCTGCCCGGTGGGGTCACGCTGAAGCTTCGTTCTGGGTCGACCGGGGTGACTGGCCAGTCCTTGCTAGGATGGCCACAGAGTGGACGACACAACTACACCCCCTCTTGGCCGGCACCCACCCATCCCCTCAAACGACACTCCTTCGAAAAGCGAGTCTAAATACCTCTTAGGCCCCAAACTCTGAATTTTTGCCTCATTTGTTCCCTAAATAAATAATATACAGAAAAATTATATCTCTCAACTCAGTTTCTCTTATGCACAAAGTGAGTTGTATGATACTGATCAATATGAACTGAATTCAATCTTTGGATCCCCTTTTAAAAATTGATACTAATCTGAGATGATATGTTAGAAAGCTTATTCACACTATGCAAAATTATTCAAAACAGATGGTGAAGTTAGTTTAAGGCCATTTTTTTCTATCCCCAAGAACAGGTGCTGTGTAGGGGAAGGCGAGAGAGTAGATTTTAATCTCGTCGCCCTTTGAAATGACCACCAGCAACCTCCTTTCAATTGCTTGTGCCCTCTGACTGTGGTCCTGGGAGCCGGCTTTATGAGTTGGAGGTCGTCTGCATTGTCACCAGACGATCCATAAAGCCACCGTTAGCTGACGCGCCCTCGTAGTTTCTAAATGGCTTCTTAAGCAAAGTGAATGTTCAATAAATATTTGGCTTCAAAGCGACTGTTCTAAACCACCATCCTCAAGCGAGTTTTGCTCATTCAAGAGAACTTGCGTTTGAATCTCACTTCCACTGGCATTTACTAGCTGAGTGACCTGGGCAAGCAGTGTGTAACGTCCCCAAGGCTCAACAACTTCACCCCCCTAATTAGCATTAAATTAGCATAATTCTGCCTCGAGGACTTTGGGACGATTGAAGGGGTCAGTGCAGGCTTGTTAGCATAGTTCCTGGAACACAGACGACATTCTAGCGGTGCCTAGTAATGCAGTTGTTATAATATTTTAATCATCAGATCATAAAAAGTTTCTTCCCAAGTTCTTATTCTCTCTCGTGTAACTGTTATTACAGGTAACCCGATTTGTCTCAGATAAAGACATACACGAAGCTTCACCTATGAGGACTGTGTGGTTCTGATTTTGTCTCAGTTACCGTCATGCGTCGTGATTAATCATTTCGAAGCAATTAATACGTGGTTCATTCACAGCATCCCGTTCAACCAGCAGTTACTGAAGTTTTGTTGTACAGAGAAAGATTAGAAATGAAGGAGAATCAAGTTCATGAGGAAAGTCGGAATAACACTTGTGAGTTAATAAATGAGAAGAGGTACGTGGAGGCTGAACTGGAGCCAGCGACTTACGAAGTCACCACGGCCCAGGGAAGCACTGGACAGGCCAGAGGCGCTCTCGCGGGATGGGGGCCACCCGAAGTTCGCCCACGTGGAACCCTGCGCCGCGCTGCCGTGACATTCCTTAGAGATGCACACGTGCAGAGCCAGACACACAACATCGGGGAGGGGTCTTCACACCCCACAGGACTGCAAGCTCCCGAGAAAAGCCGTACGGGCGAACGCTTCGCACACTATTGTAGAGTCGCAGATTCTTTGCCGTTTCTCCGTTCTGTCTCATCGGCTTTCGCTCATGTATTTTGACGCTCTGGTATTACGTGTGTACACAGTTAATAAAGTTATATCTTCTCGATGAAGTCACCTTTCGATTATTATCTAATGCCTATCTGTGTCCATGACAAAGTTTCTGACCAAAGTGTACTTCGTCCAATGTCAGCGAAGCCGCTCTAGACTTATTTCATTTTGTATTATGATGAGTGTTTCCTGGTATTCCTTTTTTCTGTTCTTTTACTTTTAATCTTGAGGTGTCTTTATATTTACGGTGGGCTGCTCACAGATCGCATGTAGTTAGGTCTTGCCCTTTTAATCCAACCTGACAATCTTTGCCCTTTAATTGGAGTGTATAAACCATTTACATTTAATGTAATTACCGATTCGGGTAGGTTTCAATATACTGTGTTGCTATCAGTTTTTATTTGTCCTGCCCATTTTTCATTTCCGTTTTTCTCATTTCTAGTCTTCTTTGAAATTAATTATTTTGTATGATTCCATTTTATCTCTACAATTGGCCTGTTAGTTATACTACTTATTTTTTTACAGGCTGCCCTCGGGTTTGTAATATACATCTTTACCTTATCTCGGTCACCTTCAAATAAGATTGTACCACTTCAGGTAGAGTACGCTAACCTTGTAAGAATAAACTGTCATTCCCTCTCTTCCCTCCTCTGTGCTAATGTTGTTATATTTTATTCTATGTATGTTATAAGCCCACAATATATTTTTACTATCTTTGCTTCGCACGGTCAGATATTTTTAAAGGCATTAAAAATTTAAGGATTTTTTTTTTTTTTAATGTTTATCATTCGTGTTTACCATGTGTGGAGTTCTGCATCCCTTTGTGGATAACTAAATTTCCATCTGCTATCATACTGCTTCTGTCTGAAGAACTTCCTCTAATTTCTTTTGTGTGTGTGTGTTTGCAATTCTAACAATGAAACTGCTCAGCCTTTGTTTGTATGAAAAGCCTTCATCTTGTTTGTCTTTTTTGAAATGCATTTGCACCGGCTATGAAATTTTTGGTTAGCAATTTTTTCCCCTCAGTACTTTAAAAACGTCACTCTATTATTTGCTGGCTTTCGAAGTTTCAGACACAAAGTCTCTGGTATTTCTCATTTTTGTTTCTCTGTGCTTAATGCTTCTTCTCTTTGACTGCCTTCAGGATTTTTTCTGTTTTTTTAGTGGTTGGACCATGATGTGTGCGTTTAATTTATCGTTCTCAGAGCTTTTGAGCTTCTTGATTTTGTGACTTGCTTGTCTTTCATTAATTTTTGAAAATGCTTGGTCGTTATCTCTTGAAATATATATAGATATATATATTCCCCATCTCATTTTTCACTTTCTGGGACTATATTTGCATGTATGGTAGACCATTTGCTGTAGTTCCAGATGTCTTGGGATTTCTGTTCTATTTTTCTCTCGTGCCTTCATTCTTTTTTTCCTCTTTATTTTTCCAGTTTGGATAATTCCTATTGATTTAGCTTTAAATTTACTTTTTTTTTTTAACTGCCATGTCTAGTCTGCTAATGTGTCCGTTGAAATTCTTTATCTCTAATATCATGTTTTTTCTTGCTAATAATTCCATTTGACTCTGCTCTGTGATCTCCATCCCGTAGCTGAACTTACCCTGTTCGTTCATGCAAATTGTCTGCTTCCCCACCACCCTCTTGCCATATCGATCGTAGCCATTTTGAAACCCATT
>NW_006436291.1:2338786-2362474 GCF_000325575.1 Pteropus alecto
TTTCCAACATTCGTTTCACGTCCGAGTTGGTTCCTAGTGACTATTTTACCTCTCGAAGGTATTTTCGCCCTTGCTTGTGTGTGTTCCATAATTTTATCGAATGAAGGTTATTAAGCGTAGGATAGTAGATACCGAGGTAAAGCATATTTATGCTCAAAAAAGGCGTGCTCCTTTCTCTGCCAGGTCACTGTCGTGATGTGTCGAGTCAGTCTGATCACTAGCCAAGTCGCATTTGGAAGTCGCCGTTGCCGTGGCGACCCTCATGCACTGCGGCCTTGAATCCCTCCGCTGGCGGGCTGCTGCGGTCCGTTCCCTGTGCCGGCTTCGGCTGCTTGAGAGTTTCCGGTGTCTCTGCTCCATCTTTAGCGTTTGACTGTCCCTACTCAACTCTGCAGGCTGCAGACCTTTTGCTATGACCTCCGTGATCTGAACCCCCGCCGTGTAGATGGCTGTCGCCTGTACCCGGTACGGGGCTCAGGGTGAGCTGTAGGGGCGGATCTCGGCTCCCCTGGCCTTGCCTGGTTTGCGGCAGGCTCCGCATCTCTCTGCTTTAAACGCGGGCTTTACCTTTGTGTTCTCGCTCGGTCCTCGTTGGGCGGCCACGTTTTGCTGTGTATCTACAATGGTGCCCGGTGGGGGAGAGTTTCCCGCCCCGCTCCCTCCCCAGAGGTAGACGTCAAGGCTCCTGGTTGGGTCAGAGAGAGATTCGTTTCGTCTCTATCTCTTTTGCCTGTGTCTGGGGTGGGATGAGGGGTTTCTTTTTTCTTCTTCAATCGTCGAAGCCTTTTCTTCAATGTAAGAAAAAGTTCTGGAAAGTAGGGTTTGCTGCATATTTGCCAAAGAGGAGGTCTCAGGTGGGTTTTCTCTGTTCCCCCCGATCCTTCTCGTAAGCACCGAGTAGCGACCTGTGCAAGAGAGCTTGGGGGGCACTGAGGGCTCCCTCGCTATCTGGGGCTCCCAGAGGTTTCAAATTCCCATTGCGGCCCACGCCCGGCCTCTGAGTCTGTTGAAATTTCGGCGTTTTTCTCCCTGCTTGCTCGTACGGTGTCTGCTTCTTGTCTCTATGCACTGCCCAAGTGAAGCCATTAGCATGTCTTGTGTCCCTTCGGAGAGGCTCGTCACCATTCAGAAGGCAGCGTACCTAGCTAGCTGCCTCTGACGCCAGCTCAAGAAAATGTACGATTTGTAGATTATCCATTTTTTTTTCTCATTGTTGGGGTGGCAGTGAAGATCTCTTGGGGAGCTCTACCTCCTGAAAGGAAGCGCAGCTCCCAGGCAGAGAAGTAGCAGCACTCAACTTCTGAAGCGTTTTCTCAAACTCTGAAGTATAAATGGCAACAACTTGGTTGGGGCCTCGATGCTGTGTTTCTACCTCCTCTTTTCTGTTTCTCTAATGTCACCCCCTTCATAGCTCTAATATTTACTATGTCTTCCCTTCTTGGGGGTCCATCGAAAAATGAGAGGGCTTTCGTCAAATTAGGTCATCTGGCAAATAAAAACCGATAAAGAGCACATTTTAATAGGTTATTTTTAAATTGCAAAAAAATTAATTCCTCATTATAAATTTTTCTCGATTGTCTTTTTTTTTTTTTTTTTTTTTGGCTGTACCTGCTTTTATTAAATACTCTGGGAAAACACATATTTGACTCGACCTTTTGGAAGAACAGAGAATTGTCATAAAACTCAGAATACACTAAAAGAGGTGATAGATTTGCTGAGCAAACACATGGTAGTTTTCAACGATGATCTTACCCGAGAAAACAGATGAGTAATGCCATTGCGCAATCGTCGCTGGGTAATTATTTGCAGAGCATCCACGCTCCCATCTCTGGAAAACATTATTACGCTCAGAAAAAATTTGGACTGCCTGATACTTACTCTCCGTGTAAATGTCGTGCTTCCTGCCATTACATGATTTCGCACCAGTGAGACAGAATGTACACAATGAGACGGATCCAAATTAGAGTTTCAGCGAACAGACGGGGAAAATTCGGGTTTCCTCACGTGTTGGTGAAATAGTCCAACTGGACACCCATGTAGTGAAACGATCATTGCCTTTGGTGTTAAGTGAGTTTAGCTGTGTCTAGGTGGTTTTCTGGCAGGAAGATGAGTATTGGAAACCCGAGAGAGGTCGCGGACGGGTTAATGCCTGTAGAAAAAGACTTGAGCGCGTTATTTTAATGTAAAAATTGGTATTTCGACATTTTACTGGTAAAACTGTTATTTCAGGGCTCCACATGGACATGCCGTGAGGCCGATGGCAGGGACGGTGATGCCCGGGGCGGACGCTGAGGGTGGGAGGGTGGGGCAGCCCAGGTCGCAGCTCGACGGTCACTTTCCTCCAGGCCTCTCACTCCTCCCAGATCTCGTCTCATCATCTCCCTGAAGGCCTTTCTGCCTTGGCCCCTCGTCTTGGTCAAGAACACCCGTGTCCCCCAGGCCCCAGCCAGGACCCAGCGATGTCATTGATTCTTATGACCTCCATCCTCAACAGCGGGACCAGGGGCCAGTTCTTACAGATTCTTCTTTCTCTCCTGAGTACGTGCGGTGTCTGCCCTCTCCCGCCCACGGTTCTGTCCCCTGCCCTTTCTCATCTGGAGGGCGAGTGGCCTTCTCCATAGCCTGCCATCCCGACATCTCAGATGTCTACAGATCTTCCTCCACTAGAGTCTGCCAAAGTGACCTTTCAAGTCTGCAAATGTGATTAGTTACCCTCTTGCCTAATTCTTCGGTATTTTACCCTCGATTACAAGAAGAAGTTCACATGCCTTTTCCTGGTATCAGAGCCCCCAGGATCTTCCTCTGAGTGTGTCCTCAGCCTCCCCTCTGTCCGTGACCTCCACCCCCGACCTCCGCCCCCAGCCGAGGCTCAGCTAGAGGAGTCTCTGGGTTTCACGCCTCCCGGCTCTGGTCCTGCCGCCCTTGGCTGATCTCACTCCTTTCTTCTGCCTGGTGGATTCCAACCGCCCCCGGGGACTGGCTCAGCTCCAGCCTGACTTACCCTGAGAAGCCCCGTCTGTTCCCTCCTCTTTCTGTCTCTCCTTCTGCTCGCAACGTTCTCTTCCGTGAGGGACCAGCGTGACCCGCGGATGCTCGCCTTCGTCAGCGGCTCGTAACAACTTACTGCATTTATTGGTTTGATGTTCATCATGTCCAACTGGTATGATCAAACCCTTTGCCCCTCTGCAAGGGGGTGGGGGGAAGTGGGGCTGGGGACAAAGCCTGCATCCTTCTGTGTTTGTAGCTGTACCTTCTGACACTTGGCGCACATACATGGCAGCACAGGTCCAGTGAGTGAACATTCGTGGCAGCACATGTCTAGTGAGTGAACATACGTGGGGACAAAGCCTGCATCCTTCTGTGTTTGTAGCTGTACCTTCTGACACTTGGCGCACATACATGGCAGCACAGGTCCAGTGAGTGAACATACGTGGCAGCACATGTCTAGTGAGTGAACATACGTGGCAGTACATGTCTAGTAAGTGAACATACATGGCAGCACAGGTCTAGTAAGTGAACATACGTGGCATGGCAGCACAGGTCCAGTGAGTGAACATACGTGGCAGCACAGGTCTAGTGAGTGAACATACGTGGCAGTACATGTCTAGTAAGTGAACATACATGGCAGCACAGGTCTAGTAAGTGAACATACGTGGCAGCACAGGTCTAGTAAGTGAACATACGTGGCAGCACATGTCTAGTGAGTGAACATACGTGGCAGCCATGTCTAGTAAGTGAATGTAGACGGCCCGAAGGAATGCACTTTTCTGAGGTCACATCTTGTGTCTTTGAGTAGCAGAGGGCAGTGGCACTTTGGAAAGTCGCAGATGTGATGAGGGGATGGGGTCTATATACGCTGACAGAGCTTTCTCCCAGCACCTTCAGGTCAAGGTCAAGGCGGGTAGTGATTATGGATGCCTGGAGTAGAAGGCACTGCCACTGCCCCAAGCATCTCCGTGGCCTCGTGTGCTCAGCTCCTTCCTTTATGGGAGGTTCTGGGTCATTCCAGTCTTTCCAAGACTCTCAGTGGAACTTGACACGTGCACCAACCACACATTTCTCTCTCTGGACACCAGTCCTTCCTCAGAATCATTCACGCGTTTCCGGCGGCTTCCCAGACAGCTCCACGGTGATGGATCGGACAGGCACCTTGATGAAGGAGAACGCAGACTGGAGCCACTTCCTCTTCCTGTCCCCTCCCCCGCCCCTGACACTTCCTCCAGGCTTTTTGCTTCTGTGTGGAAATCACCACTAGTACTGAAGACATCTAGAGCTCTCAGCCCACCTCGAGTCTTTCCCCTGAGCCCTTCTCCATCCCCACGGGTCGCCGAGTTCCGTCCATTCACCTAGTTGGCCTCCCACGCGCGTCCCTTCCCTGCTGGGACTGTCGCAGTGGCTTTCCAGCTGGTCTTCCCACTTCTCAGGCGCCCGTCCAACCTTCCGTTGGCATCGTCCAGGACGCATACAGCCCAGACTCCTTCCCGGGGCACAGGGCCCTCCGCTGGTGGCCGAGCCAGGGTTCTGCACTGCTCCCGGGCACTGCGGAAGCTGAGCGTGTTCCGGCGGGATCCCCTTCTGAACCGCGCGAGCTGCCCGGGCCCTGTTCCCGATCCTGAACACTTCCGCTTCTCTGCCTTGAAAACTCAGGCCTAATATTTAATATCCTGTTAAAATATCACCCTTTCTTCCACGAAATCATCTCTGACTTCCCCATCAAAGTCAGCACTTTCCTCTTGTAGATGCCAGGAAAATTGAGCATATAAATCCAGGGAGAATTCATCACGTACTATTGCAATTTCTCTTGCCGGCCTAGGAGGCGCCTGGGGACAGGGACTGTGTCTTGCTCACCTAGGCACCTCGGTGCCTTGTGCAAAGCCTGGAAGTCGCAGGTACTCAAATATCTGAACTCGAGTGTGAACTAGAAATATCAAAGACCCAAGGGGTTGCGGGGAAAAAAGGGACCGGTGGTCAGGAAGAGAAAGTGTCGGAACAGATGAGGGCCAGCTCGAATGGAGGCGGTTGTTTATTTGTTTTTGAACATGAAACCTTGGGAGAAGGGGTAAAAGGAACAAAGCAAAAAACCATGGTCCTTAACAAGTCACCTTTTTCTATTATTCCATGTCCTGGGGAAGGAGCCAAGATGCATTTGGAAGGGGTCTAAAGTTTCTTGGTAAAGTTTACGATTCTAGGACAAATCAAGACGATTTTTGCCTTGCATGCATTTATTTTCTGGCACACGGCTTAACAATTACACTCCCTGGGTCCTCAAGGACTCTGGCAGTTCCAAGATTCTGCAAAATCGTCTCAAGTGAAGTCTTTGCAATAGGGAAGTCCAAGACAAGATGTCGCTTTTCAAGGTGTAAAGGAATTCGAACAAATGCGCCCCGTGTATGCTTTTACCCGACTGCTAACTACAAGCCCGTTCCTGGCTGATAAACCGAATTCACGGCTGCGAAACGGGGTGGAGAGAAAAGCAAAGCCAAGGTGGGCAGGCCGCGGAGTCCAAAATCAAAGTCAACAGCAAAGGGAAGATCTGAAAAGAATGACATTCTAGCTCCTCGTTGCTGTTTCTTTCAAGCTTTATGGCACCTTTGAAGAAACAAAAGCTTTACAGAGAAAAGGCCGGTTTGGCAGGGGAGCCTGCTCCCCCTCCCGCTCACTTTCCTGTGTTTCTGGCGCTTTTCTCCTTTCAGACAGACAAAGCACTCGAAGGTGCTGTATTGAGGCTTTGTCTCGATTTTTCTTCCCTCTCTCCTTGCTTCTCCTCTGTCTTCTGAATAGTTCTGGAAAACGGAGGGTGCGCAGATGCGGCGCGCTGTGCCTGGTGCCTGGTGCCTGGTGCCTGGTCAGCTTCTCTCCCCTCCTTCCCTCCTTCCTTCCCTCGCCCCCTCCGCCCGCCCCACACCCCCTTTCTCTCTGATGTAATGTCTCTGGGTTTGTCTGTCTCCAGCTGTCCTCCCCTCGAAGCAGAAGGAAACCGAGGGGGCGAGCTTGGGGAGACAATCCGACATTATTCACAAGGCCGCCTTTCGAGCCAGCAGCTCTGTCGGACGCACGACAGTGCAAATCTTCAATCGTTTCCCTCGCTCCGAGGATCGAATTTATTTACAGTTTTCTCCTGGCCATTCTTCATGGCGAAGCACTTGAAATCCACAGTCAGGCTGAGCCAACTGGGCAGAAAGTTTGGAATTCCGAAATGCTGCTGAATTAAGTCAGGAACCAACTTGGCTAATTTGCCGATTTACTCAACTCGACCCGAATGAATTTCTGTGCAAACAAAATTTATGAAGCAGTCTTTGAATAATTCTATTAAATGAAACACTGGGCTTTTATTTTCCATTTTATTGCGTTTTCTGAACACCGTGTATTCCAATCGTATTGAAACATTTTGTTTTGAGGCTCTGTAGAAAGTGCTGATGGTTTACCCTGAAAAGAATGAATAAAAAGCCGGCGGCATTTATCCAAAGTTTGTTTAACTATCCTAACCTCATGGGCCTGTAAAAATTCAACTGAAAGTCATTGACGAGAGGCCCCCCACGAGACCGCTTGGCACTTGCTGCTTGGCTCAGAAACACCATGAGAGTCTCTCTCTCTCCTTTTTTTAACCTGCAATGTTTCAACACCCCTCGCTTTGCACGTGGAGAAGAGTGAGGGGGAAAGAAAAGGAACGGGAGGAAAACACGGCTGAACTTTTCTTAACCTAGAAGTTATTGCAGCTTTTACATGAAATTTCGAGCCAGAACATCGCGCGGGCCGAGGCCAAGCGCCTCTGCCTGGGAAACTCTCCCAGCCCCAGGGGTCTCCTCCGGCCAGGGGCTGCGCGAAGGGGTCGTTCCAAATCAAGGCCGGGACGTTTGCAAGCGGAAGGCAGGCTCTGGTCTCGGCAGCCATCAGCCTGAGCTTCGGGGCTGTGAGGGAAACAGCGCTGAGGTCATGTCTGCGGGTAGACCAGGGCTCCGCTGTGCGTGGAATAGCACATAGTTGTGCGTGGAATAGCGTACCTCGCATCAGCCCTTCAGAAGGAGAGGATGGGCGGGCAGATCGACGGCGAGAAGAGCCACGGCCCTCGCATCTATAGAGATGGCAAATGGACGGGTGGCTGCCCGGGGTGGGGGCAGGGCGGTTAGGGGGAAATGGGGAATGGTTGCTAATGAGCATGGAATTTTTTTCTAAGGTTAAGAAAATATTCTAAAATTGACTGTGGGGATGATTGCACAACCCTGTAAATATATCAGAAACCATGAAATGGCACCCTGCAAATGGGTGAATTGTGTAGGATGTGAATTCTACCTCAATCGAGTTGTTATGCGGACGAGGCGGCCACAGTCGCTCGCTCCCCTCCTGCCCCGCGCCCTCTGCAGTGTGATTTCGCAGCCCTTCCCACCGAGGAACGGGGTCTGTTCCCACCTGCCGACCCTGGGCCCATGTGGCTCCGTCGGGCCCGAAGAACACGGCAGAGACAGCGGAGTGCCACTTCTGAGACGTGGTCCCCTGGAGACCTCGAACGCGTCTGCTCACGCTCGTCCTCCGCTGTCTGCACGCTGAAGAGCAGCCTAGGCTGGAAGTGAGAGACCCGAGTCAGCCCAGCCAAGGTCACTCCAGCCCACCTGCCAGTGGCCTGCAGGTCCCTGCGTGAGCCCAGCTGAGATTAGCCAAGGCCGACTCAGGGCAGCTGGGCTCCCACGGAGCTCTAGACTCATGAGGCAGAAGAAGCTGTCGCCGTACGCTGAGCTTCGGGCTACCTGCTCCGTGGCGTAGCCGGACCGACACGCACGACAGTCTCTGAGATCGCAGAAGCGTGGGACAGGCGTTTGTACGGAGGGCGCGCCGGTCACCCCCTTGCCAGGCATTTCCCTCAGATCTGTTCCCTGACCAGGGCTTGCCAGCTCTTTAATCTCTCCTGCTAAACCTTCCTGAAGGGTTACGGCGGTCGCATCTGCCGACTAGGAGCTGTGGGCACAGAGATTGTGGGCACAGAGATAGCCCCCCGGTGGCATGAGCGTTGGGCTAACGTCTCGGGACCGTTCAGGGAGGAAAATTCTGGGCTGGTTGGAGCATCCAGCCTCCTCCATTAACCCGAGAGGGGCCGGGAGGCCGTCTCCTCCCCCGGGCAGGGCCAGCTCTTATTCGTCACACACGGGTCACGCCTTTGCATCCTGATGTAGCTGACGTACGCGGCCCACTCTTGGATATTGGGGGCTTGAATAAATGTAAATAGGGCTCGGGGCCCTCCCACGGGAGACATTTTATGAAAGCCCCCTCTCTGTTAGGTGCCCGAGGGGGTACTGCAGAAGTGGGGAAGGCCTGTTTTCAGGGGGCCCGCATCCTGCCCGGAGCAGAACCCTGGAGTGGGACCCTGGAGCAGGCCCCGGGGAGGGCTCAGGAGGGGCCGCGGGAAACGGGGAGGGGAGGCACACCGCTAGGGAGCTGAACGGACTTTAAGGTTTTAAGTTTTGAGAGGAGTGAGGTGGAAATGACCTGAACCAAGATCTGGGGACAGACAGAGTGAGACACACGTGTATGTGTGCCAACGTCCCATAGCAACGCTGCCCGCTCGAACCTTCTGCACTGCGGTGCGGCTAGTGCGCATTTGAAATGTGGCTGGTATGACCTAGGACTCAGATTTTAAGTTTTATCTACTGTTAACTAATTTCAATTTAAACTTGAATGGCCACGGGGACCAGCGTCTAGCAAACGGGACAACACAGATCTACGCAATGTTCAGTGGCATCATTTTCTTTTTTTCTTTTTTGCTGTAAAAAATTATGGTAGAGCCATTTCTCTCTCTTTTTTTCTTTTTTTTCCAGAGAAACAGTGCGCTGTGATTTAATCATAGTAACTTCCACACCCCCAACTGCCCAGGTTTCTTCTGCTCAAGAGATGAGCTGCCCCCTGTTCGGCGAGGCCCAGCACCCACATGTTCAGCAAATATATACCTTTATTGACAAAGCGCAATTCAAAGAAGAGAAAATTGTCCTGTGGTTTCTTTGACTGGGCTCAGCTGAGTAAAGCCGAACAAAAATCTTTGATAACGTTTTGGAGTATATTCATTTCGGTTCAAAAAGGATGAATTTACAACAATGAGTAAATCCTGTGCGTTTAGGGAGGAGATGGCGGGTTTGATTTCTATTGTCACTGAAGATGATGTAATTGTGCCTTAATAAGCAAAATTATTAAAGGGTTTATGAGCTTTCATTCGCGAAACCCAGGAAGAAAAGGTCAGGAAGAACTCCCCACTAGAAATCTCTGAAGAATTTGAATTTAAAATGAATCTCATTTTACGAGAAAAAAAATGTAAAATCAGAAAGGCAGAAACCAACTAAAAAAAAAAAAAGGAAAGAAAATCCCTTAATTTATGTTGACTTCATTATTCTCTAGATTAAAAGCAACTCAACATAAAATGAGGACTTTGAGCTCAAACTTTTAAGGAATTCACATATTTGCATCAATTTTTAAAAAGGTTTTATAACTAATAAACTTGGATTTCTTTTGGCATGGCGTAAAATCCATTTGTACAGTTTTTAATTAAGAATGCAGCCTATGCAATTAAAATTAAGAGTAGGGACTTCATCTGAAGTCCTGTGAGAACCCCAGTCAAAAAAATTATGGTAATGCTGTGTGTCCTAAAAGCCCTCTCTGAGTGTCACAAACACGTGGGGCCGAATTGCCCTCGCTGCATGATGAGGATTTGTGTAAAGTTGGTAATTAGGAACATTTAATTTTGATGTGTTAGGGCCTTGTTTACCAATGATCTTCCTGGCATTCGCTGTGGGCTTGGGAACAGCACTGAGATCATCAAAAATTGAGCTCAGAAAGTGTAGACTTGGTCAAACTCACAATCCATAATGCAAATACGGCAGTTTTTACATAAGCAGGGGAATTCCTAATGCGGGTTTTAATATTTAAAGTTGCCAGTGCCATTATTGAGAATATTAAGATGCTTTCATGTCGGACTGATTAAAATTACATCGGGAGTAATGAATGACACGTAATGTACAAATACGCACCCACTTTCACTTTTTTTTAAGTATAAGCGAGCGTAATGGAAAGGCTTCCAAGGTATTTTGGGGGAGACTTGGAGCTGGGGGGCAGGAACGCAGGGCCAGTGGGTCCTATGAGACGCTCAGCCACCAGCCTCGTGACTTGAAGTTTGCCAAGAGGGAGACTCCAAAGAGAATTGAACTTCTCTCGAACTCCGTATGCACTTCCCTCCTCATTTCTGGAAGACCGAAGATGCCCCCTAAAATGGTTCTTTCTATCCGACAGGGGGAGATCGTCCAGGTCGAGAGACGCTGAGTCTCTGCACTGCTTTAAGGGCTCAGGGCCCAGTTCCAAAGGCGTTGTGCAGGCAGCTCCCTCTCGCCAAAGCTGCATCGGGTCATCATCGAAACCATCTCGGTCCCATCCCCCAGGCCGCAGGTCGCGCACCAAGCGCTGCTTCGGCGTTTGCACCCCGAGCGCAGCGGTACCTGCCTCTCCGGGTACCCCCACAGCGGGAAGGTTCGCTGACACCCAAGCCTTGGCGAGAGGTCGCATCCACGCACTGGCGACTCTCGAAACCTTCAGCTAGCCAACCACGCGAACTCCCCAGGCAAAGCAGCGGGAAGCACCTGCTGGCCCCTCCCCTGTCCCATCCAGGTGCACCCCAGAGCAGCAGGATGGATGGTGTCCTGGGGGTGGTCCGGGTCCGCCTGGCGTGACCCTGGCATCAGAGATGAAGGCGCCTCCACTGCCTCTCCCCACCACACGCCCATCCGCCTCTTCCATCGCCAGAGCGACCGTTATTATTATTATTAACAGATTTTTCATTTTAGAAAGTTAGGTTTACAGAAAAATGACTGAAAAACACAGAGTCCCACGCTCCTTCAGCCTACACTCCCGCTTTCCCGTTAGCGACATCTCGCGTTAACGTGGCGCACTGGCTGGACCCGAGGGGCCAGTGCTGACGCATGAGGGCCCTCAGGGTGCTGGACGCTCCACGGAACCAGACAACTCTATACGACATGTACCCACCCTCACGGGACCAGTCGAACAGCTTCTCTGCTCTAACAGGTCTCTGCTTCTAGAAACAGGGTTAGGGGCATGTTATTCCCGTTTAAAATTATTAAATTCAAACGACTCCCTGGCACCACCCCCCGTCCCCCCGCCCCCCACCACCATGGTCGAGATGAAGACACTGCTTCACCCTGTTCTCGCCTGGAAGAGTTATGACCCGAAGCCCAGCTCCTTATCTGCGGCACTGAAGCTTGGCGCTTTGCCTGGTCCCTGCCCACCTGTCTGAACACACCTGGGCTGGAACCCGCTTCTCCACTCTCCAGCTGCCTGACCTTGAAAGAATTAACTGTCATCACATCATTATGAAAGACCAACCACACGCCGGGAAAAAATTTTCAACCCAAAAAAAGAAGCAACTGAATCCTCATCGCATGAGGAGTTTGTGCATGTTGCTTTTACTCGGTTAACAAGCGTTTGCTACCTGCCTCCCAATACGCCGGGATGTCGGCGCGGGAGCGTTACGACGCTGTGTGTTACGATGCTGTCTCGTCGTCTCCCAAGGTCTGCATCCCTCTCAGCACATGGGTATAAAAATAGATCTATATCCACAGGTTGCTTCCAGAAAAGCCATACCGGTCTAAGTGCCTGCAAAGAGAGTAGCGGATAATAGCCTTTTGACTGTCCCTCCATTTTTACACTCCATCTTATTCATCTTGCACCACATAAGGCCCAGTGCAGCGCTCAAGATCTGGGGTGGCCCTTCCTGTGGTAACCATCGCAAAGGAAGTGCTCGGAGGCGTACGCTTGAGCTGTGTTTGGGGGCGAGTCCTTGCATTAGGTTAAGGAAGCTTCTTTCTACTTCCTGTTTAGTTGAGAGTCATGTACTTAACACGAGGTGAGGTTTTATTTAGTGCTTTCCTGAACCTACTGTGACGATCACATCTTAAATATTGTTTTATTGGTTTGTAGATGTAACACCATGGTTTTTTTCTTTTTTTTTCTTGGAGAAAGTCTTAGTTGGGTTGATGTTCCATTGTTTTCTAGTCTTTATGACTGTACCGGTGGGGATTATGTGCTCTTGAAGGTTTGCGGAAATTCACCTGTGAGGCTGTCTTTGCCTTTAGAGCCATCTGGGGTAGTCTTTTGGGGCATTCTAATTTTACTAATAATTCCATTTATTCAGTGATTATAGGTTAATTCAGATTTTTCTGTTTTATTTTTAATTTAATTAAAAAATTAAAACAGAAGCTCTATTGAGTTATAAATCACATATCATATAGTTCACCTATTTGCGGTATACAATTCAATGGTTGCTAATATCACAGAATCAAGTAGGTTTTTCAAAATTTATTTTTAAATTATAGTTGACATAATATATTTGTTTTAGCTTATGACATAGTGATTAGACATTTATATACTTCTGTATGTTGTTAATAAAATATACTTTATTAATATATTGGTAATGTTTTCTAGAAAGTCATACATTTCATCTAACTTTTCAAATTATTGACATTAAGTTGTTCAGAATATTTTGTGTCTGTAGAGAAGCCTCCTTTCCATTTTTAATGTCTTTATTTTTTTGCAATTTTTTCCACTTGTTCATTCTTGTTAGAGTTTTTGCCGTTGGTTTTTCTATTTAATTAGTCTTTTTAAAGAATCATCTTAGATCTCTATGTTTATTTCAGTTGATGTTACCATTTCTTTCTTCTCTTTTATCTTTATTTCGATAATTCTTTGTTTTAATAAATATACTTAAGGCTATAAATTTACCTCCAAGTACCACTTCAGGCACATCCCACAAGTATTGGTATGTGATAATATCATTCCGAATATTTTATTTTACATCGCTGCATTATGATTTTCTCTTTAAATTATGGTTTACTTAGTAAACCTTTTAGTTTTCAAAATATGCTTTATTATTTTTTAACGGATTGAAATATCTTTTTTATTGATCGTTCTCGTCATCATAACACGGCTCTCTTTTTACCTTCGATTTTTATATTTTCTATAATAATACTAGAAAACGATTTTCATTCAGTTACCATTTCCCTGGGATATGTTTTCCTATTTTTTTGTAGGAATTATTTTTGATTCATTCTGCTTAGTTGTATTTCTTATAAGAAGATTTATTTATTTATGATAAAATTTACTTATGATTGATAAATTTGGCTGATTTCTTGATTTTAAGACGCCGGTTTAATCTATTATATTCTTTGCAGTCATAAACACGTTTAAAATGACGACCATCTTACCCTCTTCATCACCATTGATCTTTATGCGTTTTCTGCTTTCTATTTTTGATGAGGGACTTCATGTGTCTTCTATATTCTTTGTATTTTTCTCTGCTGGTCTTGAAGTTATAGATTGTATCCCTGTTACTGTGGTGATCTGTCCCTGTTTAGATTTTGTTTAAAAATTACATAAACAGGTCTACATCCCCCGCTAACTCTTGAGCCAGACAGACTGGGGCTTCGGTGTTTTACCAGCCCGGCACTAATTCCGCCCCTCCCCATCCTCCTTCTCAGGGCTGTCTAAGGTTGAGGTCACCTGACGAAGTACATGTAATTAATTATTATTTCTCAGAGTCGATAATTAATTACGTTTGCCGACGTGTTTATCAATATCCGCGGCGCCTGCCCCTTCCCTCCGGGATCGCTTTCATTCTTGCGGAAGATTCCCAGCAGCTCGTTCGGGGAGGGTCTCTAAGAAGCAAATGTTTAGCCTTCGTTTGTCCGAAAATATATTTCCCTTCACCCCTGAAAGAGATTTAGCTGGGAGCGGCCGTCTGGGCTGACAAACGCTTTCACGCGGAGGTTTGACGTTCGTCCGCTGTCGTTTTCTGATTCCTTCTGCTGTTCTTGAGACGCCTTCTCTCTGTCCATGAAACTCAAGCTTTCCTGCTGGTTCGTTTCTTTCCAGAGCTACTAGTCTTCTTTTTGTTTCATAATTGACATTTCCCTTTTTGTTTCATAATTTCTTATCTTCTAAAAATAGGTATCATGTTTCTCTTGGCATAGTGAGGATTCTCCACATACCTATTTTAAGCTCTTTTCCGTATAATTCTGTTGTGCTCATTCCTTCTGGCACGAAAGCATCTTCCCCCTACTGACTGTGTTGACTGCTTCTCCAGCACTCGGCTTCTGCAGATGCTTCCCGGACGTGGGTTCGCGGGTCTTGAGAGAGAAGCCTCCTTCGCCTTCCCCCTGCGTCCCGCCCTGTCCGGGATCTCGATGGAGTCGCCATCCGTCTCCCTGGGCCCGGCTCGGCCAGTGTGCTCCCTGGGTCTGGACTCAGCTCTGGGCACCAGGCTGTGTCTGGCTCTCCCTCACTTTCTCAGGTCCTAGCGTCACAGGGATGCAGCCACGGAAGTCATCATCGGCAGCAGCTTTGCCAGCCTCCTGACACAAACAGGGACCCCCTTCCTGTCCCCGTTTCCAGCCGGGGCCTCTGTGGCCCGCGGAGCAAAATTGGCTGGGGACCTCCAGCAGCTGCCCTGTGGCACGGGGCTCTGCCGCCTGAACCCATTTTGCCACGTGGCGTTCCTGTTCTCTTGGGCACAAGGAGGCGTGGACTGCTTTCTTGTGTACCTGTGTCTTTTTCATCCTTCCCTTTGATTTACCTGTCGCTGTTATGTCTCTGGGACTGGGTGGGGCAAGGGGCTCAGACTGTGAGCTCGTAGTGGTATGACGCGAAATCAGTGCCTCTGATGACCACAGAGCATCCTGCCGTATTTTAATCCTTATTCATTTAACTATGACTGTCACTTTGTTCATTAACTTTTTAAAAGTGTTTCCTTCCGATCATGAAACTAACACGCGATCATTAAAAAACATTGAAAAGTACAGAAAAGCATAAAGAAAAAAATATTATGCGATCCTTTCCTCTGAGGTCTGTGCACCTAGTATCCGTGACAAATTATTTTATGTATCATATTAATACGTAGTGATATGTACTTGTCGAATTAAGTTTTATATTGGCATTTATTTAATAAATACTAAATGCTGTGTATTTCATTCTTTATGTTGCTTCTTCCTCAATGCATTTCCAGGTCGCTAAAAAAATTCTGAAAAACGTGTCCAGCGACCGGTTGTTCCTCTTACAATTTATATCATTTACATATATATAATTTATATCATTCTGTCTTATAATTTATATCATTTAATCGGTTTCTACTGCCGGCGATTCAAGCCGCTTCGAGTTCTAGGATGCCCGTAACACGTTCCTCAGAGAGTTTGTGGTTCTGAGGCCACACATCGTCTCACAGTGCCCACATCTTCATTTATGGTGCCTGTAACACGTTCCTCAGAGAGTTTGTGGTTCCGAGGCCACGCATCGTCTCACAGTGTCCACATCTTCATTTATTCAACGGCCCCATCGCTCTTCCCTGAGGCCCAGTGGGACAGAGCCTGGAATGATGCCAAGTCAGCCTCGGCCTCAGGCAGTGTGCGGTCATCGTCCCGCCACAGCTGACCCCATCAGGAGCTGAGACATGGCGGTTGGGACGTGTCCTGGGAGAAGGGACAGGGAGGGTGTTGTGCCTCGGCCGTCCACGAGGCCTCGCTCTAGAAGCCACTTGTCAGCCGAGCGCGAAGAGATGAGCGGAAGTTGGGAGGCGTTGCGTGTCTGCGTGTGCGAGTGTGTGCGCTCACATGAGTGAGAAAGTGCTTGTGGGGTGTGCTACGCAAGAAACGGGGACCCACGGAACCCTGTAGGGCTGGGACTGTGCGTGAAGAAGTGTGTGCGGCTCGTGCAAAGCACACGTGTCAAAGGAGAGAGACAGATGGGAGACGAGCCGGGAGCACCTGAGCCAGGAGCACTGAGGCCGGGAGCACCTAAGCTGGGGGAGCGCCTAAGCCGGGACGTCTTGTGGAGACGGGGATGTGAAGGGGGGGACAGAACCTGGAGATGAACCGGGCCCACCCAGGCCCATAGCTGAGAGGCGATGACGGCCGGCCCGGGTGCCGGCAGTGTGTGGGGGTGACGGGCTGTGCCCCGAGACCGCGAGAGAGCAGTGTCCCAGGTTTCCTTGAATGAAGTCAGTGGAGAGGGCGGGGTACGGGTTTATGATCTGAGAGTCCAGAGGGTCCCACAGAGGAGGGGAGCGTCAGGTGACGTCCGCTGGGGGCGTTGAGTTTTGAGGTTATGGGAATGTGCTGAGTAGTGTGTGATTCCGTGAGACTGCAGTTCAGGGGAGCAGCCGGCCCGTGACCCCTGTGGCTTTTAAAACCCCGAGGCCAGTAATGCCAAGGATCGTTGAGAGGAGGGAAGAAAGGAGGGTCGGGGTTGAAGAGGGGGTGTCTTGGGGGAGCGGGAGGAGCTGCTGGGGGAGCGGGAGGAGCTGCTCAGTGAGCAGGTGCATGTTCCAGGACCGGGGCAGAGAGAAGGCTGGCCCGAATTAGACTCCGCTGAGAAGTCGGAG
Source organism: Pteropus alecto (assembly GCF_000325575.1). Classification (NCBI taxonomy): domain Eukaryota; kingdom Metazoa; phylum Chordata; class Mammalia; order Chiroptera; family Pteropodidae; genus Pteropus; species Pteropus alecto. The sequence continues at coordinate 2,355,201 of NW_006436291.1, forward strand.
GCAGGAGGCTGAGAAAGTCCGCATGCATTTAGCGACCCAGAGGCGATCGATCGGCGACTTTAGCAAAAACCAGTGTTGGAAGAAAGAGAGCCAGGTGGGGGCGGGTGGGCGAGGATGATTGAGAAGCAGGGAGGGGCTGGGCAAAGCCCCTGGAAGCCCGTCTGCAAAGAGCGGAACCGGAGGCTTCGTGGAGCGCGGCCCCCACCTGTGTCCTCAGATGCCCAGCCCGGGCTCCCCGCACGCCTTGTGCTCCGCGGCCACCGGGAACGAGGGAAGTAACTGGGACCAGCATGTGGCTCCAGCCACGGGGTCCTGGTGCAGCGGAACCGGCCAGTCCAACGAAGCGCTTCACATGCCAGAACGTCAGAAGCCCCCACGCTCTCCGACGCCCTGCGCTGGCTCCCTGGCGGTCGGTCGCGGGCCGGAGCTGCGCGACAGGGGCTCTCGTCCTGTGACGCCTGGCATACCTCCTGGAGAGAAATCACGGCCGAGCGAGGAGGAAGAGCTCGTAGGGGAGCCGCGTGTGCCCCGGGGCAGAGCGGCAGCTGCAGGGGCACAGCCGAGCGGCCCTTCGTGCCTTTGTGATGGGGCCCTGGACGCGGCTGCAAAGGGACACAAATTATCAGTTGAGAACAAATGGCTGTGCCTGGGGGTGTTCCTGCGGGCAGCACAGCGTGCAGGACAGGGCCGGGGTCCTGCGGGGCCCCTCACGCGGGCTTCCTCCACGCCCGGGGACAGGGACAGGGATGGGGACGGGGACAGCCAGCGCAGGGCCCGCCCCAGCGAGAAGTGCGTGGACGCTGAACCCGAAGCATGCGGTGCACGGGCGGGAAGAGGGCGACTCGCTGTCGGACGAGACGTGTCGGGCTCCGGCTCCCACAACCCACTACGGGAGCCGAGTGGAAGCGCGGGGTGTCTGGGCCCCCTTGGGAAACGGCCCGTGCTTGTCGGGCTGACCCCTGAGGCCCGGGGAGGAGATTTCCAGGGTCCCCGAGACCCGCGGGGGTAAAACATGCAGGCCCGTTGGGGGAGATGCTCGCAGGACGAAAATGTCAGCTTTTTCTAAGGTGACTGAGAAGGGCCGGGCCTGCTTGCCTATAAAGAGCTGTGTGACTTTTCTGCTCAATTGGTCTCTTTTCTGGACAGTTTTCCACGTCCTCTTTCTCCTGGTACATGCAGGAGACAGACCTCCATTCCCTAAGGTCTCACTGGGGCCAGGGTCCCCTCCTTGGATGAGCTCTGGCCCTGGTGTGACAGATGTCACCCAGGGGCAGATATGACCCTCAGCCACATCTTTTCTAGATGAAGAAACTGCTTCGAGAGGACTTCGGTGCTTTGGGCAGGGCCCCCCGGCAAATCCAGGAAGCACCCCCGGCTCACGCTCAGGCCCCCAACCCCGGAACCCAGCCCGTGGAGGTGCGGCCCTCAGGACAGGTGCCCGCAGTGGAAAAAGGCTTCGTTCAATTCAAACGACTGCAGGGTCCTCTGAAAACTAAACGTAATTCCGCAGATAGATTTAACTGTGCCTCTCGCGCTGGGGGTTGGGGTTGGGAGGGGTGCACCTGCCGTGGGAAGGGGGCTCTACGCGGTGGCCTCCAAGCCTGTGTTCCTTCTCCTTCATCAGACATCTGGGTGACCTACTTCCTGGCGAGTCAGATGCCAGGGTTTCTGGTGAGTTCCCGACTCTTCGCTCTGCCGTAGCAGGTGGTCCTGGATGTTAAAAGATAAATATATGGACATGTGAACATGTCCATGGAAAACATAGGCGTGCATTTCATATATGACGTCCACGTTGTTTTCATGACTGCAGCCTTCCGTGATCACAGCCTACGTGCGATGGCAGGTTGGCACTATTGACTGACAATATCGTGAATGTCCTTTGGTGTCACGACATAATTCCTTGTGTTTCTATCCTGCCTGTATATCACTTGACCCCTAACGCGACTCTCTCTCGCCCCCGAGTCCAGGGCCCCCTGCGCTCCGGCCCTCCCTCACGGGCACACCGACTATTCCCCTGGCTTCGACAAGGATCGATGCTCGCGCTGCAAAAATTTCTACTCCACCAAGCTGCAGACTCCGTCATCGGGGCCTTGGGCAGACACCGCCGCCCGAGGGTCCCACAGATGCCTCTGATGTGTGTGTCACGCCCCACGCCCATGCCTCCTCCTCCCAGCCCATGGCACTGTCGTCCGCCTGGTCACCCAAGTCAAAAACTTACGGGACAGCCGAGCCTCCCTTATTCTGTATTCCCTACCTACACATTGATGTCAACAAAGAGCCACGTGCGTGGCATCCGACAGGTAGTCGATTTATCCGAGGCGTTGGCGCCCTCGCCGTCCTTCATCACTCTGCCCCTGGGCTGCTGGAATCGCCCTGTGCCTGTCCCCCAGGATGGACGTCTGACTCCATCCTCCTGCCTGTCCCGACCTCAGCTACCTCCACGTTCCAGAAGATCTGCTTTCTCAACCGGAACTGCACAGGCCCCTGCCCAGACCCCTGCCAAGTCTCTTCGCTCCCCCTCAGCATCCGCTTCTTCCCCGCAGGTCCGACCTGCACACCGATGCCAGGCCTCTAGCTGGCGTCCAACTCCCCAAAGCCTTTGAATGACGCCTCGCTGCTTACAAGGGAACACGGCCGGCTCCTAAGTGTGATCTCCCGCCTTTCCCAGTCTGCCCCGTGCTGCCCCGGACAGCATCCAACGGCTCAAAGCGCTTTGAACAAACCAGGCACCTTCCTCTGAGGCTCGGCATGTCTTCAACACATACCCTGCCACCTGGCGAACGCCTAGATGTCATTCACAGCAGTTACGATGCCACCCCGACACACATACACAGTGACCTCCACGGTCCCGTGCACCTCGCGATAATGTCACCCGCTGCAATGAATTAGGGCCGTCTCTTTGTATCCCTGTCCTCAACAGGGAGTGAGGTGCTTTGGGGTCGTGTCCTCGCCACTTTAGGATGATGTCAAGGCCCAAATCGGTGCTTGACATATAGCATATCAGTAGATATCTACTGAATGAATGAATGAATGAATGAATGAAGGATGGTTTCCAGACCTGGCTCAGTCCAGATGCCCTGCCACGGGGAATAAAGCCACACCGAGCCGGTCTCTGCTGGCGCTTTCGCCTCATCTGCCCCAGCTTCCCCGTATCCATCCTACGTTGGCAGCATCCGAATCCGAGGGTCAGTCCCTCCCAGATTTTCTCCCTCAGTAACCCCATCCTCCGTCTCGGCTTTGATTTCCACCTCTTCTTGGATGAGTCTCGAAGGTGCCTCTCCAGCCAGACTTGTCCTCCAAGTTCCACATCTGTTTAGCCAGCTGCCTGTTTGGAGCTCTCGTTGGTCCCTACAAGTCAACGTGCCTCACCCCTGGACGGTCCTGCTGGCTCCCATTCTCAGTGAATGGTGCGGCCATCTGTTCCAGGGAACAAGCAGAAACAGGAGTCATTCTGAGACGCTTCATCTAAATCTCCCTCACCCACCTCCCATCCGTCACCGACTCTGGAAGAATTCGCCTTCGCTTATTTCTCCAACGGATATTCATTAAATACCAATTATATGCTGGACAGTCCTCTGGGTCTGGAGAACTCAGCGGTGAACAAGGTGAGCAAGGCCCCTCACCTGGAGTTTCCATGAGGGAAAAGCAGTCAACAGGTGTGCACGGGGCCGGCCAGTAATAAACACGATGACGACAGCGAAGCATGCCAGACAGGAGGGCGGAGGGCCGCGCGTAAAAACTGTTACTCGCCTACCCAACAGCCACTCTGCCTTTCTTCCTTATTAATTAAAAAACGATTTTATTTGGGGCAGCAGTGTGCTTAGCCAAGAGCACAGCAACAGAATCAAAAAGAAACTTTATTTCCGGTCCCCGTTGTCACCGGGGTGGTCACGTGACACAATTCTGGTCAGGGACCCAGGAGTCGGTGCGCCGGGGTGCGTGAGAGAAGTTTGCTTTCCGGACACGTGGCGCCTTCCCACCCCTCCTGGTGCGTCCATCTTACTTTCTGGAAGGTGAACAAGAAGTGTAAAGTGGGGTGGCCTCAGGTCTCCCCAAGGGGCCGAGGGAACGAAGGTCCTTGGGAAGGACGCGTGCCACAGCCCTGGGATGTCTGTCTCCGACCTTCCCGCTTTGTGAGGGAAACACGTCCGCACCCCTTTTGGCTGAGCCACTGGAAAGGGCCCCGCTACCTGCAGCCTGGCGCGCCCCCACGCGGCCGGCAGGGGACCTGGCGGGTTCCCACTGAGACCCACCCACGTCGGCGCCCCGGGCCGGTGGCCTCAGGCGGGTGAACCAGCATCCGCGCCCACTCGGGCAACCTCGCCACCGCGCCACGGGCAGAACGGTCAGTTCGAAATGCAAATTTGATCTCATGCTTTCCGCAGTTGTCGGCTCAAAGACAGAACCCCTCGCATGGCCTGCAGGGCCCCCCAGCCCCCCGTGCGCACCTCGCCCCGCCCTCCACGGCCGGACCCAGCCTCCCCGGCCCCGTCCCCTCCGGGCCCTCGTCCTGGCCGTGATCCCTAATCCGCTCTCTTCTTCCCTCTCAGCCGAGTCTGGCTCTCGCCTCCCCGTGCTCAGGTCTCAGCGTCACGGCCGAGCCCCACGGAGCCTCTCCTGGCTCCCCGTCCAGGTGAGGTCTCCCTCAGGTAGACGCTTGTGCGTAATCCCAAACATTTGGACGGGGCATTCGTTCGAGTGACTCTTTGATTCTCTGAGTGTGGGGACTGTTTCGGTCTCCTATGATGCTCCCAGAACCTGTCGCGATGCCCCACACCCAGAATATTTGTGGTATGAATGGGCGAACGAATAAATCGATGCTTGGGTTCTGCTCTGTAGGCTGTTCCCATTGCCTGTCATTTCTTTCTCCTCCTGGAAATCTACAACTCATTCTTAGCGGGTCACTAGATGGTGTTTCCAGAAATTAAACGCGATGAGGTCAGGACATCACCTGCGCACGACCGGACAGAGTGAGCCCTCGACAAAAATCAGTGGGCGCTGGCGGCCGTGGTCTTGGCTTCAAGCCCGTTCTCTCCGTGCAGAATGAGCTTTTTCAGCTTCAGCGTTTCTGTGATGTCTGGTCCACACACACGTATTTGCAGGCTCTAAAGACGTCAAGAAACGTTCGGAGAGGCACGCCGTCCCCCCTGCACCGGGACCGACCGTGGCTAAGAGCTGAAACCATCTTTTGCTCGCTCGCTTGGTCCCACATCATAATTCCCAGCACAACAAACATGTTTTAAAACCATCGATGCCAATGAATTTGACCGGAAAGAAGGCTGGGGCTTGGAAATGCTGCGTCTTCCCACAGCTGGGGTTCAAGTGCTGGAGCCGGACTCAAGCTCGGGAGCATTGACCGAGAATCTGTGTGTTACTGTCCCAACATTCCCCTCCCCGTGATTTGTGTATCGTCAAGGAAACTAATGGCTAACACAGGACACTTCCAGGCGTTTACACAAAAACCTCTATCTTTGTAATATCTCCCTGAAAGATAATGATTTTTTTTTGTCTCTCAGTGAGTTCAGTTCTTTGTTAATGATATAAAGAATTAAATCGCGGGGTTTTACGAAAATACACCTTTTTCAAACGGTATCAATTCTCCAATCAACCCTTTGCGAATAATCCCGGCATGGCGTGCGTAGGACACCGTGGCTTCTCTGATTCCTATCGACCTGGTGCGAGCACCTCTCACGCGACACAAATCCATTTAACAGGATTCAGAGCTGGGGGAGCGGGGGAGCCGAGCCGCCCGGTAGGACGGCCCTCCTTGGCCTGCGGGCGCCATGGGGATGCGCTGCCATCTTGAGCCCGCCTCTGAGTCGCTGCTGCCGGTGCCAGTCTGCACGGCTCACTCCTGCTTCCGAATGAGTTCTGACTCCACGCCGTCAACCGCATGACAGGGCCTAACAAATATCAGCACTCTGCCAGGTTCAATAAACACCCTCTTCAGGGTAATGGCCCTTAATGAGGACACCAGCCATCAGTTAGGTCGGGAACACGCTATAATTATTACCGGGCGGAGATGACTGGGAAGAGACCTACACGTATAGAGATCGAAACAACACGGAGGAGAGAAGCTCATAAAAAAAAAAAAAAATCGCCTCGGCTCTAAACTTCATGCTGATGGGAGGAAAAACAAACAAACAAACAAACTTGAGGTTTAGGGATTATTTCCGAAACGATGTCAACAATTCATCTAGGGATCTAGCAGTTAAATAGTTACTCATGTGATCCCTGCCAAATTTTATGTGTCTATAATTAAGTCAGTGAGAGAATGGGAAACTTGCTTGATGGAGCACTTGGCTAAATTGGATCCATTACACGAGCGAGGAACACCTTCCGTCAAAATCATCCTTTAGGGTCTGCCATGAGTGTCATGGACGCTTCCATCATAGCAGCCGAGACAGCCTTTGCCCCCGAGGAGCTCACTGTATTGTGGCTGTGTTTGGGGATCGCTCATCTCCCCAATTACAAGACTGAAAGTGTTAGACACCACCTTATAGGTACAGAAGAAGGTGTACCCCAGCTCGGAGGGGGGCACGATCCCTTCGGGATGGGGGTGGCAGGAACGATCCCTTGGACGGACTACATTTTATTCCATTTATTCATTTAACGTGGATTTTTTTAGTGCACGCTCTCTTCTGCCTGGCCCTGGAGACTCGGAGGTGACTGGGACAGGGCTCTGCTTGGACAATGACAAAGTGGAGTGTGGGAGACTTAATAGCTAGGTCCTGAAGGATGGCGAGGATTTTGATAGGTAAGGGAGGCTGGGGGAAGGGCTTCTAGAAATGGACACAGGCCAAGTGATGGGGGTGAGCACGGCATGGGCATTTAGATTGTCAGTATTGAAAAAAAATAACTTACTGAGCGCCAGCTGTGTACCAAGCACCGTCGCAAACTTTATGCATTTGCCTCGCTAAAGCTCACAACAACCTTCTGAGGCAGGACCATTTTTCAGCACAATTTTGTCAAGGCACGAAGGGTGGGTGAGGGGACCTAATTCATCCGATGCGTAAGGCTAGTAAGGGACAGGTGGTTATCTATTGGCTGGTCTTCCTTCTACATCCACGAGCTGCCGAGCATGAGAAAGAAGGACAGCTGGCCCAGAAGAGCAGAGGCCGCGTGGCGGGCCTTGATGACAGCGAAGGAAGCTGTTCTTTGTAACGACGAATTTAAGTCCAAGCAGATAGGTGAGTGACGTGCGTGGCAGAAAGATTAGTCAGGCAGAACAAGCCAAGGTGGAGGCCTGGGGGTGGGTGCTGGGCGTGGACCGG
>NW_006436291.1:2362760-2369285 GCF_000325575.1 Pteropus alecto
GCCGTGGCGCGGGCCATGTGGACGACACCCACCCGCGACCTCATTCTCTCCCACCTCCAAAGGGACAGGAGTACAGGGGTCCCCCAGGAAGAGGAGAGCCCCCTCCCTTGCTTGCCTTCCAGTAGGTTCCAGTAGGTTGTTTCTCACTGTAGCCTGAGCATGTAGGCAAACCGAAAATGACACCCGGAAGACAAACTCTGTGCCCTTCGCAGCAGACACGACGAATCCATTCTTTGGGGGGACTTGGAAGCTGATGCCACTTTTGAAGCCCGTGAATTACAAACGGAACACGGCTATGGGATCTCCCAGTTTCCACGCAAGTGAAAGCTCCCGAGCCTTGGGACTCGGCTTGGCGGCGAATGTCCCTCTGGCTGTGGGATTGGGCCTGTGCAGGTGTCTGCACCAGCACCAGAGAGGGCTGCTCTGTGGACAGCTGGACCGGGCTTCCTCTGGACCCTCTTTCTAGAACGATGATGTTCTAGCAGGATCCAGCACAGTCTGCTCCCGACACCGCTTGAGTTGTCCACCGCGTGACATCGGGCTGACGTCCCTTGGACAACTAGTGTGTTCCTGGGCCCCCTTCCGACACGGCGCACACCCAGGAGGTGGTGACTGATTTTAAAATCAATCAAAGCCAAGCCTAGTTAGGAAAATAAATCTGCTACAAAAAGTGCTGTGTAAAGATGTTCCAAAGTCCAACAGGAAGCACAGACGAGTCCTTCTTTGGATTTCAAGGGAAAGGGAAAAACAGAGTTGTCCAGCACAGAACCGCTGCCGAGTTCGAGCTGCATGGACTCGCGGAGGAAGAGCCCATCCGGACACCCGGCTGCACGACGTCCCGCTTCGTGCAGACCGAGGGACGATCGTTCCGTCTCGATTTTTTTTTTAACACAGATATTTTAAATAAGGGTGAACGTTAACAATAGAGTTTTGTTAACACCCAAACAAGAATTCTGGTCAGCACCACAATCTTTATAATTTGAGTGGCTACATAATACGGAAGGTAGTTACAGGCGATGGTCCACTGTGACAATTTCCTACGCCGTGTCGGCAACGGCCATCAAGTTAAAAGTAATGAAGAAAGACTCCCCTTTCTAACCACATGCTAATTTGACATTGAAATCAGCATATTTCCTGAGGATGTGTGTAGATATTACTGAAAACAGAGAATGTCACCTTTTAAGACAATGTTAGCAGGGTGCTGCAGGAGAAATTGCTTCTTGGCAGAATTTCCCACCATCTTAACAAAAAAACGCTATGAAATCTTTAACATGCCGGTTTTTCCAAATGAGTTGTTTGTTATGGAAAGCATTATCAATTGTTAACTTTCTTTTTTTTTAACTTGGGGACTCTGCAGACGATTTTAATTATAGCAACACTTAATTTTGTTCTTCTACAGGAAGAATTCTCCTTTTGGGTAAACCTTGCTATTTCTCTTAATTATTTTTGATGTTACACTGATTATTACTATTTTTCACTACATTAAAGAGCAAAATAAGTTGCTGCAAAAGATAATTAAATTAATACAAACGGAAATAATAGTGCATTATCGTGCTCTAAAGTCTAGAGAAATCAGATCGAGAAGGAAAATGTTTAAGTAATTTAAGAAAAAAAATAGGTTTAATTATCAAGATTTCTAAAAAAAAAAGTGTGATGTGCTCAGTATGGCACCTAAAAGACACGATTGATTTCTTTCTGAAGCAGATATCCAGAACTAAACATGGGGAGCAATTAAAAAATGGTGGTCTTTTGTAAATTACTCCCAGAAGAAATCTTGGAAATCTTTCATTTTAGTCATTTCGGTCCAGTGAACCATAAAGCCATTATGAAGGAACGAAAATACGAGGGAGAAAATTGAAATACAACAGTAATTAACAATACGAATATATCAAAATCAGAGTGAATTGGGGAGATAGCGGTCATCACACAGGTGACACGACCTGAAAACGTGAAATCTTACCAAAATCACATCTCGAAGCGGAAGGCCTTCGAGGCAAACACAGATCAAGTCGGTCGCTGTTTTCCGAGTCTGGGACCGGAGAGCTACGTGTAGCGTCTCTCGAAACGTACAGCGAAGGTGTCGTCAAAAGGTCACTTTCCTTCTCTTTGAAAATCGCCCCTAGGTTTTTTTTTAAAGCGCGGTACCGGGAGGGAGGTCCATTTCTTCTTTACCTTAGGATCGTAGTTAATAACCCCCATCCTGGGTTTTCATTTTTTTCGTCCACACGCGAAATGCCAACAAAGAATAATAGGGGAAAAGCCACGGGAGCGGGAATGCGTAGCCATCACAAACACAGGTTCCCCTGTGGGTTCTCCACTACTTTACAGACAAATGTTAAAGATTTATTGCACGTGAACATCAAACATGGTTTTACTACAGTTCTCATTTGGATCAAATTGACACATTTTACATTCATTTTAGCCTAATGAGATTCTTTCACTACGCATTATATTCTGAGTGACCCCGTACATTAAATTTGTGGCATGGAACAAACCCATTGATATAACAAAGCCCTATTCTTACTGGTTTCTTAATTTGCCAAAGAGAGAAAACAGTTTAGCGAAATCATAAATCTTGAACAAATGAACGTATTAATCAGTACTCAACAGAGAATACAAATACTATGCAGATAGGTTGTGTTATGCATGAGGTTCTTTGCAGCATTGATAGCTAAATTCTTCCGGACTTGGATTATAATCTGAATATTCAACAGTTCAGGCATATTTCATAATTCAAATCGGGGGACTTAGGAAAGATAAGTTACCATCTTAACAAGGAGGAAAAATTAGATTTGCGATTCATTTTTAAATCACCGCTAACGGGCTGCCAGGATTCAATATTTACTTGGGTGCATGATTACTTGTTTTGAAAAATCAGTCCTATAAAATATTCTCGTTGCTTAATCCTGATGATAAGGAATGTGATAGAAGTTTGTACTGCAGCAGCTGGAATGCAGCTCCTCAAAGAGGAAGGGGGTGACCTTGAAAAGAGGTGAAAGGAAACTTGAAAATGTTAATTAAAATTATTAGTGCTGTTTGAGGTGCTTATCTTGTTTACTGCGAAGGTGTTACTCCCTTCTGCGTAATTAGGGGTAATTTTACTTACTTTCAAGTCTGTAATTTTAAATATCACAAAGTTTTATCTTCCAGCATGAAGTAATTCATTATTGGTTCGTACGTTACCGCTTGACGTTTTAATCAATATCTGCAACTTCCACAAGCCCCTTATGATTTATCTAGAGGTTTTACATATTTTTTAAAGTGGCAGATTGTGCATGGTACATGAATTGCAATCTTTTTTTTTATTTCTGCTGCAATATCAACATCATTCTAGGTTTTTGATGTAGGAAAAGACTTTTACTTGATCCGTTTTTTTTTATATATATATTTTATTATGTCTGAGATTTTACAGGCCAGCACTGTGGGCAAAACGTGTTTCTCTGAAGTCTGTTCTATTTAGAAACAAAGAAATCCTGTCACTTAATCCAAAAATTACACACACACACACACACACACATACACCCTGTAAGAAATAAAATTTTTATAAGTTATCAATACATTTTAAATCTGAGTATTTAAATGAAATGTTTTTAGCCGTTGCTAAAAAATTGCATATGTAGCCTGATTTAATATTAAATATAAAAGACTCGGTATTCAGGAATTGCCCGGATGACATAAGAGAGGCTTTTATGCATAATTATGATACTTTAAACATAAACCTTTCTAAATTTTTCTGCAAAATCTTCTGTTTCTGAAAAGTTTTTCTTGGTGGAAAGCAGAGAAATATCTGAGCTTGATTTTTTTTTTTTTTCATTTATAGTCAGTTGCGATTTTTCTTCTCTTAAGAATACTGACGAAAGACTGTGAAGGTTAATTTTTCTCACTGCAGATCTGTAAAATAGTGATGAGGTTAAGACACACTCTTGGTACATGATTTTAATTAAATCCTAACAGTGAAATGTTTAGTCTCATATCAGAGGGCATCTTCAATTGATTACTATTTTTTAGCTCAGTGATTTTCTTGAAGATCTGAGTGTTTGGAAATCATCCTTAAAAATACCAGGTTGCATTGTAAAGGTGTGTGGCTGGCGTTTCTGAGAGTATCACCCCTCTCTGTTTAGAATAGTGTGACCGTGACATTCACAGCTGAATATTCTAGAGCAGGGTCGAGTTTCTCATTCACAGGTCCTGCAGAGAATCCAGTCATTATTTCTCGAGGACAAATAGGACCCGGAAGGAGTTCGTGCCCCGGCCGGAGCCTGCTTGTGTGGCTCTTCCCCGAGGAGGCAGGGTGGCCCCTGGTGGCTCAACAGTTGACGATGACGCCCCCCGAGAACTTTCTGAACCTGGCCAGTCCCTCTCCTCCGTTAAATTGCACTCGGCATTTCCGCTGCAGGTCTCGGGCATTAGTGGGCTGGGAGCAGCCCCGCCGGCCACCGGAGAAATCGCTAAGGACGCGGCCACAGCCCCTTAGCAAAGACGTGCGTGAAGCCACCAGCAGAGCCGGGGGGGCTGCAGTCTGTCACCACGGGGGGCCCTTGCTCAGGCCCCCGAGTCCGGTCCTCGCGCTTGGGCTCCTCGGAGCCGCCGGCCCGGGAGTCTCTCTCAGGATCGGTCACGGTGTCCTCCTAACTGGACCCTGACACTTGTCCCTTTCCCACTTTCTACTCTGCAAGTGTCCTGTCCTTCAGATGATCATCAGGCCTGGTCAGGTCAACGCTGAACACACGCCCGTGGCTTCCATCCCGCTCGGGGCACGAGCGAACGCTCCAGGACCCTCTGCCCACCTCGTCCTGGCCCTCCACACGCTGTCCCCACTGTCCCCACGCTGTGCCCCCGCAGAGCACCGCCCTAGGCGGTGGCACCTCACGTTCCGGGGTCCACCCACGGCCCTCCCCCCGGCTTCGCGGCCACCTCCACACGCGCCTAACGCTTTCTCGGCCTGTGTCTGCTGCCAGTGTTCGTCTCCAGGCCTCCCTGCCCGCCCCGTCCCTCCCGAGGAGGACCTCGCCCGTCACCCTCCCCACCTGACCCCAGCACACACGTAAGAAACGCTCCCGAAGTTCGCGGGATCCAAACCAAGTTCGGCACAGGCGAGGCGTCTGCGTGCGGCTGGCCCCCAGCTCAGGCCGGGGAGCCGGCGTGCGGGGCGCTCGGGGCTGTTCCTTCCACCCCGTTCCGAGGTCCTTTCCCCGCCGGCCCGTGGGAGCCTGCGAGGCCAGCGCGATCTCTCCCCTTCGACGAGCATGCGCGACATTCCTCCAGCGACGGCACCTGAACGCACTGCAGGTCATCACAGTCCCCTGCACCAAACGGTGGTGGGAGCAGCGTCTGCACGCGGTGGCTGCCATCACATGTCCTACCGGCGGCGAGCGCCCCGCCGGACCCACCCGTCGCGAGCATCGGGGACTCTGCAGAGCTGAAGCCCGCGGCCCCGCGGGGAGCGGCTGAGGGCAGCACCGGGCGGCGTCACTACCGGCCAGGCCTCCGCGCCGTCCGCTCAGCTCTGGGAAGAACCGAGGCTGCAGCCGCCCCCTGTGGCCCGACGCCATGTACTGGGGAGTTTCCTAGGCTCCATGGGCTGGTGGCCGTCAGGGCTGGCGACCGCGTTCCCGCACTGCCCCAGCCATCGCTCCAGACCCAGGAGGCCGTGCCAGCCGCCACGTCCCCCCGCAGGCCCGTCTGCGGGCCTTTCCCGCGCTCGTCGACCTCCTGCCTCCTTTGCACCGATGGCGGCGGAGTCCGCCTGACGCTTCATGGGGTCCCACGTTCCTTTCGCGCCCTAAGAAGCCGGTTCGCACTCCTCGCTGAGCGCACGCGGGACCACGACACCACGCGGCGCAGCGTCCGATGGCCTCGCTGCTTTCCTCTGCTGCTGCGATCCCTCCCCGCGGCCGGACGCGTTCTCGGAACGATGTTCATTGTGAGGGAAATTCTGAAAGACCGATGATTGCGTTTTATGAGTAATTTAATCTGTTGAGAAGACGGAGGAGTCCGGCTTCCGCCAGTAACGATGACATTGATCGTAACTCCGAGCGCGATGGCGGCCGGCGCCCGAGGCCTCAGCCCCGTTTCACAGAGCAGCGGTCAGGCTCCTACTGCTCAACGGACTTTCTCGAGGCCACGCCGCTGGGAGAGCCCCGCCTGGGGTCTGCGTGGCTCCTGTCACGGTCCCCGACTCCTGCACACGTGCCAGACACCAGGCAAAACCAAAGGAAATGTCCTTCTTCTGAAAAAAACACTTAGGTTCTGGGGCAGTTTTTCTTCTCACTTCTCTAAATCGTCTGTGGATTGAAGACTTATCAAGGCGAGGGCAAATGGGTTGGACACGAGAAAAGCTGGCTAGCTTAAAACCAAGTTCATTTCGAATCCGTGGTATGTTTGCCTGGAGCCAAAGGCCAAGGGGATTTATACGGTTGTTGGAAATATTTTCCCGGAGGAGTTAAAAAAGTATTCTGCGATAGCTGGTTTTTTAATAAACTCTGAGATTGATTTGCTTCCAGCTTGCTCCCTGCTTATCTTACT
>NW_006436291.1:2369347-2387795 GCF_000325575.1 Pteropus alecto
CGGGAGATGTCGGAGGCAGAGGGGAAGTTGCAGAGGGGGACGGAGCCGGCCCAGACCTTTAGTCGCGAAGAACATTTGGAGAAGTAATACTTTCTGACCCGGCCCTGCTCAGCTTCCCCTCTCCCCTCCCCCGATCCTCGCCAGAACTATCGACCACGAGCGCGATATTCTTCAAGAGTAAGAAGGCAGGAGCATCGCTTTCCTCCGAGAAAGCTGGCTTTCCGCTCCTTCCAGTGGCGAGCTCCATCGGCGGGAAATGTCGAGAGTGACGGTGGCCTTCCAGACGGCCGCCTTCCGTCCAGGAGCGTCGCTCGGTGGGTGGCTCAGAGGGTTCACGGGGGTGAAGGACGTCGAAAAGGAGCGTGGCCCTGTCCACGGCACCTCCTGCCACGGATGGAGCACAGAGCAGGGACTTATCCAGGGTCACGGGCCGGGACGCGCTGCCTCTGTGCCCTTTAAAAGCAGACGCTGGTTCTTGTCCTGAGAAGTCTCATCTGCCCCGTGTCATTCCTGGTAGTCTGCCCTGGAAATCTCAGAAAGTCGGAAGTCAGAGGGAGAAGCAAGAGCCACGGAGAGTGGCCTGGTTGCCAGCAGGGCCGAGTTTGACACAGGAGACTTCAGCATCTGTTGCTAAGGAGATGATGAATTAACACATCACTACAGCCGTGTTGTATCCTAAACAACGAATATTTTCCAGCAGAAGAAGACAGACAGAAAGACACTGTGTTATTATATGTACACGTCTCCTATGTGGTCATACAAACCTACGTTTCGGGCCGTTTCAGTACCACTGAGGAATTGATAGTTACCTTGCACGGAAGTCGCCGAGACGAACCCCAAACAGGGAGCCTCACATCGGGCAGCGTCTGCGCTGTCCTGCCCGTTCGCACGGCATCTTAGCGCCTTCGAGCTGGAGAACGGGAATGTCTCAGACCGAGAATAATGAGTGGCTGGGCTGGGAGCGCCTGGTCCTCATGCCATCAGCCCCCTGGTCCCCCAGCGTCACCTGCCCCAAAGTTCCTACGGGTATCTTTGAAACAGGGTAGGGGGAGACCCGGAGAGCTTCTGAGCCATTCACAATTCGTTGCTCGGAACTTAAGACGGTCTGGGAGCTGGGTGCACGGCAGTGCCGGGGAGTTCTGCTCGGCCCTATTGGGTATAAGATTGAGACCGCGCTTGGTCCCGGGGCTGAGGAAAGGTGACATTCTCTCCAAACCAGGTCAACATCGGGGACATCCATTCAGGTGTCTGGTAGAAACGTCTTAGGGATAAAACACTATTTTTGTTATGTCTGAGCTTGGAATATGTTGTGCCTGGCACCATATATGTCTGAAAACTGTTGGTATTTGTGGAAACTGATGAAAATCTCTAAAAAAAATAAAAGTAGACCGATGAGAATACGAACTCATGCCTCGTGTGTATTTATGATGCCCAAAGAATTATTGTCTTTCCTTGATGTTGGTTATTGAAATAATTGTTCAAATTTCCGATGACATTATCTTTTTTTGTTTTTTTAGTTTAAGGGCTCTGATAATGTCTGCATGTTCTTTGTCTTTGCACTGTTTGTGGGGCACAGTTGGGTGGTTTTCCCCACCCTGGCTCTTGAAATACTCGCTGAAATGCCAAAACTTTTGTATGCAGATGCAAACCAAGGACTCTGTTTCCAGTAGCTTCAGAGAGAGGGTGTGTCGCATTCCGCCCCCCCTGCCCCCCCCACCCCCCAGGGGGCAGATGTCAGACAGACCTTGCCGGCCAGGGGGCTCCTCATCTACCAAAAAGAACTCGCCACCGAGGGGAGAGACGGGTTAAGACGAAAGCGCAGATGCTCTCTCTCACTCACAGCCTGAACAGTGTCACACGATTTGTGACATTTGGCCACAGCGGACAGAATTTGGAGAGTGAGCGAGGTCAGGTGGGCGTCTTGGGAGAAAAACACAGAGAAATACTATAAAATATGGGCAGTTAAGCGGAAAAATCAGCATCTGCCAGCTTTCTGTTTTCCTTCTTGTTTTTTGGATTCACGGGAAATCGTGTGTGTGCACACGTGTGTGTGTGAGTGAGTGTGTGTGTGTGTGCGCGTGTGCGACTTGAGCTCTGGAGATGAGCGAGGAGGCAGAGCACAAGCAGGACCCTCGGAAGGGGAGTCGAGGGGACAGACCCGTTAAACCGAGCGCCCCGCAGAGAGGGGCAGATGCGCACGGCACGGGCCATGACTCCAGGCGAAAAGCGTTTGGAGTTTTGTGTTTTCCCTTGGAGCTGGCATACTATAGAGAGAGCCTACCCTGAGTGGGCAGGTGCCACCAGAGGGGACGCACAGACAGCTCAGCCTCTCGCTCCACGTGGCTTCGGCGCAGAGACCCCCTGGACGCGGCCTCGGACGGCATCAGGCTCCGAAACTGAGTGTGCGGGGAAGCGACAGGGCCGGCTGCACGAGAAGCCAGCCCCTCCTGACGCAGAGTGCGCACAGGTGTCACCTCCAGGGCTCGACACTTCCTCCTCGTCTTTCGGTCTTTGGGACTTTGTTTTCTTAAAACATCCTGACATTCCAGAGTCTAACGTGAACTCGGTGGCGTTCGGCCTGCTGCGAGGCTGGTTTCTGCCCCGTTCCTGGAAGCGCCCCTGGGACGGCTCTGGGCGGGGGGCGGGGGGGCCGTGCCTCAGGGACCGACCGACCCTCTAGGAGGATGGAGAGGGAATGGGACTGGGGAGGGGATGCGTGAATTGCGATGGAGGCTGGACAAAGCCTCACCACCCCCGCGGGCGGGTCGGAGCACGGGGCGAGACAGTGGTCTGAGGTTGGAGCAAAGTGACCAGGCCCCTGTCCCCCGCAGGGACCGGGCACCTGCGCCGCTGCGGCGGTCCCAAGGCCACAACAGGTGCTCGTCATCAGCGCCGCCCTTGCCCACTCCAGAGACCCTCGTCCCCGGCCAGCACATCTGCCAGCCTGTGGCTGGCCTGGTGGTGTCACCCAGACCGTTGTACCTGAGGGTGTCCGCCCTGACCCCATGCCCCAGAAGCCCCTCTCCTCCCACTGCTTGGCTGTGACCCGTGAGTTCTCCAGCGAGGAGCTCTCCACTGGGGACAGGCGCCGTGTGAGGGCATTTGCTTCCTTGGGTGTCTGCTTCCCAGAGGAGGGCACCCCGCCTGACGGAGCATCACCCCCACGTGAGCCTCAGCAGCCCCTCCCTGGCCCCTGCGCCCCACGAGGCCGGAGGTCCAAGCGGCTCCGTGTCGGATATTACGGACCCGCCCAGTGGACCAAATCCTCAGGAACCCTGGGGACCGGCGCTGCCTGGGGCCAGCTCCTGCTGGGAGCTGCTTTGGCTGGTGCTCCAGGCAGAGCGGAGCCGGACACAGAGACGGAAGCTCGAGCAGCCACGGGCCAGCGGCAGGACATTCACGTCACTCCGGTCCCTGGGGACTGGGCGTCTGAAAGCATGCGTGACCTCTGGAAATTGGATAGTGTGGCCGCAGCACCTGTGAGGCTGAGAGCCAGGGTGTGACCGAGGACACTGCACGCTGGCGTCACAGCGTCTGGGCGCAGGGACGAGGATGGCAGTGGGGAAGAGATCGTCCCGCGGGAGGCCTCCACGGCCACCTCTTCCCAGGATGCCAGATGCTACGGCGTCAGCCAGGTGGTGGCAGCGAAACCTGGAGATTCTCTGTCCAGCCCCCCACGTCCCCCAGGCACTAGTCACAGGCTGGAAATGCCACAGGGGGGCCGAGTGGCCCCACCCAGGGGCCAGGACTCTGCTGGCCAAGGGAGGGGCACGGCCACAGCTGCAGCGTAGACCTCAGAGGTGACGAGGCCCGAAGAGGCCTGAGTGGGGGCGGCCATTCCCGCCAACAGAGCTTTCTCCTCGACCAGACCCGCCAGGCCCCTGAATCCTCTGCGCAGCTGGGTCTTGGCCTTGATCCCCAACTGTCCGCACGTGGTCTGCACAGCCCTGTCGTGCAAGACCCCTGCTCGGTCAGCGCAGGGAGAGCTCCCACCCCCGACTTCGCATCGTGGTCCCCGTCCCGCGGTGTGGACGCCTCCGCCTGCTTCGGCGGGACCTGCCACACCGCTGACGGCCTCTGCTGGTGGACGCCTGTCGGCTGCCCCTCGGCTGCCCCTCGGCTGCGTGACGCCACCTGTCCTTCCTGCACGAGGGGTCGAGCCTGCTCTCTGTCCCGGCCACGGTAGCGTGGACCCTCATTGTAGCCGTCTTGAACAAACTCCATTTTTTTTTAACTGTTTGAACGAGTGTTAGGATAATTTCTTCTTTAACACTCCTCAGAAGAGGGTTCACAGCGTGAAGGCCACAGGACCCGTGGTGACTGTCAGCCAGGGCACCGGTGGCACTTAGCTGGCGAAAGGCGTGCGCCTCGTCCCGGGGCTGCTCTACCAAAGCGCCGGGAGCCGATGTCCCTCACTCACGTCTGCGGGCCACAGCTGTCAGAAACCAGGGCGTCAGCGGCGTCGGGCCCGTCTGGAGGATCAGAGAAAGAATCCGCTTCGGGCCTCTCTCCCGGCTGCTGGTGGCCGCCGGCAAGCCTTGCCATCCCTTTGTAAAAACATACACTTCGTTTCAAAAGCTCCTACCCGCCGGAGCCTGGCGGGTCTGCACAGCGGAGCCAGCGGCCCGAGCTCAGGAGGACGGCATGCACACAGAGCTGGCCGTCGCGGTCCGGCCCGAGGGGTGCTGCGGACGCTCAGGCTGCTCCTAGCAAGGAGCAGGGATTGATGGGGGGATGCGTCCCCCCCAGATACGTGGACTGGGCCCACAGCACCCACGACTGAACTCTGGGCCCTGTCGCTCACCGTATTCTTAAGGGTCCTCGGGCTCCTGGCGAACGAAGCCGCTGGGGACAGAACAAGGTCAGCCGTCATTTGTATTCCCCGGAGGCGAAAACTGTGGCTCGTAACTTTCTACATATGAATTTTTTATTTAATTGATCCAGTTTTATTCTCATTCGATTGCTAGGCAGGTCTAATTATCATTAAATAAGGAAACGAATGGGATCTCCGTACCCGGTGCCAGCCACTCGCAGGCAGTTAGTTAGTGCACGTTGTTTCTAATCCTGCCCATCACTCTGACATCGGGGTGGGGACAGTCCTGTCCGACACGAAGAAAACGGGTGGGCTCGAGTCGGTTTCTTCGGTTCACGCTACTCACAAGCATCAGAGCTGGGGTGCCAATTGCGATGCATTTCACTCTGATACCTGGGTTTTCTGCGACATCACGTCGCAGCTGGCTGCGAGTAACGGACCATGACTTCCGATGACACCTGAATGTCAGCCACTGCGAGTCGCGCAAAGTGTCCACGAGGGGGGAAAAAGGATTCTAATGGCTCTAAGAAATGAAGTAAAAGTTTTTGGTTGTATTCAGGTTTGCCGTGTGACAATCGCTTAGAGAAAGGCTCTCCCCGCTCCAAATAATAAAGATTGCTTTAATCTTTATTAAATTAGTATCACGGCTGCAAACCTGGACTTGAAGAAGGGAGCGGTGAACTCGCGAATTGCTCGGCCTCTCCTTATCTTGGTTTCCTTCCCGTAAAATGAAGAGAAACGCAGTTCACGTCTGGTAGGGTGGAAAAAAGGAATCAAGAGGCATAACACTTGCACTGACGTTTGCATTATTAGTGAACGTTAGTAAATGCTGCTCGTTTGCTATACAACTTCACGTGCTGAAGTTTTCTGCTTCCAATATCTAAAATATGATATTTGAGAGTGTGAAACCATTTAAATAAAATCATTTCAACCATCAATTATCTTTCTCAAAATTTGGAAATTATTAGAGTTATGATTAAAACATTTATTATTAAGACACATACTTTAAACCAGAGATTGCCGCCCGTCGGCCATGTATCTAAGCTAACCAACAAATGTTTTCTGTTTATCCCACGATGGTCTAAGATTTTTGATCTGACGTTTTAAAACTAAGAGCTTTTTATATAAAAATGCAGATTCCTGGTTTTCTGTTTTTTCTCTTGAAGCTTGCATTAGTCACGACTCTTCAGAGAAAGAGTCGATATTATATGTTTGAAATATATGGAGAGAGAAAAAGAGAGACAGAGATAGACGAGAGAGAGAGAAAAAGAGAGAGAGACAGAGAGAGAGAGAGGGGTTTATCGCAGCGGCCGGCTCATGCGACCCGAGAAGCCCAGCAGTCCCACGCCCCGCCTTCGGCAGGCTGGAGCCCCAGGAGGGTCAGTGGGGTGGTTCGGTCCAGGTCCAAAGGCCTGGAAAGCACCGGGATGATGATGCAATTCTCAGCCCGAGGGCCGGAGGTGACGCACCTCCCAGCTGAAGCATCTGCGCGGATAGCAGATCTCACTTCTGCATTTTTGTTCCATTTGCGCCCTCGACGGACTGGCCGAGACCCACCCACCTGAGGGGGCGACATCTGTTGCACCCAGTCTACGTTAGTCTCATCCAGAAACACTCTCACAGGCACACCCGAATATCTGGGCACCCCATGATCCACTCAAGTCGACATGTGAAATTAACCATTGCAGAGCTGAAACCCTAAAACCCGTGGGCAATGGTCCCTCGCCCCCACCCTCGGCAGCAGCCGGGTGGAGCTGACCCCTTATTCGAGGCATTTGCTCTTTGGTGGCCCCGCCATCCCGCCCTCCCTTACCCCAGGCCCTAGCTGGCTTGCTAACTTGCTCACCCAGCTGTCCACTATGGACATTCGAGCTTATGAGCCCCACTCTAAAATAATTAAATTCGCTCTGTTTTTAAATGGGCTTAATACGCCATAATAAAACATATCTCTGCACATAGCGTGACACAATTAGCCTGAATCCATTTCAAATAACGAATGAGCTCCCCGTGTATGGCGGTTTCAACCGCGCGGCCCACTCAGGGGTGTGACGACGGGCTTTGTCAGAAGCGGGGTCGCGGCCTGTGAGCTGGCGGAACCAGCCTCGTCCGGGTTTGGGGAGTCGGGGTGCGTGAGGCCGATGCCACATTCTCTGGATGCTCCCTCCTGTCCCCTTGCTCTTGACCCAGTTTCCTGGCCCCGGCCCTCACCTCTGCGCAGCAGAGCAGCCGTCCTAGACAGCACCGCGGAACATTCCAGATGGGTCAGGGTTCCCCTCGCCCCTTGGAGGCTCACCAGCAGATTAATTGCGCTTTCAGAATCACGGCGGGGAGCTCGATTGTTTGCCGCCATCTATTCTTCGCCCGCGTTTCTCATGACGGATTTATGTTGCGGCCCCCCGTTCCGTAATATCTGCTCCGGCTACTTCTCTCCCCAACCTTCTGTTACCTGGCAGAGGGGGAGGGGTCGGAGAACATTGTTGAGCAAACGGGGAAGCGGGGCGATGACTCCCCACGAGGTGACGGCCAGGACGAGTCGGCAAGGAGCGAATCGGGGAGTCCCTGTCGCTTAAAACAGCTTCCGACAGGGGCCAGCACCCGGGTCTGGGTGGGCTTTGGTGTTCTTTTACCGAGCCGCGGTGGGAGACTGGCTCTGCTCTGGGTCTGGACTTTCTGTTTGGGGAGAAGGTGGGGGAGCAGGGGACAGAGAGAGGGGCCCGGCGTCTGAGGAGGTGAGTGTGGGAGGCGAGGAAGCAAACGCGGAGGTGAGTATACACTGATGATATTGGCAGACAGATGCTACTGGGGACACTGGCTGGCCGGGGGACGCCGGTTTGTCCTTCTCTCGTCCGTCTGGGCAAGAGCACTGTGACACTCAGAGGAAGTGGGCGAACCGCTCGGGGAGAGGCGTGGGGGGAGGTCGTGGTCACGCCCTAGAGCTGTGGTTTTCTAAAGAATGGCGTGAAGTCAGCAGGAGGGGACGAGCCCAAACCAGGCCTCCTTCCATTTTCAAGTTTGTGACGAGCGAGCATAAGATGATCGTCTTCGTTCCCCTTCTGAGACCCAGGAAAATACGGACCTAGCCGAAGAGAGGGAGCGGGGGTGGCCACAGGCAGAAGGGACAGCCGTAGGACAGAGCCCCGTCCCCTCCCGTCCACTCCCGTCCACTCCCGTCCTCCGTGGTGCCGGAATCGGCCCGAGATCCAAGAGCGGCCGCGGTCAGCCCGCCTGCCGCCCGGGCCCGTGCAGGGCAATGGCGGGCCCGCGTCTGCATCCCACGAGGACCAAGCCCTCAGCCGCCCGGCTCCCAGGGCGGTGTCCTCAGGAAACGTGCTTCCCGGGCCTCTGCACCCCTCCCTCCACCCCGTTCCCCAGCTCTCAGCAAGGGCTTTGCAAGGCTTCTGGATCACATGGGCGAGGGGGTGCCCACAACCTCCATCGCCTCGGGCCATGGGCATCGCTCCAGGTTCCATGGTGGGGACACGGGTCTGCCCCGCTGCCAGGACCCAAGGAGAGAGGAGCTCTGCCTGGCGGTCCTCTCGAGAAGCCCTTGGCTGTACCCGAGGTCTCGCAGGGCTGGGGACGGTCGGAACCTCGCACCGAGGGCCTCCTCTGGGCGTGAAACCCCGTGAAAACCCCACGACGCGCTGGCCGAGTCACCGGCCTGCCGGCGGTGGCCGTCTTGGCACAGCTCTGCAGGACCACGGCCAAGGTGCTGGGCATAGTCCTCGCGCGCTGAGAACCCCAACCTTCAAAATCCATTCCGAAGACGCGATTGAATTAAACGCCGTGCGCTTGAAACTGGTTCAGATTAGTTTACCCACGTCTGACGGTCGCTCCCCACGCAGAATGTGAGCAACGCAGAATGTGTGGACCGTGAGCATTCTGGGATAAAACAGTTCCACGCTATTCCAAATCTGAAAAATAAAATAAAACGACTGCCCTTAAATGGGTAAACCAATTCCAGCCACCATAAAGTCTTAAAAAGCCAGACATCTTCTAAAACTGTTTTATGAGCACACATGGCGAAACTCCTGCAAATGTTATTGTTTGTGAATAAAATGTAAATCAATGCTTTTGTGTTCACCTGTAAGTTTTCCTTTAAAGCCGGTGATTGCATTAAAAAACCTGCAATTCTCGGCAAAAAGAAGGAAGTTCAGTGCTGATCGCTGGGTGTTTGGACCTCCCAGTGCAGACATTAAGTGCGGAGGGGCCCTCTGGAATGTAACGCAGGGAACAGAGCTGGGACTGACGCCAAGTGCAGCGAGCCTGGCTCCGGGAACCAGGGATTTGCCTCCTGGTAATAGGAGCCGAGCGGGGGCCCAGCACTTCTGTTAGACTGGAAATGACATCCTGTGATCCTTGACTTAGCCGAGGGGATTTTAAATGGAGGGAAGAGCCAGCGAGACAAAGTCGCCTGCACTTTTCACAGTGCTCTCTGGAACACGCAGAGGACGCGAGGTCCGTTCCGTTTGATCCCGTTGAGTCGGGAGTGGAAGCTGTTTAACGGCCGTTCTCATTCGCTTTCATACTTTCTCGTCGGGCCCCACCACCCAGAAAGCACAGACGGAAAGCAGAAACT
Source organism: Pteropus alecto (assembly GCF_000325575.1). Classification (NCBI taxonomy): domain Eukaryota; kingdom Metazoa; phylum Chordata; class Mammalia; order Chiroptera; family Pteropodidae; genus Pteropus; species Pteropus alecto. The sequence continues at coordinate 2,378,740 of NW_006436291.1, forward strand.
CGAAACCGCTCGCGTTCAGGCAGAAGGGCAGCCCGACGCTGCCTTACGGACAGGAGGTCTGGGATGCTGACAGCTGCAGAAATTGTACAGTTGAAGTTGGATTCCCTGGGGTGGGAATAATATACCGATGGTATTAATTCTGTTTGGAATTGTTAAAACAAGAAAAGGTTACGGGGCTGAGCGAGGACCTGCCTTTTCTTCCTGGGAACAAAGACGGATTTCGCGTCTTCCCGGGTGTCCTTGGAATGTCATTTCCAACCTTTTGAAACTGTATCTGATTATCCATGTGGCAATTAATCATAATTAAGCAGGCCCGAGGTTTGGGGAGGTACAGAGATGGTGCCGGAGAGCTGGCTGTGGTCCTCGTTTGGGGGGGCAGAACCTCAGCTTTGCAGCCGTGAGAAAGTGAGGTGAGGCTGAGGAAATCTGTGCGTGCGTGTGCGTGTGCGTGCATGTGGGTGCGTGTGTGTGTGCGTGTGTGTGCGTGTGTGAGCGTGTGCGTGCGTGTTGGGGGGGGGGTCCCAAGGTCCTTCCTGTGCTTTCTCTTGCTTCTGCAATTGCCACTCCTCACCAAGTTCCAACATGGGGGGGTCCAGGGTTCTTCCTGTGCTTTCTCTGGCTTCTGCAATTGCCACTCCTCACCAAGTTCCAACACACTGGAAGCCAGGTAACAAATTACCTTCCTGATGCCAAGTGATTTGGATCCGTTCTTACGAACCAGATTTTTTCAATTTATTACAGGAAAACATTCAATCATTATATGCTGGCACTGGGTCCGGGGCACATGGAATCCTCTACCCGCTCCACCCCCAGTGAGCATTTTAAAAGCTTAGCGAGCCCAGAATGCCGTCTTATTAAAATTTTTTATATATTTATAATTAAAATACGGGGCTGGCATGCAAATGGCTTTACCAGATGTAATCGGACACACGAGGCTTTCCCAGCCCGGGTCAGAGGCGGAGACAATGGCGGCTTTAACTCAGGACTTGGGCTCGGGTTTCCGTTTGCACATGGGCCCAATTTGTACCATTTATGATTAGGCTGAAGTGAGTCGATGTGCTATTTATTTAGGAGAATTGCCATTTCAGAATATTCCCATGTTCCCTCCGCGCGCGCACGGCCGGTCCCGCCTGCGATCGCATTGTTACTCTCTGGAGTGCAGTCCCCACACGGCAGAGACGGCCACCGGGGGGACCTGCCCGTCCTGGTGGCGTACCAAGGCCGCTGACCGTGGGTCGTGTTGGCAGAGAGAACCCCGACGTGGACTCCGGGTCTGAGGCCTGGCGTGTGGCCGAGGTGGCACAGAGCGGGGTTGAAGTCACACGAAGGCCGCAGCGTCCTCTGACCGTCCTGATGGCTGCGGGAGGCCCAGCAAGGGGAGAGCCCCCTGCCCTCGAACGCCCCCAGCAACGCAAGCCCTGCGTCGACGGTGCAGAAAGGGTCTGCGCAGAAGGCCGGCTACCCCATCGAAACCGCGTTAAATTCTAAAGCTTTATAATAGTAACTAGCGCAAGCCGAGACGGCCCATACCCCATACTGCACCCGCTCTGTTGACAAGTGACTGTCCTTGTATTAAATTTTACTGCTAAGGCAATGAGCCGGAGGCCGTGTTCCTCGGCGACTCGGCGCCCACGCGTGGCCCTTCACCCGGGTCCTCGGCGGCCGCCGCAGGCTGTCCCGCCTCGCCCGCTTCTCTCTCCTCGTGGTCCCCTCCCACTTCCACGCCTTCGTTCATCCCCTTCCTCCCACGGCCAAGCCCCAGACTCAGACCTGCCCCCCTCAAGGGTTTCTTGGCGCGCCCCGTACCCCAGATCTAGCAGCCGTCTCTCCCTTTATCGAGTTTCCGAAATCCTCACCTGACCTGGACTTCCATGGGCGGCTGACCTCGGCCTATCTCTCTGAGAATGTTCCACACGGGACATTCTCTTACCTGGTCAGGTAGCCATTATTATTCCCAATTTTTTGACAGGCTCTACGCACTTCGATTTCATCGAGCGATTTTCCCAGCGGCTGATGTGGGACACGGAAGCCAGACACAAGCGTGAGTCTCCTGTCCTCAGGCCAGAAGTGCTCGGGGGTCTCACACCGAGGTCATCCCCATCCTTCCTGACTACGAGGTGCTTAAGGGGCGCAGCTGTCTGTCCACTAGGGGAGCAGGCTCGCACCCCGGATCCCCACGCCGTGGACCCCCTCTCCTCGCCGTGCCCGGCTTCAGAGCTCGCCCCCTGGAGTTCAGTCCCCCGGGCCCTCTTCCCGCTGTGTGGACAAGCTCATTTTCCAGCCGATCACCCTCCGTCACTTGTCGGGTCGGGCACTTCCTGGAGCAATGGCAGTGGTTACCGTGGGTGCCAGGGGTCGTGATTTTCAAGACCCGCTTTTCACTTTGAGAAAAGGCCTGGTCCCCAGATTCCTCTCTCGTCCCCTTTCCCCTCTGGTTTAACACGTGATCAGCAGCTGGAAATCACATAAAGATGAATTAATAACCGCGGTTCAGATGGCTTCCAAGAGAAACGGCCAGGGGAGGAGAGAAGGAAACAGAAGTGTGACTCATGGTCTGGCTCGCGCGACTTCCCATTTTCCTGAAGATAATTACTGCCTAGCTTGCCTTTATAAGTCTTAAAAACAGATAAGATAAACATTTTCAGGGAGAGGGGGAACATTACAATTTTTAAATGGGGCTTTGAGTTCTATTTTATTGCCGCGTGGGTCTGGAATCCCCATTTTATTTCTGGAGAATAATTTTTTGAAAACTCTATTATGCAAGTGTTTCTCTGGTGTCTCCTTTCCCTCCTGGCGGATTTGGAAGGTTCCAGGCGGTGAGGATGTGTGGACATCCGGCCCTGGAAGCCCCGAGTTCCCGAAGAGACATCGTCAGGTGTAGGTGAAGAGCTGCAGTGAATTCGACGCCGCGAGCGAACACCTCCCCGGCTAAGGCACTCCTGTCACAGGGACCATAGATGTGGCACGTGAGCCAGGCACCCACGTTTGCCGCAGGGGTCTCCCATTCACCCGAGATCCGGGCTCTGAGCAATCGTCCGTGTTTTGAGCAGCACGTAAGCCCCCAAATCCAGACCCAGGCCTTCTCGTCCAGGAGGCCGCCCGTGAACCGCGCCTCCCCGTCCGCCTCCGTCTCCTGTCTCTGCGGGGGCCGCACGGTGAGACGGTCCACGTTGTCCTCGCTGGTTCCTGCCGCTGGGCTGTGGGCTTGGAGGGGAGCCGGGGCGGAGGGCGTTGTTGTCTGTGTGTAGAAAGGACAGGCAGGACGGCCCTCCCCGGCTCGGAGTCGTGGCTGCAACGTAACGCGCTGAGCCCGGCTCGGGGCAGGGCCCGCAGGGCGCCCGCGGGGCGTCTGACGACTGAAGGGCTGAACGATCCTCCCGCTGAAGGAGGAGCTGACGGCGGCCATCGAACGCTGTCCCATGGGCTTCACATGCACTGGGTCCTTTAGCCCCCACGGTCCCCGAGGAGGTGGAGGTCACGAGGTTCTCACGGTTCCCCGTTGAGGGGCCTGAGGCACAGACCAGTGGACCAGGAGCCCAGGTCTGCGCGAGGAGCCCGCCTGGCATCGTCTAGGCTATTCCTGCTCCGTGGACAGATGCTTTTCTTCATTCCTGGGGTGAGTTTTTGTCTATATGTCTTGCTGGATCAGTTGGAAAATGTTAGATGATCTGCACTGCGTCTAAGCAAAACATATCTACCACTATTGCTAAAATCACGGGAGTTCCCTGGGGGCATAGAGTTCACAGAGCTGATTGGAGGCGGGTGAAGCAATTAGGGGACGTGGAAGACGACGTGGACTCCATTCGGGTTCCAATCCTCCTGTTTTTGTGCCTCTCCCATGTCCCTCCCTCCGACTGCAGCTTGAAACTCCGGCTTCCATTTACTTTTCCTCCCTAGGTTCAGGAGCAAAGGCTGATGGGAGAAAGGCAAAGCGGACTGTGCACGTGAGGTCCCCTTCCTGTCCCCGGGACGACTCAGCTCAGTAACACCCAGGAGGCCCCTGGGCAGTGATAACCCGAAGTGACACAGACGTCGAACAAACCACTCCCGGGGGACGTTATGACAGGCGAGGCAGGAACGGAGAAAGCGAGTCCACTGACAGGTCGGACGCTCTTGGCTGTGAAAAGCGGAACCATGGAACCTGGGTCAGCCACCCTGACCGCTCACGGAGGGGTCGCCGGGGGCACCTGTGGGCGCGCGAGCGCAGGGACGGCTTCCCCAGGCGTCTCTTGCCTTGAGGCACGTCCTCCGGCGCGGGGCGTCTCCCCACGTGTGTGGGAGGGCGCCGAGCAGGGACCCTGGGGCCGGGGTCAACCGCGGCCACGCGCCCCACCCCGGCGCACGGCAAGCCCAGAGCCCCAGCTCGCCTGTCCGCCCCCGAGGCCTTCCCTTCGCCAGCTGCGCTGGAAAAGACTCAGCTTCCCGAATGACTTCACCGGGTCGGAGTGACACGTACTGGCTCGGGAGAAATTCTGAACGTGCAGCTTTCATAGATTTTGAATCGGAACCCGGATATTCAGAACTCCCCTCCTGGCCCGGCCCGTCTCAGGTGGGCCGGCACGAGAGAGGCTCAGACAGAGACTGTTTCCTGGACTGCCGAGTCCATTAAGCACTGGATAAATAAAAGTTTTTATCTCTGAGAGTTAAAAAACAAAACAAAATGATCTTAACCGACCCATAGTAAAAGCTCAAAAACCTTCCTAAAATTCAACGCTGTACGAAAAACCACTATTTTGAGGCGATCATTATTTGGAACTCAGACACATTAGGATGACATTTCCCACATACGACAAATGGGAAAGTTTTTGGCAGATGTACTTCCCCCCGCCGGAAATGATTTTTTTTTTTAAGAAACCCCAATATTGTCCTAAACGCAAGTGTGCTCACTCCTGCGTGTCTGGGTCTGTCTCCCACCCATGACACTCCTCGTTTTCCTCCCCATTTTTATTTGCCCCCCCCAGACGAGCAACGCGTCGCGTTGGGCACGTTCCGGATGAAACACACGTGCGCCTTGACCGTCACCGCCGCGCACCCCGTGACGACCCTGCGAGCCTTGTCTTTCCCAGTGGTTTACGGCCCGAGGGGTGGGCCGGCTCGGTCCTGGGGGGCGGGGAGGAGAGCCGGGACTGTTCACGCCTTCGCAGCCATCCTGCAACGTATTAGGAAGAAAGCAGAAAAGCATATGCTGGGGCGGAGGCCAGGCTCCGCGGCGCGCGCTCATCATCCCCTTCCCGGCCCACGCCCCAGGGGACGCCCTGCCGTTGAGTCGGCTCCAAGGCCTCGCTGGATGGAGACGCGTTCCCACACTGCACCCCCAACCCTCAGTGCAGAGCGTGAGGTCAGCACAGAATTCCCCGTTTTGGGCTTCCAGATCACATGGCAGGAAGGGGGGACTGACCTGACTGGATGGTGTGGGCTTCATTAGTGTTTAAAGAATTAGTTAACTCGACAGAGGAAATTTTTCCAAATTTGCAGAGCGTGGACATTTTGCTTTGGGGGGATTTTAACATGAGAAATGAAATTCCATCTGGGACCGGGAGCGGCAAGTTTCAGTGCAAGGATTGGGGGTGGGGGGCACCCCAGCTTTTCGGGGAAGCTGAGATGCCAGATTTAGTGCCCGTGGCAAAGCCACCGAAGCTGGTGATCATTTCTGACTACGTGGTTAATGCTCCATCGCTGGGGGCTGCGAGGGACAAGCCCTTTTTGGTCGTTTGTTTGGGATGACATGTGAGACACGTGATATTTATATCGACAACATCACTCTTTTTTCTCTTCTCTAAACGAAAGTTTGAAATGAATCAGTCCTATGGGAAGAATGTGGCAACGATTCTAGAGAACACTGAAGTCAAAATTTATATTCGTTCTCTGACTAGAAGACATGTTTTAAAGAGTGGAAGGGTCACGTGCAGAGAACATTCTTTGGAAGTGAAAATATTAATTTCTTCAACTGAAAACTGATGAGCCAATGTCACGTTGTCCTGGGGCAGGCGGAGCTGTGCCCCTGCAGCGCACTGTGTGACTCACAGGCTTAACTTCACCTGTAAGACCTTCGTCCCCTCGCTCGAAACTGTGGGAATGATATTAGGTTCACACTTACCTAAGCTCTGTGTGTGTGTGTGTGTGTGTGTGTGTGTGTGTATTTCTGACTTCCTGGGATATAATTAAGTGTCCCATTTTAAAAAAGGGAGGAAAAAATGCAAGCTTGAGATTGATCAGTATTGGGAAATACTGATTCAATGATATCTGTTAGTTTACACTTGAAAAATGTGCACGTTTTGACAGGTTGTTAGTCTCCTACGTGCCAACCCCTAGCTCTGTCATAAATGTTGACAAAGAACAACGTGACTACTGCATTTCCTCCTGGCTCCACACTTGCCACTGATTTTTAGCCTTAAAAATAAAGAAGCCTTGGAGAGAGGAGTTAGGATAACAACATCGAAGCCACGTGAGCAAACCTGATCATTTCGGATGAACGTAGGTTTAATTCTGGATGAACGTAGGTTTAATTCTGGATGAACGCAGTGTTTCTCTTGGTCCTCACAGTGACTCCCACCCCCACGGACAGCGACGGAGGCCTTTTGTCTCCTCCCAAACTTCATGTCGGTGCGGTCATTCCGTTCATATTCTTTCGTGTCTAGCTTATGTCACTCAACATATGCTTTTGAAATTCCTCCATATTCTTAACGCATCAAGTGTCTTTAAAACCGAGTAATATTCCATTGTGAGTATCGCACGATCGATTGGTTCTCTGTTGATGGGCACTTGGCTTGATTTTAGTTTTTGACTCTTATGAGTAAAGCTGCCAGGAGCATTCGTGTGCCAGCCCTTCTGTGGCCGTAGACCTTCGTTTTTCTTTGGTTAACACCTGGAGTACACCTGCTAGTAAGTAAGTAAGTAGGTGGTAAGTAAGTAGATGGTTAGCTTCATAGGATAACTGCCAAACGGTTTTCCGAAGTGATTGTGTTATTCTTTGACTGTATCATTTTATGTTCCCAGGAGCCATTCCACATCTTCACCAATATTTAGTGTTGCTAGTCTTTTTAAATGTTAGACATTCTATTGGGTGTGAAGTGGTATTTTATGTGGACTTAATTTTTACTGCCCTGGTGACAAATTAACATCTTTTCATGTGTTTATTGGTCATTAATATATTTTCTATTGTGAGTATTTACTTCAGTCATCTGTCCATTTATTGTTGCATTTTATGAGTTCTTTATACATTCTGGACACAAGGACTCTGATGAATGCGTGTATCGTGAATATTTCTTCCCAGTATCTGACTCGCTTTTCTATTCTTCACAGAGTCTCTTGATGAGAGCAGTTAGTTTTGATGCTGTCCAATTCCTGGTCGCTTTTTCTTTCGTTTAGTGTTTCTTCTGTTCTCTCTACTAAATCTTTGCTTAACCCAAGGTCGCAGAGGTATTCTCACATTTTCTTCCAGAAATTTTACAGTCAGTTTGATTTAAAGTTCAGGACTCGTCTCAAATGCTCCATTTCAAATTATTTCCTTTGGTGTGTAAGGATAAATTAAGGTCCATTTTCTCCCTTATTTTATCTAGTTGTTCTAACATTATTAGGTGTGAAGTTTATACTTTTCCTACTGAGTTATGTCGAACCTTCATAAGAAGTCATATGACCATATATAAGAAAGTTTACTTCTGGACCTACTCTGCCCCATTTATTTATATATCTCCCCACATGTCAAAACCATAATATCTTATTAACTGCAGCTTATCGCAAGTAGTGAAAATTCTACAAATCTGTTTGTTTTTAAGATTGTTTTGGCTACTCTAAGTTCTTTAGATTACCATATAATTTTAGAACCATCTCATTAATAGTTACAAAAATGTTTGCTGGAATTTTGTTTGGGATTGCATTGAAACTAGATCACTTTAGAGAATTGACATCTTGATAATACTGTTTTCTAATCCATGAAATTTGCTTATCTCTCCATTTATTTAATCTTTAATGTCTCCCAGAAATTGTTTTCATGGTTTTCTGTATGGAAATCTAGCATGGCTTTTATTAAATTTTTTCTTAAATATTTTATGAGGTTTTTTGTGGGTTTTTTTTGATGCTACAGTGGATGGCGCTATTTCGTAAATCGTATTTTCCATTTGCATGAAGCTGGTATATATATAACCAGAGTTGAAGTTTTTATATTGTCCTTAGCCTGTGATCTTGCTCAGTTCACTTACTAGCTCCAGCAGCAACTTTTAGCCACCTTAGGATTTTCTGTATACACGATCACGTTAACTGTAAATAAAAATATCTGTACTCTTTCCTTTCCTCATTTTATGGATTTTTTGTTTTCTTGCTTTATTGCTTCTTTGAACTGAATAAGAACAGATCCTGCTGCCTTATACTAATTTTAAGAAAGACATTCAACATTTTATCATCAAATATAATAGAGGTAGATTTTTTTTGGTCAATGCCCTTTATCAGAATGATCAAGTTCACTTTAATTTGTAGACTGATGTAATGATTTTGTCTTTTCATGAATTGGTCTTGAATTTCAACCAATACCTGACCTACATCTATTTTTCCTTTATTTTGTTAATGTGGTGAATTCGATGGACAGATTTTTAAATGTTAAGTCAACCTTGCATTGCTGGGATAAATCTCACTTGCCTAGGACATTTTATTGTATTATCCTTTTTATAAGTTGCTGAATTTGATTTCTTCATGTTTCATTACCTGCCAGCATGTGTATTTTTTTTGAAGAATGTTAGTCTTATCTTTTTCAATTTTTGGTATCAGGGTTATGCTGGTCTCAAGAAATATTGGAAAGTGACCCTTCCTACTCTGTTTTCTGAGAGTCTGTGAATGACTGGGACTTTTTTATCCTTGTAAGTTTGATACAGAGCACCACTGAAATAGCATGGCTTGTGGCGTGTGTGTGTGTGTGTGTGTGTGTGTGTGCGCGCGCGCGCGTGCGCGCACGTGCGTGCGAGCATGTGCGTGGGGAGATTTTTCATAACAAGCCTAATTGCCTTAAATATTTCAATATTTTAAATGTATTCTTGTGTTAGTTTTTTCAATCATACTTTTTAAAA
>NW_006436291.1:2387847-2394165 GCF_000325575.1 Pteropus alecto
ATCCCATATTATTCTTTCAATGGCTGCGGCTTGAGTAATTAATTGATGACATCTTTTTATTCTCTCTGGGTGTTGGTAAATATTTTCTTTCTCCTTTTTTCCTGATTGTCTGTGGATAATCTTGCCAGGGTTTATTGATTTTACTAATATTTTCCACAAACTAAACTTATCTCTGTTAATTTTCTCTGTTTGTTTTGTATTCTGATGATTAGTCCGATTGCAACTTGTGACTTCATTAATCAGTTTTAGGTCTTATTTGCTCTTCATTTTTTAGCTTCTTAAGAAGAAAACTAATGTCACTGATTTTAAACCTCTTTTCTGGGGAATGTATGCATTTAAAGCTACAAAATTTCAACTATATACTGCTTTTTCTGACCCTCATATGTTATGATGGTTGGTTTCATTATAATTCAGTTCAAAATATTTTCTTGGGATTTTTTTTCTTTGAACAATGTCTTATCGAGAAGTGTATTGTTTAATTTATAAATATTTGGGATTTTCATAAATATCTTATTGTTATAGATTTTCAATTAAATTCAGTTTTAGCTAGAGAACATACATTCTAAGATTGTGAAACTCTCTGAAATTTACTGAGATTTTATTTTTATGACCCTACATATGGTTTCTCTTGGTGAACATTTTATGGGCACTTAAAAATAATGTGTATTCTATGGCCGTTGGGTGTAGCATTCTATAAATTTCAATGAGATCAAGGCCATGGATAGAGTTGTTCAGATCTACTGTATACCCACTAATACGTTATCTAGGCTTATTTCAACTACTGGGAGAGATGTGTGAAATCTCTAATTATGATTGTGCCATGTCTATTTCTCCCTTTAATTCAATTAGTTTTGGCGTTAGTTAGTTGTATCTCTGTTCTTACTTATATCAATATTTATGATTGCTGTGTCTTCCTCAGGGAAGGACCTCTTGTCATTATGAATGACCCTTCTTATCTCTGATAACACACTTTTCTGTCGTTAAAGTAGTCACACAAGTTTTCTTAAGTGTACGATTTGAATGTTGCACATTTTCCATCCGTTTATTTTCAATCTATTATTTCCTTATATTTAAATCGTGATTCTTGTAGGCATCATATAGTTAGGTCTTGCTTTTTTATGCAGCCTGACATTCTCCACCTTTGAATTGGAATCTTTAGTCCATTTACATTTAGTGCAATTGCCACCGTCTTGCTGCTTGTTTCTTTTTCTTTGTCCTATCCATTTTTAATCTTTATTACCTGATTTTGAGCTAATCCTTTCTTAAATTCCATTTTTTATATCGTCTTTTTAAACTGAACCTCTCAGGGGTGGTGGCGGTGGCGTCTTTACCGCTTTTATCTTTTTGTATTTAGTAATCGATGAGTCTAGAGATTAAATTATATGTTTTAACCTATCATTTTCTATTTAAAATTAATATTGTACCATGTCAGACAAAATATAAAAACCTTGAAGTATTATCCCATTTAATCTCACTGTCCTCTGTACTATTTTTTATGTGTTTTACTATTATGTGTGTTAAAAGCCCCATGATATAATGTTTAACAGTTTACTGTGAAAAGTTTTTAAAAATAAAAAAAAGTGTTTGTGTTTACCCACGCATTGACCATTCGTGATGCTGTTCGTTCCTTCCTGTGTTTCCAAACTTTGATCCGATATCACTATCATTCACAAAGAATCCCCTTCATTTCAAAAAGTGCAAGTACGCTGGGAACAAAGTTCTTTAGTTTCCATTTCTTTTCCCCTCATTTTAAAGGATACCCTCAATGGGGTAAAATAAAAGATTGACAGTTTTTATTTTTAGCACTTTAAAGATGTCATTACTTCGTCTTCGGCCTCCTATTTTTGTTGATGAGAAGTCAGCGATTGGCTCTTTTTCTCTGTGTATTTAATGTATTGTTTTTAACTGAGTGCTCTAACATTTTTCTTTCCATATTTGTTTTTCAGAAGTTTTACTCTGATGTGGCTACGTGTGGCTTTCTTTTTATTTATCTTGCAAGGGGACCTTGTACTTCTGTAATCTGTAGATTGAGGTTTTTCACGAAGATTGAAAATAGGCCTATTTATCTTGCTAGGGGACCTTGTACTTCTGTAATCCATAGATTGAGGTTTTTCACAAAGGTTGAAAATAGGCCAACCCTTTTTTCCCCAATTTTTTTTTTTTTTTCCTGACTTATTTTGTCTCTCCTCTCCTTTTGGAAATCCAATTGTATATTTATTACATTAATTGTTATTCTCCCTCAGGTCACAGAGGCTCTGTTTTTATTTATTTATTCATTTTTTATTTTTAATCTCTTCTGTATTTTTCAGTTTGTCAAATTTCTATTGGTCTGACGTCCAGTTTATGGATCCTTTTTTCTTCGCTGTTTAACGTGCTGGTAGGCATATCAGAATAGGTTTTTCATTTTGGATATTTTACTCTTCCTAGAATTTGCCTTTGGTTTATTTTTTTATGGTTTTCATTGCGCCATTGCAACTCCTCCTCTGCTCACTCTTGATGCACCTCTTTGCCTTTAAATTCTCCAACATGCTTAAATTTATCGAATGCTTTTCTTGTTGATATGGGTTACATTTTTCCTGCTTTATCTCATAATTTTCAGTTGTATAATGAACATCACACCTGACACCTTGTAAACATTACTGTTAGTTGCCTTGTTGGTTGCTGAGTTTTGTTCTGGCAGGTACCTAATTTTTGGCAGATCCTACTGAACCTGCCCACTTGCTTCGAGTCCTTGTTAGGTGAATAGGTTTTGATTTTGTTCTTGGTCCTAGAATATGATGTTCTCTCTCAAAGTATCAAAGCGGTACTTTGGCAATATAAATTCAATGTAATTTCAATAAAATGCCAACGGAATTTTTTACCTTGCCAAATTTTAAATTTTATCAACATGTTATCTTTGAATAAATGTAAAAAACCTGAGGATGAAAAATAAATCAGGTGAAAAAAAACTATTCAGATGTTACATTTTTATGACGCTTCAATCAGTGAAATGATTTGGCGGTTGGTATAAGAATAGATACGAACGAGGGGGGACATAGAGTGTAAAAATAAACTCTAATGCGGATATAAACTTAGCGTATGACAAATGTACAATCAGTGGGAAAGGCATGGATTATATAAGAAACATTGTCGAACAAATAACCGTTTGACAGAAAAATCAATCTCGACTCTTAGTACATTCCTTATATACGAATGTAAATTCCAGATGGACCATAAATTTAAAGGTGTAAAATTCAATTTAAAAAACGCTAGAACATAGCAAAACTTTACTTATAAAAATTCAAGTGGAAGAAAACTTAGTAAGAAGGAAACAAAACTCATATACCACAATTAAAAAAAAAACGAAGCAAATTTATCGATTTGCCATCAGAAATTACCCGGAGTAAAAAGACAAATAACAAGTTGGGGCAAAAAAGAATTTTGCCACTTAACTGATAAATACAGATCTTCCTTTCTTGATACATAAAATGGTCTTACACATCAATTATGAAAAGTCATGTAATCTAATATGTAATTATGCAAAAGACCTGAATAAATACAAGTGGCTTTTAAACTTTGGGTAAAAGGCTTCACTCTTTATTAGAAATAAAAATTTAAATGAGATATGATTTTTATTTCTTAGATTGATAAAACATTTTCAATCCTTCATATACCGTGTTGGTGAATTTGATTGAAAATGGGCATTTCATACCCTTTGAATGGAGGTGTGAAGCTTTGCTTTTCTTTGGAGACAATTTGATGATTATCTTACATAGCTTTTAAACCAGAAATTCTCCTTAGGCGCTCATTAAAAATAAAAAGATGTATAAGAACGTCCATTTTAATAGTAATACAAAGCTAGAAAAAATACTTTTCCAATAATAGGGAACTTGTTAAATAATTTTTGTTAAATCTATAAAATAGAGTATAAGAAATACTCATGATTTAAATCTATATGCCCTGATAGGGAACGTATCTCCAAGTTATATTTTTAATTGAGAAAAGCGAGATGCCTTGCAAAATGCATAATATACTCCATTTGTGTAAGAAGTAAGATCTACACACACACACAGACACACACACACACACACACACACACACACACGTCCGTGTATCCTTGAAGGGTACACGAGAAGCTGGTGATGATGGCGACTCTGACAGTGAAATGTCCTACTTGGGGAGGGACATTGTATCTTGTTCTAAGGTTTAATTTTTCGGAGCGTGCATCCATTACTTTTGATTAAATATTTTAAAGCATTATTTATGGGCCCCCGTCCAAGCCTGACGTTCCCGGAGGCCACAGTCATGCAGCAGTTATGGAGCGGCGAGGCCCATGGCCTGTCGGTGAGGATCCGGGTCAGTGACTGCGTCACAGCTTGGGAGCTTAGAAAACTCGCCTGATGTGACCTAGTCTGAGTCACTTGATTTGTAAAACAAATGACTAATCCTCGCCTCGCAGGATTTTTAGAAGTTTTAACGCACGTGGAACTGTGCTGTGAATCCTGCTTTCCTACTTACGTGCTGGTTGGTCTCGTCGGTCACGCCGTGACAGTGAAATGCTATGTAAAATATTTCGAAGTCTGCAATGTGATGGGCATGTTCCTTCCACTAACTGGCAGGACGACATTCGCACGACGCCCACGCGGACTCCTCACCCTGCCACGGGCTGGTCCTCCACGGGAGGAGGCTTCTGAGCCGGACCGAGCGGGGAGCCATGAGGTGTCAGAAATCTCTCGACACAGAGTGTTTACAGGATTCACCCATCAGAAGCCGTGAGTGTAAACCCTTGTTTGGTCACCCCAAGACGCTGGCCTGAGCCTTGCTCTGGGCACGGGGGCGGATTCCGCGACAGCCGGGTCTCCCTCCAAGGATTGTGACCAAACAGGGTAGCACGTGGCACAACAGCTTTTTCCCCATCCCTGAACTGCCAGGGCAGTCACTCCGAGGCCACTTGTCCCAGCTGAAGATGAGTTACTCTCAGAAATCTGATTTTGTCCATCATTATCGAACGATAAAAGTGAATATTGGCCGCCTTCAGTTCACCAAAGCTATCAGTGGCTGTCGTGTGCCACGCCGGCTGCCGGGCGCGTGGGGCTCAGGCGGACGTGGTACATGGCTTCTGTCCTCAAGGGGTTTCCAACCCACTGGGGACAAGCACAAGGCACGCAAAGCAGAATAACAGCCAGAGCTTGGAAATCGGGCCCCCGCTGAAATCCGAAGCAGGAAGAAGCTACAGTTGGGGTGACTCAGAAAACCCTGCGGGGACATGCAGAATGCACGGCTCCGTCACTGGAGTGGGCGGCGGCCCTGCACCAGGCGTGTGGCCGTCCCCAGGCCAGAGGGTCAGACCCTGGAGTTCTCACACTCTCCGTGGAGGGAAGGCTGTGCCGACAGCCTCCCTGGGGGGGCGGCCTGTGGGCAGCACGAGCGCCTCGTGTCTCTGGTCCTCATGGCTGAAGAAGGACCTTTCAAAATACCATCTGCAGATCCGGGTGAGGGTTCTGGGGAACCAGCTCAGGCCTGCTGAGTGAAGGCTCTGCGCTTGGACTCTGGGAAGTTCCGTCTTCATAGGAAGCCAGGTGACCCTTGGACACACCAGAGCCAAGGACCAGAGTCACCAGGAGCCAGTTCCCTCGGCCAGCAGTCGGTGCTTCCCAGGTCCTTCTGGTGGCAACTCAGCCCGCAGTAGCATCTGCCCCTCAGTGGGGAGAAGTCACAGGACCCGGAGTTCTGAGGGTGCGAGTTCTCTCTGCGGGAGCGAGGAGGCTGCTGGGACAAGCCATGGCCCCTGCGAGGACGAGCCGATTCTGCCGAGACAGTCAAGTGTTTTTCAACAGCGTCAGGAAGACTCGGTGACACAGCGGGGGCCAAGGGAAGGAACGAGGAGGGGCGACACTGGCCGTTCACTCACTGTACAAACAGGGACTGAACACGCGTTACGTGCCAGGCACCTTTGCGTGTGCCACATGGAGACTGGGGTCACAGAGCGCTGGCCTGCCCCTTGCAGGGACCGAGGGGACAGGGGGCCTGCAGCCAGGTCACACTGCGGGGGTCGTCTCCTGGTTCCCCGGCCAGGATGGAGAGCCAAGGTCAAGGCGGCTTGGATTCCTCCCACCTGCTCTGGCTTCCCTCCCCCACCCTCACCCCTCTGGGTGGAGCCGGGGCTGCGCAGTCCCCTCCCCACTCGGGACTCCTTCCAGGTCATTTGGAATTCATTCCGGAACCTGCGCCAGAGACGGTCCCAGCCCACAGAGCGCGGCAGACGCGGGGATCCTGCTGGAAGCCTCGCCGACATCCCTTTTCAACAATTTCCCGCAAACTCGGTGTTCCCTGAGCCTG
>NW_006436291.1:2394195-2395755 GCF_000325575.1 Pteropus alecto
GGCGAAGGTTCGGAGAAGAGATAGCGGGGCAGAGGGAGCGCGTGGCTTCTGTGTCGGGCGCGGACTGCTCCAGCTCTGCTGGAGTGTGGCATCTTGAGGGAGATCGGTTTGCAAATGGCTCGGAGGCGGCCCAGCTCCGCGACGCTGCACACAGACGCCTGAGTGGCCGCCGGCTGTCAGGTTCCGGGGGCGGCGGTGGCAGCGGCCCCGCCGGGCTGCCCTGCAGGGAGGTGGCACGCCGACATTCGCTCGCTGCCTCCACTCCTGGCCAGGTGCTGGGGCTCATTCTGTTTGTTTTTCCCAAGGTGACTTCAGTTTGGATGCTGCCGAAGAAGTTGGCCAGGCTACGTCAGCTCATCATCCATGTCGCCGTCACCATCCAGGGGTAATTCCTGCCTCTTGCAACCGTTGCCAGTTCCACTAACGGTCCTTTGCTGTCTGTCCTGTGCCAGGCCCTGTGCTACGCTCCAGGCAGACGGCCATGCACGGCGTGCTCCCTGCACCAGCAGAGCTACGTGGGAACACGGGCCACATAACCCACACTCGGCTATGCTGGGGGCTGCACAGGGCGCTGTGGGGACCAAAGGCTTTCACTTAGTTCTAGCTTGGGTGGAGAAGTCAAGGGCAGAGAGGTCAAGGGCAGAGGCACCGAGGAAGGCTTCTCGGCAGCTGTGCCCTAAGGGATGAGTCAGGACAGACTCAGCACAGGGAAGCAGTGAGCAAAGGAAATTCTCCAGTGTTATCTAAACTTGGGTCCAAGGTCAAGAACAGAAGCTGGGAAGGAACTCAGTTTTTGGCTCGGGTCAGAATTAGGGTCAGGACCTGGCTGAGTCCCTGGGTTCCCTCCGATGTGAGCCAGTTGAGATCAGGCGTGTGCTTTTTTCTTGCAAGGAGCTTCTCAGTTCTGGACCTTCTCAGGAGCCACCCGCAAACATGAGCTGGCACTTCATCCCCCTGCCCTACCGAGGAACCCCAGAAGCGAGAGCTAGGGAATCTGTCCAGCCCAATGTGAGGGGGCGGACGTTGACTCAGATCATAACCCTCTGGCTTTGGTTTGGCATCACCTTGAAATCCGGGCCTCTGAATATGCATTTATCTTCACTTTTTTTATTCATTTATTTGAAAGATGTTTACCAAATGCTGATTGATGATGATAATGATGTTGATGATACAGTGATAGCTAGCGTGAGTGGATAGATACACACATCCATGCTAGATGGATAGATAGTTGATAGATGATAGATAGATAGAGAGATAGATAGAGAGATACATAGATAGATAAATAGATGATAGATAGATAAATAGATGATAGATAGATAGATAGATAGATAGATAGATAGATAGATAGATGGATGATGATAGGTAGGTGATAGATTGATAGATAGATAGACAGGGATAGATGATAGATGGGTGGCATTACTGAGCGCCTACCTAAGTACGTGAGCGCAGTGGTGGACACACGGGTCACCTCTTTTCATCCCGACAGCCAGTGAGCAGTGGGCGCCCTTCGTAAGTTAATTACGCAGAGGGAAGACCTGAGGGGCAGAGATGCCAAGTGGT
>NW_006436291.1:2395952-2407968 GCF_000325575.1 Pteropus alecto
TAAATAGATGAGATAGATAAATAGATGATAGATAGATAGATAGATAGATAGATAGATAGATAGATAGATGGATGATGATAGGTAGGTGATAGATTGATAGATAGATAGATAGATAGATAGATAGATAGATAGATAGATAGAGAGATAGATGGATGAGGATAGGTAGGTGATAGATTGATAGATAGACAGGGATAGATGATAGATGGGTGGCATTACTGAGCGCCTACCTAAGTACGTGAGCGCAGTGGTGGACACACGGGTCACCTCTTTTCATCCCGACAGCCAGTGAGCAGTGGGCGCCCTTCGTAAGTTAATTACGCAGAGGGAAGACCTGAAGGGCAGAGATGCCAAGTGGTTCCCTCACACAGCCACTCGGCACCCCGACTCTAGGGTGTGACCCCTAAGGACATGGATAGGGGAGTGGCCTCCGGGTGCAGTAAAAGGACAAAGCTGAAACACACAGGTTGCATGTGGGGAAATGCAGAAGGCCCAGCATGGCCGAGCACAAGTCACAGGTGGGAAGAAAGGGGCGGAGGCCGGTCCAGGGCAGATCGGAGAGGGGCTCGGACGCCGCGCACCCCGTCGCGTTCCCTGAGGTAGGCAGTGCAGAGTCATGGCCGACTGTGAACGCAGAGCAAAGATACAGATGTCGAGGAAATGAATGCTGGCGTGTGGCAATGCGTGTGATTCTGCCTACGACGCCTCACGGCGAGGGCGGTGCACGGGCCTGGGGTGCCCGGTCGCCCGCTGCGTGTGCCGATGAGGCGGGCGCGGTCCAGGGCGGCCAGCCGTGGTTGTCAGGAAGCCCACACTCCCGAGGCCGTGCCCACGGGCATTCGCCGCTTGCATCCGAATCAACGGTCAGTGGGCTGACGGCTCACCCTCTCTGTCGGGCCAGGCGACCCCGGGACCTTTGCTCCTTGACGTTGTAAAACTTTATTTTTCACCTGTGCGAAGTCTGGTGCAGGCAGCTTTCACCTGACATCCTGACGCTCGGTTTGTGTGGCTTACACCATCAGCCTTGCCGAATAACCAGGTGCTTCTTGGTATTTCTCCGGCTAGCTTGGACGTATTTCGAATATAGGGAAAAAGCTCGCAAGAATAATTCCCTGATCGCCCAGATACTTTGCACGTAAACCCAGTAATTACTACTATTTTCTGCATTCGCAGAAATTTTCTGTATATACTTCATCCTGTACTATTGCAGCATCATTTTAAATCGTTAACATGGATATCACCACTGGCAGTGACATCCGAGAGGTGAGAAATGGTGCTTTAGCGTCGTCCGATCGGCACTTCTCCTGTGAGTGGAGCTGGGTGCGTTTGCACACGTTTATGGATCTTCTTCCTCTCTTGTTCCATGAGCTGCCTGCTCAGGTCTTCGGCCCGTTTTCCTTCCCAGTTTTTGTTCGTTATTTTCCTCCGGTTTTAGGAAATCCCTACATGTTAGGGGTACACTCCTCTGTTTTTGATAGAGGTGTGACGATTTCCCCTGGATCTCATTACACAGATATTTTTACTCCATTCAAAGCACAGTGGGATTTCGCTGGTGGAGACTGTCCTACTCACATGAGGTCCCACTAAAACGGTGTCCCCCACACAGGTGGACGCCAGAAACGCACGCTCATCGTCGCCAATGGCGGCGTCCGGGGTGGTGGGTGCTGCAGCATCCCGGGGTCCTCCCACCTGCACGAGCTGGCTGCAAGTTCCCGGCACGGTCCCTGGGCCTCCCCCGTAGGAGCATTTAGTGATCAAACCTCGAGCGCCGTTCCCGGGTCTGCCCGGTGGTTGGGAAGAGGTGGCAAGGGGGAAGGAGACGTCATCGAGCAGGCAGGAGAAAGGAAATGCTAGGTAAACAGAAACTGCGCTCGGGAAGAGACCCGAGGAAGTGGGGGGCTGCCGAGCTGAGGGGGCAGCACGTGCAAAGGCCCTGTGGCCGGAAACGCCTGTAAGAATGAGAAGAAGCTGTGCGGCCAGAGGAGCGGGATTGGGGAGCACGGCAGACGGGTCACGGGAGGGACTCGGCCTTGGCCGTGAACGGCGAGGGAGCCCCATTGCCATCTGAGCAGAGGGGTGGTGTCTTCTGGCTGCTCACTTGATTCCAAAGAGGGTGGGGGGCCGAGGCGGGGAGACCGGTGGGAGGCGATGGGGCCAGGTGCTGGGAGGGGTGGGGGCTGCGCCCCTTGGTCTGGTTTAGTGCTGCCGCTCCGGTCTGTGCGTGGACAGGGGCCCAGGGCTGCGTCAGGTCAGACAGCGACAACGCTGGAGAGAACATGCTCAGATCTGGACACATCAAGTCCTCGGTCGGTCTCCAGGTCGAAATATCAGGCAGTGGGGTCGACGGGCCCGGAGGGCAGTGGCCAGCTCCTGGCTGCCTCAGGCGTTTTGTCACTGAGCTGGTGCGTGCAGCGCGGGGAGCAGGGGGCGGGGAATCATCCAGGACGAGGTCCAGGTTCCGACTCCTTCGAATGCTGGTTTTGCGCTCTACTCACCGTGCGATGCCTGTTGAACTGTCTCATCCCCGTGGGCCTCGGTTTCTCCACCCGTTAGGCAGAGACGACCCCCTCCACGTCCCCATCTGCGTGACAGATTTCGGTAGGTGCCCAGGTGGAAGGCTGGGCGCAGAGACCACCCAGCGGCTCCCGCCCCCCGCCTCCTCCCTCCACAGCCTGTCTTCATCCTCCTTCCTCATCTGCTACCCTGCTGCTCATTCCTCGGAAGCAAATGTGAAAGGGACTCTCCTGAGCGACCAGAGAGGAGGCCGGGCCACACGCACCTTGTCCCTGCTTGGTTTGTGAGCCAGGTGCAGGGTCCGAGGCACAGGGAGGCCCGGGGCGTGGGCAGGCAGGGCAGACCCATTCCTTCGGAGGGCTTTTCCCCAAAGCTCTAAATTGGGTTTAGAGTTCTAAATTCCAGTGATTACTATACACAATCCTTTAGAATCCTTTGAGTGTGAGGTCCCCTCTGTGATTTGACCTCGGATTGGGGTATTTGACTCCGTGGATCTTATTTCCCATGGGTGCTTGCTCCCACTTGCCACCGGGATGCCCTCGTCTGTGTTCGGTGCCACCCCTGCCTCCCAGGGGCAGAGCGCGAAACCATTTTCACCAAATATCTTCTTGCCCGCCTGTGCCACGGTCCTCACAATAGTCACCTGCATTGGTCCAAGGAAGACTAGAAACCTACCTGATTGGCAGCGAGACCCCTGGGAGGTGCCCGAGACACGCAGCCAGAGGCCCCCAAGGTCACGCCCGTGGAGCGATGTTCGGATCAGCCTCAAAAGACTGAAAACTCGTCAGCAGCTCCTGTCCCTCCCTCTCGCCCTCCACCGCCTCCCCTTGTCCAAGGCGTCTTTGGACACCGATCTGCAGTCGGGACTCGAAATTAATTTCCCTTGCATTATTGAATTGAGTATTCGGCTTAATATTTTAAAATCTGAGACCAGCGGAGGCCCGAAAGCGCTCCCTCAGGGCCTGGCGCGCCTGCCGGAAGCAGACGCTGCCTGCGGAAGTGCCGGGGATGGCGGCGGGGCGTCCCCGACGGCCCCGGCCGCTCACGGTCTCTGCGCATCCCTTCCAGGCTCACGGTCTAAGCTCCGCCCAGCCTCCTGAGACTGGTCGCCAAAGCGGGACTGCCAGGCGCCGGAACCGGAATCCGTCCTTCCATCGTCTTCGTCTTAATTCCTGCAGCACAGTCGGACTCTGGGATGGGGTCGCGCCCTGCTCATCGATCCCCCCACCCCCAAAAAGCCCGCATGTGACCAAACGGTCGTGAACGCACTCTGAACCCTTACTTTGCATTTCAGCCACTCGCTTGGCTCTCAGATATGAAAAACGTGCACATTTCCTGTTGGCGCGGGCTTGGTTTCATTTCGTTCCGCTCTCCTCCCCCGGAACAGCTCAGATGAGAACATTCGGGATACCCTAGACATGGACGCCCGAGCTCACAGGTGACAACGCCTCGTTTGCCTTTCCCAGTGATGCTTTTGCTCCATGTAAAATTATAGCAGAACTTGGAAACCCAGCCCGTGGCTACAGTCCCTGGGAAATCTGTCAACGTCACGTCTAATTTTTATTCCTAAGATCTGGGTGCTCTGCCGATCTCAATGTAGCACGCGACCCCAGGAAGTACATTTATCTGTTTGGTGTATTTACTTCTTCTTCTTTTTTTTTTTTCCATTATTTTTGTGTCTGTATTTACTTCTGTCGGCTTCTACATGGCTTTTTGATTTTTTTCTTTCTATCCTAACGGTATATGTTGAAGTTTATAAATAAAACTGACCATGCTTGGCGACACTCATTATGCATACGGAAACAGCGCTTCCTTCTCAGGTAGGTGATGAAGCGCTCGTGCACCTGGTGCCCCCCACCCAGCCCTGCGAAGACCCTCTGAATGTGCAGCTACAGCCGCATCCGTTCCTTCCGGCGAGGCATGGCAGCAGCCAGGGTGAGCAGCTGCACCCCGAAACCTTGGCATCTCTGTTCGCTGGAAGCTCCGGGGGCCTTTTGATATCAGTGTGATCAACTGTGAACGGAGCTCGAGCTGGAAAGACAGGAAACTCAGGAAGCCAGTTTGTCATCTGCATTTCTCATTCCGTGGCCTCCAGTCCAGGGGGCTCCGACTGGCTCATCGCTCTGGCAGGAAAAACTAATGAAATAACGTCGTCCTTCAAGGTCGCGGATATACGTGAACCACAGTCACATTCTAATGCATTGCGACGTGTTAAAGCCCGTTCATCAGCTGTGAGCTTGGAGAGATGATGTCACGCGTCTCGCTCACGTAAACGCGTGGCACGCGGTTACGACTCGGCTGCCGTGCCCGGGGCTGCTGCTTCGCTTTGAATTGTGGTCCTTGCCGCACGGGAGTCTAATACGGTACTAGGAGGCGTCATGCGTCGTACCTATTTACCGAAAGCATTCGATATACTTGGCCTTCTGGCTATGAGAGGAACAGCAAGTGGAACCCTGTCCTGTGTGTGTACATCGCCGATTTAACCGGCCCGTTCCGAGGCGTTCAGGTTGCCCCGCAGCATCAGCGCTGTGGCTAAAACCTCCCTGAGCTCCGTGTACCAAGTCGCCAAACACAGTCTAAGCTGAGAGCCTTGAAGGAGAATTCGCTCATTAAAGGCATATACAATTCTTTTACATTTTATTATAAAATTGCCCTCCGAAGTCGTTAGAACAATAAGACCTTTGTCAGGCTGGGAGAACCTTCCAAGAAGCTGCCTTCGTTAAAAATTAAAAATCGTGACCACTGATCACGTCGAACAGTGGAGATTCTTACTTTACTCCCCATTTCTTCATTAACAACGAAGCTGAACGTTTGCCATGCTTCATCGATTATCTGTATCTCTTATTCTGTGAATCGACTGCGCATCCCCCCCACCCTCGGGTTGTTTATCTTTTTCTTATCGGTTAGCAAGAAATATTTATATAGTAGACATATTAACTTTTTTCAATGTGATAGAAATTTTCCCAGTCTGTCGTGGGATTTTTCATTTTGTTTATGATGCTTTCTTTTAATATTTAATTAAGGTAGTTAGATCTGTCTTTTTCTCTATCGTGTCTTTCTTTATGTCCTGCTGAGAAAGACCTCCTTGTTCTAAGATCAGATAGATTGTAATCTGCATTGTATTCTAGTTCTTTTATAATCTTGCGATTTATATTTTAGCTTTTCACCTAACCGGTATGATAGCGTATGCTGTGTAGTATTTTTTTTCTTTTTCTCCTTAAATAATTAAAGAATTGTACCAGCTTTTAAAAATTATCATCCCTCTGCCAATGATTTAAAAAATGACACCTTCATCGTAAGTTACGTTCTTGTATATTCCGGAACTTTCTCATGAGACCCCTTTGGGGTCAGTTTATTGTTGGTTGCTGTTAGTACAGACGCTGCAATAGACCTAATGGGCTTTGCTTTCATCATAAGATTTTCAATCTTATATAGGGAAACTGCATTTTTTTTTTGAATACTTATTTTCTTATCGACCACTTTGTAGAACTCCTGTGCATTTCGATGTTTTCTCATCATTTTCTGGGTGGATAACTGTATCAGCAGCATATAATAACATTCAGCTTGCGTGTTCTGACACTTCCTCACGTGCGATTTTGACGCGATTTATGAGTGTTTATCCCGGTATGTAATTGTCTTGCTTCCTCCATCTTATAGTTCAGTTTCATAATTTTCTTGTTTGAGTCTTACTTTAATTTTGCATTTTGTTCTTGGGTTCCATTTGCTCTAACGCACCCTTTTCAAAAGCACCCTTCTTCCCAGCATCCCGGACGCCGCGTTATCCAGCTTCCGTTCTGAGGTACCTCTCACCGGGCTCACCCAGCTTTTATTCCTCTTCCGAGACGAAGGAGCCTGTCTCGGCCTGACATTTCCGTGAGGCAGGAAGGTAGGGCCCCTTGGTTCTCTTCCCGGACCTTCAGGGAACGCTGTCAGAATCCTTTCTTGGATTTTAGCTCTAGGATTGGTTAATAAGTGTCCGTACTCCAGATCCAGGGGCACAGAGGGACGGGGGTCAGGAGGGACCTGGGACTGTGGGCTTCTCCAGGAGGAAAACATCCTTCCTTCACTGTGTCCTCACGTTTGGGGAAGTGTCCTCGGGGGCCTGCGTTTGCGTGTGACCAAACTTCCAGATCAGCTATCAGCGATGACTTTGTCCACCTCTTCTTATGCTTCTGTTGGCCAGCCAGAGACAAGTCCCAACGCCCAGGCTGTTGGCTGCTTTGGGTGACGCCACATTATCTCCAGGGCCACTGATTCCAAACACTTCTTCCTGCCCATCTGCCCTGACCCACTGACATGCTGCAAATCAGTTCTAGAGTCTCCCCGCTGAACTTTAAGGGGTGTCGCTGGGGTCTACTGTGCCGAGACACAGCTGTGTTAGTGCAGACCGTTACCATCCATGGGCCGTGCGCCCAGCAGACGATTCGATATGTGGGAGGCATGTGAAGGAGAATGGGGAACTCCCTGGGTTAGCCCTGTTGGAATTTATGCAACTTTATACATATGTTTACCTAGTTCCTCTTTAGCTTCCTTGAAAGACAGATATTAGATGCAGCTTCCTTCCTCACGCAGCTGGTCTTATGGAGGGAGGGGAACGCCTGTCCACTTAGAAATAGCAATTCAGCCTCAGAAAATTGCGCCATTGGTCATCAAAGACCTTCCGGCCTTGACTCACCATTAAAAACACTGTGGTTAGAAAAGATTTTATTGTCACAAATATATGTCACATGGAAATTGATTTCAAAACATTCGAACTATTCAAACTGTTCTTTACTTTCTTTCCCCCAAGGTCCTTCAAAAGGTCTATGAATCCGATGACTTGTTCTTGGTCCTGGAATCTTGAGAGGTTTAGTTCTATTGATTTAATCTGAAATATAGTGATGTGCCCCCAAGCAGATTCAAGTTCATCAAAATAATTGATCACGATCATATCATCTGAGGGTTTATTTATAGTTTTAGCTTGTATCATCCAGTCTCCTCTTAAAATACAAGCTAAGCACACACCCATACGCAGAGACTTAGTGGGATTTGTACGAGAGGTTCATTCTTTATTGCATTTGTCAAATGTTGAGCTTCGAGCCTGACTCCTGACCCGTGGCCTTGGCCTTGGATTTCCCTGCCGTCCACCCAGACACCACGACTTCACGCCTGGCTGGCTTTGCCCTGCAGACGGGACCCCGGCTCGGCAGCCTCACGCCCGCAGATCCGCAGGCTGCCCGCTCATCTCGCTGTCCTTCTCCGAAGGTTTGGTTCGGCAGTAGAATGAGGTTCTTTGTCCCGTTTCCTGCACTGTTTCCCGTAGGCAAAACTTGGCATTGGGCAGCCCTGTTTTGGCCTCCGTCCAAGTAATTTACTACCACAAGGTTCTCATTATGGAAGGGGTTCACCTGTAGGATGGTCCCCTGGTCTGGACAGCGAGCCCGCATTATCAGTATCAAGGTGCTGCTTCTGGGCAACATCTGTTTACGGCATCACCGCTAACTTCTCCGCGTACGTGCCTAGACAGGTTCCTTGAGGGCTGGCACGTGTTCGTTCTTTCTGGGAATTGGGAGAGCAGCTAGCGACGTTTCCGGCTGTCCTCTCCCCATTCCTATTTAACATTAGAGATGACAAAGACAGCGATTACAAAAAGACAGATCGCCAGCATGACTGTCGTCGGGCTGGAGGAAGGACCTTTCGATTGCTCTGGGTCTCGAGCGAGCATCTCCACCTTGGGTCCCTAATAAACCACGATGACGGGACACGTTTTAGAGAAGGTCTGTGTTCCCTCCGCCCGTTTGCGTCCCGCTGCACGTTAAAAGAGACAGATGACACAGCGGGCTTGGCCCGCAAATGTTTAGCATTAGCGCAGAAATCACCTTGTTGTACTAAGACGCTTAAGCACTTACAAAGTTGTCGCCAGCCACCGGGCTGCCGGGAACACTAAATCAATCTGTTGTACGCACAAAGCCAAGTAATTTATCTGCCAGGTAGTATTTCATTTAAAACATATTTCTGCGCAAGATGATATACGGAAAATCGTCCATTTCCATACCGAGTCTGGCGGTTCCTATTATTTCACAGATAAAATTGTCTTTTTAATGGAGCAAGGAGGTCCTTGGGCTCACCGGCCTCCGGCTCAGAGGGAGCTGCGATCTGCATTATGCAAATGTCCAGTTACTATTAGGAGAAGACCCTGGACCTCGTTTGATGATCGAATCTCTCCCGACCTACCTCGCAGTACAGCTCGGATGGACCCGGGTGTCAGAAGGTCAGCTGAGGTTTTTCATGACAGAGGACCCGTCCATTAGCAATGTGACGCAGTTTGAAGCCGGAGCCCTATTTCATGGCCTAATCCTGAGAGCTGGGCAAGCTTTATGAAGCTTGAGTCTGATCTCTCTCTCAGATTTATGCTCCTCAGCCCTCTGAATGTGGACGCGCCTTCTGGAGACCCCTCGAGTCTCCATCGTCAGATGCCGATTTGCACGACAGGAAGCGAGGTGTGCGTGCCTCGTCCCCCTCGCATATACCTGTTCTGCTCAACGATTCCTTTTATCGATCACTAAAAACCAGCAAGAGTTGGATGAAAAAGAACCGGTTCTCTTCCCCGCCCCCCATTTTTGTATTTCTTTCCTCTAAATAAATGGATCGTTCCTAAGTTGATGCTTTGAATACGGAGAACCCGGTCTCGTGTCATTTCTCCAGGCCTGGGAGCTGGTGAATGACACGCCCTTTCAGCTGGCTTTATGTCCCTGTTCACCAGGGGAAATGCAGTTTGTTCTTCCTCCACAAACAGGACGGAGCCACCGTGCGGGCTTCGGGTTTCTCGTACCTGCGTGTGCCCGAGAGCAACCGGAACGGGCTGTGAAACTCGGGCCAGAAAACGCTGCTGGGGAGAGAAACAGCGTCGTGCACTTGAAAACATTGCTGTTGAGTCCAAGTGTCTGTATCCTATTAGCTTAGGTTTGTTCCCGCAAATTTCACGTGTTTCTACTTAAAGATGCTCCACGTTTCGAGGAGGTTAAGCAACTACCTGCCCAGGTGCCAGGCCACGCTGTGCGTCACCACTGGCTGCCCGCCCTCTTGTCCGCGAGCAAAGGCCACCGGGCCACTTGACTGAGCATCCCGGAGGTGACCCCCTGATAGATTTCACCGCCGACTCTGTGGTTCGGGCTGAGCTCCACGCAGGCCGGGGTGAAGTCCCCACTCCTTAGACAGTTCCAAATGTCGGAAGACGACACCAGGGTCACTTCAGCTTTGCCCGAGGGTGCGCGGTTGGCCGATTCGGGCGGGATCGTAGAACCGTGGGAATCTGGCCTCGCCAGTGATGTCCGGTGGGTCCAGTTCCCCGTTCAGTGGATTGCATGACAAGGACGCTCGGAAGGGAGAAATGGATCGATCCGAGCGCACGGCCAGGACTCGGCCTGTTCCCGGCAAGGCTGCGCCCTTGCTGGGTGCGGGGAACACCCGCTGCTCCCTCCACCCGACTCTGCTCCCCGGCGTTTCGCGAGCCTTTGTCCCAAGGTCTGTGCAGTGGCTTCTCTCCAGGGCGCTCACACGTCCTCCGAGCCGCGTGCTCTCCTGGGGAGGAGGCTTCGCTGGCTTCCCGTGCTCTTCAGGAGCGTGGAGCTCGCCCGCAGCCTGGGACCCCGCCCGCATCTCTCACTGCCCCCGCCTTCTCTCCTGCCCCGCCTGCCAAAGCAGCTCTCTCACGCCCTCCGATGCTGGGGGCGCCCCCTCCACCTCCGTGCCCGATGACCTCGTGCGCGTGCTCAGGCCTCGGCTCGCCCCCCCAGACCTTGTGCGGAAGCCGGTGGCTCAGTGGCTCGAGTGTCTGACTCTTGTGTCGTTCAGCATCGCCGGCTGACCTGGGCTGAGCCCCGAGGGACGCAGTCCGTTCTTCGCGTGGACACATTGGCAGGTCCCCCCGCACGCCTATCGGCCCCGGAAGGCAGCTTGACTGGCTCTCATCATTCAGCCCATCGACAAGCACTCGCTGGGCACCGATCACGTGCCAGGCAGCTCTGGGGGTGGGGTGTGCACCGAGGGTTACATGTGGCTTGGATGCACTTCCCGTGGCCAGAGCCCAGCCTGCCATCTTGAGCCTAAGTCCCGAGTGGTGCAGCGGGACTGTGGCCTGTGCTTCATTGGGCGCAAGCCCGGCCCTGTGCAGCCAGTGTCCAGGGGTAGGAGAAGCCACGGGGTAGTGACTGGGGAGCGGGATGGAGCAGACGTTGGTCACGAGTCACGAGCCCCCCGAGTGACTGCTCTGTAAGATCTTTCTCTGTGGGTCGGCCCAAGGTTGGGTTCTACAGCCTCTGTGAACCTGGTTTGACTCTGCTCACCGGGATAACCGCCGCCCACCTCTCCGGGTCCCGTGCGGAAGGACGCGAGTGTCCCAAGGCCTAGCGAGATCTCGGGGGGCCGATCAGCAGGCATCCTTCCGAGAGCTGCGTGACCCCATAGATTGACTAAGGCCACCAGTGGCTGCTCGCTGTGAGGGGGGGTGGGAGTGTCCTCGGTCCCTTTTATTAGATGACACTTCCCCAGTGGGATGAGTGGCAGAACACGCCATGGGGTGCATTTCCTCCCAGGCACCGAAGTCTTGTCCCCCTGCCACCCCGTGGCGTGGAGTGACTTGGAGGAAGGCTGGGCCGGGCGGGTTTAGTGTCCAGACGGCGTTAGCTCAGCCCAGCCCAGGAAGCGGGCCCCTAGGTCAGCGGCCGGGAGCGAGTTGATACCATGAAGTGGGGTGCTCTTCCCAGTCTTAATATTTTTTTGTGGGAGAAGTAGCGTTTGGGGCAGCTCCAGGTAGTAGTAGTAGAAAATATATGGGCGCCGTGCGTAATTCAGAGAAAGCGTGAAACGCCCCTCCTGGGGGACGGAGCCCACGAAGTCTTGCCCTTAGTCGAATTATCCAGATGGTAGAGAAAGGGCATCGCTGGATTTATTTAACATAAAGAATCTGATCAAGTCAGTGGTTTTCAGTGTGCGCACGTGTGTGTGCGCGTATGCGCGTGTGTGCATACGTGTGTGTGCGCGTGCGCGCGTGTGCACATGTGTGCATGCATGTGTGTGCGTGTGCATGTGTGTGCATGTGCAAGTCGAATTATCCAGACGGTTAAGAAAGGGCATCGCTGGATTTATTTAACGTAAAGAATCTGATCAAGTCAGTGGTTTCCAGTGTGCGCACGTGTGTGTGCGCGTGTGCGCGTGTGTGTGTGCGAGCATGTGTGTGTGTGTGCGCGTGTGCGCGTGTGTGCATGCATGCACGTGTGTGTGCGCGTGTGTGCGTGTGTGCATGCATGCATGTGTGTGTGCGCGCGCGTATGCTTCCTGCTCACCGAACACGGCTCTTCTGCATGCGAGGGCACCAGATTTCCTGAAATCGAGACGGGGACGTTGTGAGGATGCATGCGTGCGCGTGTGTGTGTGTGCGCGCGCGTATGCTTCCTGCTCACCGAACACGGCTCTTCTGCATGTGAGGACATCAGATTTCCTGAAATCGAGACGGGGACGTTGTGAG
>NW_006436291.1:2410089-2416127 GCF_000325575.1 Pteropus alecto
CCCCGCCTTGGCACGGCCCTGTGGATCCTGATTCGAAGGCACCGCCGCCTGCCCCCCGGCACGAGCACAGCCCAGAACGGCCCCAGGCTGCGCTCGGAAGATGTGCCCGCGGCGCGTCGGCGGTTAGGAGCGGGAGACGGATGCGGGAGCCGTCGCCAGGCGCAGGAGGCACGGGAGAGGGCGGCTGGACGGAGCAGGACGGGCTGAGGGGGGGCGGCCTGGCTTGCACTGAGGCGGTGGCAGCAAGGAGGTGGGTGGCAGCTTGCGATGGCCGTGTCCCTTACCGGACGCTGGAAGACCGCAGTCCCCTCCAGGCACTGGCCACGTGTCTCCAGGAGCCCTCCCCACGTCCCGTCTAAATTCTCGCACCCCACACGAGTGCAGGGCCCTGCACCCTGGGGAGGCCACAGTCACCTGCACCTGGGGCCTTTCCTGCCTCCCCGCTGGGCTGGGGGCTGGGGGAGGCTTGGGGTGGCATGCCGGAGGAGAACTGTGAAAGCTCCCCCACGGGCAGAGCGCCACGTAGCACACGTGTGCGCCCACAAACACAGAGGCAGCAGATGGGGCAGGCACCCCCAGTCTGCCGGCCACTGTCGTTCCTCACCACATCCCCGCTTGCTCCCACACTCAGGCACACGGGGTACTGGGCTCCCCATCCTCATCCTCTGTGTTTCCTCCCCACTGAGGGAGGGGACCCTCCGCCCAGTAACCTCCTGGTCCGGTTACTTCTACCATGGCGGCCATCACTTTGCGTCGAAATCCCCTTGACCGTGGCTCATCCTCACTAGCCCGGGGACTTTCTGAACGCAGGGAGCCTGCCTTTCGTTTCTGAAGCGTGCAGAATCAGCGCGTCGGGGTGGGTACGCGTGGATGAAATAAACGCCTCGACCTCTACGTCCATCTGTCCGCATGTGCATCCCGGCCCGTCCTGACCCATCTGCGTCTACATCTGCTTGTGTATCCCCATCTGTAAGTCTGTCTGCCTCGCTAATATTTCTGTCTACATTATATATGTCTGTATCTATCTATAGTCCAGCCATTTCCATCCACTCCTAAGTGGGAACCCGTAGCTGTCTGTATCTGTATGTATCCATATTCCTCGCTCTATGTCCACATCTAGATCTATCCACTTACACATTTTTTTAAAATCTCCGTCCGTAAGTCTCACGACACAGACATCCCTGGAGCGCCAGGCCTGGGGCTGGAAGGAACGTCCTGGCCCGTTTTCCCGTGACACGCGGAGCAGGGTCCCCTGGCTGCCCGTGCTCCGTCCCCTCCTCCCTGTCGCCCGCCCCAGGACGGCAAACGGCCACCTGCCGGGCGCGTCCACAGAGCTCTCTCTCTTCGCCTGGAGAACCATTTTTCTTCCCTGCTGCAGACAAGGCAGGGCGTGATTTTCTGACGTTCGGGCTTAAAGACGGCGTTTACTTTGTTGGCGCAGCCCCCATGCCTCGAGTTACCTGCATTTTATTACTTGCATTTTATTATAAGACATTTCTCCAGTTTAAAAACTTACCAGAACAATAACAATCTGGAATTTTTCATAACACAGCCGTGCAGCGCAATTTAAAGGTCCGGCCCCCCAGTAAAATGACACCCAGGATCAGGCCACCCGCCTACGAAGGAGGAAGCAGAGGCCACGCCGCCTGGGCCCTTGGCCTCGTTGTGCAGCTGGGTCCTCCGGCGAGCAGCACCAGCGGGAACTGCTTCTGACCCCATAAAGTCCTGGCATCTCCAAGGAAGACCTCCCCACTTTATAATGAAGCCCCTCCCCCCCCAATTCTGACCCCAAGCTTCTTTTCCTCAGCGAGAGAAGCTGACGCCAGGAGAGCTTACCGATAAGTGTGCGGTGAGCATAGCCCGCCTGTCGCCTTGCGCTCTGTGGGGTTGGGGGTGAGCGAGTGGGCGCCAGGCGCGGGCAGAGGCCTGGGGTGTGGGGGTGGGCGGCACGCAGTGCAGTTGGCCCCACCACCCAAGCGTGGCTCTGCTCTGCGGGGTGGGGCCTGGGCCCTGGTGGGCAGGAACGTGTGAGTGGAGGGGCTTACGAGTCACAGACATGACGTGCGTTCTCTTGGGGAGCAAAACGACACGTTTGAACGACACTTCTTCATAAAACAGCCAGAAGCCTGTGAAGTTCGGCCAGCACCTTTCAGCAGAGGCACGTTAGCCAGTGGGCTCGCCCAGGATGGCGGCTGATGGAGGACCAGACCTGGCCTGGAGGACGGTCGCCCCTGTCCCCAGGACCTGTCTGCACGAGGGCACTCTGCCCGAGGAATCCCGGGCTTCCGTGTGCTCCGGGGCCTGTTCCTGCACTCGCCGGCCCTCAGCCAGGCCCCCTATCAGCGGCATGACCCCGTGACCTGAAGGCCGGTGGCCAGCAGCCAGCATGTGGAGCACTCCCACTGACGGGCCCCTGGCCTCGGGAGTAAGTCAGCATCGCCCTGGGCGGGAGAAACCGAGACTGGGCCCCTGTGCAGCTCCACTTGGATGGACAGCACTCGCGTGCCCGCCACCTCCTCCTCCGGGCAGGTGACCTCGAAAGGGATCCGAGAGGCTGGAGCCCCAGGAAATGGAAAGGGCGTAGGAAGAAGATCTTTTTCCATAAAGCAATCACTTTCCCACACTGCCTTGGTCCCAAGGTTCAACACTGATGACTATTTGTACGGGTTTAAAATAACACGGCATTTTAAATCTGTTGCGAATTATCTGGCAAAGCCTTTCAATTCAATCTGTGTTCTCCAGACCACATAATGTCACTGAAATGGACACGTGCCATCGCCGCTATAAACAAACATGACAGTCCACGGCCAGGCCACCCTGAGCACGCCCGATCCCGTCTGATCTCGGGAGCTAAGCAGGGTCGGGCCCGGTTAGTTCTTGGATGGGAGACCGCCTGGGAAGACCATGTGCTGTAGACATAAAAAATAAAAAATAAGGGATTGTAAGCCGACAAGGTCCTTGCAATCTGTGAGGTCAACCAAGGGTTGCCTCGCCTAAAAAAAAAAAAAAAAAAGACGAATTATGGACTTTGGTCCAATAACTGACCGCAGGAGAAGCGGTGACATTTGTAGCTTTTTGTGCAGCTCGTCAGCGACCCACAAAACCGGCCTTCGCATCGAGAGCCAAGGAGAGGGGAGGGAGAAGGAGCCGGAGGGGCTGCGGGCGATGGAGCACAGCGCGGCAGACAGCCCGGGACCGGGCCGCCCAGCGCCCCGCTCCGCTCCGGTCCTCGGACGGGTCGCTCGAGCTCGTCCTCCCCCCACTCCCTCCGCTTCCCCATCTGTCCCTCCCTCGGGGGCCTTGCAGGGGATGCGAATTAGCACCGATTTCTCCAAACTTATTCGTACAGAGAAAAGCAGCAAAGCCAGTCTCCCGCATGCACAAGAGCCGGGCTTAGCCGCCGCGGCCGCGGCTGGCCACGGGCCTGGGGCGCGTTCCTCATCCCCGGCCTCAGCCGCCCTCATCGGTGAGTGGAGACCCCGGCACCACGTTACCTCTCCCCTAAGATGACTTCACGTCAATGATCGATTTCCACTTTGACACACGTATTTATCGTGGTAGTGTTTGCTTTTGCCAGAAGATATTATCAATTATAAGGCAGATGCCAATTTCGGAAACATTAAAATGTGGCCAAGTACCTACCTGAGAAATAAGGGAGCTACACAGCATCTGCTTCAGCTCAAGGAGCCACCCGCGCGGGGCCCGACACCTGACGAGGATGAGTTACGGGGGCCACTCTCCGTATTTTCATTCTTGGGAAAATTGGGAAAGATGAGACTGACGTTACGATTAGCTGGGCCGTAGCTCAGTCAGGAATTTATATGGCGAGCTGTGAAGCTACGGGGCCATCTGGAAGGTACCCCTTGGGTTGCTTATTTCAGGGGACACCCTCAAAAGGCCTCAAAGCTTTCAGAAGGACATTATTTAATTCGTAGATTCATTTGTATTTATAGGTTGGTCTTCCTCACGCTGAGCTGGCTTAGTAGCAGTCAGTGATGACGACCATTGCAGCTTCTTCCATTTCCATTGATCAGAGGTGGCCGTGAGGGGTGGGGCCGCAGGTGGGCAGAGCGGGTGGTTTTCTGGGGCGTCCCCCAGCCTCAGCTTCTGCAGGACGGGGTCCCCTCCTTAGAGTCTTCTGGGGCCGTCACTGGAAACGCGTGTCCCACGGCCCATCTCGCGTGTTCTCTGCTGGCGAGCCCACGCACTCCGAAGACAGGGCCCGGACAGTCACAGCTGCCAACTATCACCTGTCACCTCCTCACGTCTAGGGCCGAGGGGCCTCAGAATAGATCTGAAACCGGTGCTTCTGAAGCTGGGAGCAGAGCAGTCCTATGCTAACACGGGAAGGCGGGGTTTCCACCCAGCAAATCTGGGGCGCAGCCGGCACGCTTTCGTCATTTCCCTGCAGGGCGTGCAGACCCGGGCCTGGCGGTCACTGCTGTGTGGAGCAGGCTCTTCGTAGAAAACCCCCTCAGGCCCCGGCTGGCCCCACAGCTGGAGAATGGTGACGGGTGCTCCCACACGCAGCCAAGACGCGCTTGCCTGGGACCCCGCGCCCTGTCGAAACCCCGCGGGACAAGTGACGATTAAAATCGTGTCATCCCGGACTTCCAGGTTTTAGAAAACCCCCATTCCGATGACGATGAGGATGGCGATGGTGAGGGTGATGCCCAGCGCCCAGCTCGACCCCCTACGCTTCGCATCTGAAGTAACCTCCGCCTCCAGACCCGGCCGTGGAAACCCAGCAAATAAAACAGGCGTTTCGTGGAAAACTCCCTCGTCTGCGGGATAAACCCGCAGCGCTGACATGCATCGCTTCGGGCTGGTTGTCAGATCCTCTTGAGAGAGAATGTGTGTGAGAGTCGACGAGAAAGAGCAGGAAGAGAACGGTTTAAATCATAATAACTTCATAAAGCAGAATTTTCTTGTAATATTCTTTGGTAATGTTGAGCTGAAAATAGATTTACAATCAAAATGGGCTTAATCTGATATTAAAGAATTCTCTTAAAATCCCCCAAACAATTGAGTTTTCTTCCCCCCCTTCGGTTTGTTTTGCGTTAGCTCCTCCAAGAGGCCGTGGATGTCAAGAAATATATTGACGCTAATTACAGGGAGTTTTATGTTGCTTAGCGGGGCAGTTTGGGTCCAGATGACCTGCTGCAAATAACGTCCCCCGTTTAACTTAGAGGGTGCCTCCCTCTGCGAGTGACAAGTCACTCCTAAAGGGTCAGGACACTGCATGACAGCAGCAGACTGCGTTGTAGACATTCTCAAGGTAATTTTATATTTCCGAGTCCACATCCAGCGCTTTCAAAACCTGAAAACCTAGGTCACCCCTGAGAACGTGGCACCCTGATCCAGAATTCCGGCCAAGTCTGCTGGTTCCTCAGCTCAGAGACCGAAAACAGGAAAGTTTCAGGAAAAAGCTCCACCAGACGAGTGTCTTTTCTCTTCAGGAAACGGCGGTGGGTCCCCTTCAATGCAGTAAGAACACGTGATTATCGCTCGGCTTTCTGTCCTAATGAACCTCTTTTCAAATCTCGTTCACAGCACATCTATCACAACGTCTAATAAAAGTCCTTCATTAAAAATAATTGTGTTCATAATAATATCATAACCAGGAGTCGTCATTCCTCTTTTTGCATGTAAAATCATTTCATTTTGAAACAAATCATCGCACAGCTCTCAGCTGTGTTCTTACTGGCCAGCTCAATCACATAGGAGAGACTATTTTAGAGCAAAAAAGCTCTGCTATGGACGAGCTCCTCCATGGCTGCCAGCCTGCCGGACGTCCCCGCTGCCAAGGGGCCCACCAGCAACGCCGGCGTCGCTGACCCAGCTCATCGCTGTCTGGTCAGCACCCACATCCATTTCCTGCCGAGCTCCACGCTCGCCCACACGGACCGAGGGCAGCAGCCCCTGTGTCTTCACAGTCACGCCGTGCCCTGGACACCGACGATGTCACTGTGATTGTTCCAGTATGGCCATCGTCACATGGCCGGAAGGCTTAGCCTTCTCCAAAGGGCTCCGGACAC
>NW_006436291.1:2416173-2426739 GCF_000325575.1 Pteropus alecto
GACGAATTTCTAAGAGCAGGAGGTGTGAAGAGAGACCCAACCAGGGCTGTGGGTGGCCCACACGGCCCCACACAGGGTCTTCCGGGACGCCTTGGGGGTGAAATGTGCCCCGCACTCACGTCGAGGTCTTAGGGATGCCCTCAACCCTGTGGTTCTGCAGTCACGTGTGCCACGCCTGCTCCGGTGGCTTTGAAGAAATATCATGACTTCAGACTAGTGCCACATGCGATCGATGGACCCGAAAAGCGAAAGGCAAAGAGGAAATGAATGACGAGCTGGATTTGCCGGGCGCAGCATTGACATTTTTTTAAAGCTCTAATGATTTCATGTAAATCTGTCCTGGCTGTCGAGGTTTCTGGACAAACTCGGGGCCAAATTCTTCATCATTCAAAGGTTCTGAGATTTCGCGTCGCGTCCTGCCTGCTGTCACGGAAGGGTTCTGGAGGGATTACTGCTTCGTAGCTGCTTACTGTGGCGCCCGCCCCAGCCCTTTACTACGTTTGGCAGGTGACAGTGGAGTGCAGTCTGCTCCGAGTGGCTCTGCAAGCGACGTCCCATCCCGGAGGAGCTGCGGGTGAAGCATCTCGTTGCTGATACATGTCGACTCTCACTTTTCAGATCTTGGCCAAGGACCTCAGATTACAAATGTGTCTGTTGTGGGCTGAACTGTACCCCCTCACCCTCCCCCCCAAAGATCTATCCACCCCAAACCTGTGGATGGGACGCTACTTAATAAGGAGTCTTTGCAGGTGTAGTTAAGTGAAGCATCTTGAGAGATCTTCCAGGATTTAATGTGACACCCAATGACAGGAGAGTCCTTGTAAGGGACAACAAAGAGACGTGTAGAGGGGGCCACATGCGGACCCCATTCCGCACCTGGGACAAAGTCTTCATGGTCAGGGAGCTTTCCACACCAGTGACGTGAGGCGTGCCGGCCACGACGGGGGACTCACACGGCGTTGCCCAAAGCTCCGCAGTGACGTGGCCGTGCTCATACGTTCCGGGACGAAGGCGTGGAAGGGTCAAGTGCCCGGCTGAAAATCTCTGCTCGTGGCGGTGGGCGTTCTGGCACTCAGCTTGTCTGCGTCGGATGAGGTGTCGGTGCGTTTTATCTGGTCACGTGGTTAGCCATTTCCCTAAGATCAGCCAAGTTGTGCGTCTCATTGTCTGTTACTATGGGACCAGGTAATAAAAGAACCATTATATAAATATGTACGATGGAATAAAGGAGGTTGCCATAGGAACGTTGACCCTTTATTTCCAGAAATTTCTGAGCTAGATTCATGAAGCTAATGTTTCGGAGACATAGCTGTTATATCAGATACAGAAGAAAAAAAAATGCCATTTTAAATAACACTTCCCTTAAGGATAAAAAAAAAAAATCCCCCAAATGCTTTTTAAAACATTCTAAGAAATTCTTAGGGAGTATGACATAGCAGATCGGACACAGGGGCTGCGCTTTCTATCAGTGACAGGGCGGCTCTGGCCAGCGCAGACAGGTAAACCCCCGGGGTTTCGCGAGCCTGCAGTGTGTTCCTGGCGTCCGTCCGCATGAGAATCCCGGCGCACCCTGCCGGGAACCCCACGCGCAGCTGCAGACCGATGGCTGCGTCCGCTCTCACGGCGCCTTCGATGACAGGCCGCCGGCCAAACCCGGAAAGTTCTCATGACCTATTTTTGGAAGGAGAACAAATGAGAAAGGGAAGGAAACAAGGAAGGGCGGAGGGGAAGTGAGCGGCCGCTGGGTTCCCAAAGGGCCCCCCATGGTCTCGGGCCCGGGGCTTGCTCCCGGGGGGGAGGGCCCTGGACCCTGTGCCTCCCTCCACTCTCCAGGGGACGCCTCGGCCTTCCAAGCGCACAGCGTTTCAGACGCCGGCCCAAGGCTCTGAGGGTCGAGAGTGAAGTTTCCAGAATGGCTACCGTTGCCCCAACCAGCTCTACACATGATGCTTCCGGAGCTTCTCTCTCAGGCCGTGATGGAGGGAGGTTGGGGGGTGGCGTCCAGCTACTGGGCCGACTCGTGGGCCCACGGTGAGGCCGCTGTTCGGGGACAGCCCGGCTTCTTCCCACCGGCTCGCTGCAGCTTGATGGGGAGCCACACGAACTGCTCCCGAAATCAATGCGAGGGAGCCCCGGTCGGGGGCCTGGGCCTGGTCTTCGCCAGCAGTTCTGCTCCAGAGCCCACATCGGCGGGAAGCCTGGCTGCCAGGAAGACACTGCCTTCGGAGAGGGTTCCAGGAGCATCACGAGGCCCTTGGACAGCTGACTGCCTCACGAGTCACCCTTCAGGCGCAGGAGTCTTCCCGGCAGGCTGCCTGGGGTCACAGCCGAGCACCCAGCTGTGGTGTGGTCACCTGTACTGGGGCCTCGTGCACGGACAATAACCAAAGAGCAGCTAAGAAGGTGATGCCTTAAAATGAGCTGCTGGAATTTCTGAGGGCGGGTGAACAGGTGGTCAGACGGGGACAGGTGAGCAGCTCAGCATCGAAGAGTAAGATCTCGGAAACGGAGCGTCGCCCCGGAGGTCTGGCAGCTGCCCTCCATGCCGGGGCAGCTGCGCGGCCAGCCACGCTCGCACTGGCCTGCCGTACGTCATGCGGGAGAGCCGAGGACTCCTCTGTCGCTGTGCTCAGTTGGTATGTGTTGAGTGCCTACATAAAGGAAAGAGAGATGCCATGGAAGGGACTTAGCAACTAAAAAGGTAGCATAGCTCAATGCATTCCTTTGGCAAGCTCGAAAGCGCTTCCCCAGCCCAGAAGCAATTGCGTCCAGTTCAACCAATAACACGGATCAACCGTTACGGGCAAAGCCGTAAGCTACCTGCTGAGGGTGCCCGCAGGTCTCAGCCTGTGCTTTTGAAACCCCACGATGGGTGACTCGGTCAGATGGACGTTCCTTTGGGTCGAGGATTGAGGTGATAATGCAGGTCCATCTGCTTGTGAGTTGTTGGTTAAGGATGCCAAGTATGAAAAGCCCCCAAGCACAGAGTGCCTGAGGGGGAGCTAGCACAGCACCCCCGAACCCTACTCTAGAGCCCTGGGTCTCACCCTCCATTGTGATCAGAATTGGAGGAGGAAGGTCCTAGACACAGGCATATTCCAGGCTGAGCCCAAGCGTCCTGAATCTGCCCACGCCATCTGGCAAAGAGCAGTTGGGGGTGATGGAGTCAGGGCACCCTAAAACCCTAAGGAGTTGCTGTTCCTAAATGGAGATTAAGCATGTAACGGGACAGCCTTGCCGGGGGGGGACCCAGCAGCGCTAAGTGGCTGGAAAGTCACTCAAGTAGTCGTTGCTGCTCCCAAAGCTAAGGCCTCCCCACCCTTCCCCACTCAACATTCTCTACCGTGTCCCACGTGTGTCCCCCCTCCAGAGCTCGTCCTCACAAAGACATGATGGAAAATATCTTGAATTAGGTCCACGACCTCACTGGGTGCTTCGTTTTCACTTAGAAAAGGCAGAATTGTCCGGCGTCAGTCGCACGCTCTGGGCCTTAGTCTCCCGGGATGAAGAGAGAGCCAGGGCTAAGACCATCGCAGTCGTCTCGTGCCGTGAAGCCATCATGGAACGTCTCAGTAGGGCATAAAGGAGAAACGGACAGTGTGTGCCACTCGGTGTTTCTTCAGGCAAAGACCGGAGTGACCCTGGATCTTTCTAGAAGGCGGAGGCCAGCAGACCGGTCCCTCTGTGTTTTTGCATGTTTCCGTTTTACCTGTTCCCTTTTGCTATAAACTGACCCTGGAGATGACTTCTCAGTGGTCGAACCAGGGAACTTTCTAGCCCCATAGTTGTTGTGTTGTCAGTCTGGTCTTTCTACCCTCTACACCTTGCCCACCAAAGGATCCCTCATCTCTGCCAAACACTTGCCACGCTGAGTAGCTCCCCGCGTTCTGAAGAGGTTGTTAGAACTTTCCCTTCGAAGACCCCAAACCTGACTTCGTGAAATCCTCACCCGCGAACCTCGCTCTAAGCGCCCCTGACGACGCAGAACACACTCAGACTCTCTTCCGTGAGACAGACGTCCACATCCTCCAGCTGATCGCCTGGATGGGCTTCTTCTCTTTGCGGGAAAAATGTCGCAGGTCCCTTCGGCCCTTCTTCCGAGGGTGGACGCCCACCCTCTCACACCCAGCACCCCCTCCCTCAGGGAGCCTCCAGGCAGCCGAAGACTTTTTCAGTGTGTGATCAGGTTGGACCCGAAGACTTTTTCAGTGTGTGTTAGGTTGGAGCCGGGTGTCAGAGGACTCTAGATGATGCCAAAGGGGATTTTGCCCTTTTCCTTTCGGTCACCTCCTCTCGTAGCTTCAGAGATCTAAAATGCGGGTGGCGTGCCGGCACACGCGCGTGCACAGCCCGCCCGGCAGGCACGGAGGCGTCGTCACACCAGCAGCTCCCTGGGGATGTCGCGTACTTTCCGATTCCCTGTGATGAGTTCGCGAGAACGAGAAGGCAGAGCCGCCCGGTACGATGGAGATTTTCTCAGGACTCCGAGACTGAATTAATTGTGTGCACCTTGAGGAACGCGTGGCGGAAACAATGGGAAAGCTCCCTTTAAAGTCGCTTATTAAGGGAGAAGCATCCTGGCCTCTCTCTCGCAGGGAACCTCCAACCCGCCTTATCAAACACGAGGTGCCGGCTACGTGCAACAGGTGGCTCCCTCCAAAGCTGTGTTCTTACATCCTCACACCCCCGTAGGCTTTGAAATCGGTGTTCAAAGTGGACTTTCTGAATTCATGAAAACCCACAGGTCTGTAATCCATCCCTAATGGAAGTCAAACATGACACGGGCGAGATAAAACGCAGTGGCCTCCCCCTCTGTTCACAGTGGGTGTCTGCGGATGATAAATATTTTATTTTACTACAAAAACAAATAACTAAACATACCCCCTGTGTTTGTTCTGAACTCGACAGTGGCTCGTGTGAGTTTACAATGTTTCAAAGCCGAGCGAGGACACCACAGCATCACGTCGGGAGCTGGGCACGCTCGTGCAAAGGAAAACCAAAGCTGCTCCGTCCTCTACAAACCGCGTATCACACGATGCCAGCCCGCGGCCCTGTGCTCGGGGACCTGCCGGCACTCTCCTCCCGGGCCCGGATTTGGGGAGCAAAGAACAGCCGCCACAGAAAAGGCAAAGGACGAAGGTATTTGGAATCGTCATCTCTTAACCTAAATGGTTCCAATGGGCTCTCCATAGCCAACATGCACCGGGAAGCCACCAAAGCGTTCCTCGACACGGTGCTGCGTAGACGTCACCTCCCTGTGCCCAAAACTTCAGGCTGGGACATTTTGGAGTCCTCCAGAGCAGAGAAAGATGAGGTGTTTTTTAAGGTGACTAGTCTCGAGGCCAACTTTGAAGAAAATCATCCAGTTTCATGGTATTTATCAGGCTGTAAAAATATTACGACTACCTATTTTCATGGTTTCAAGAAAGTACTTTTGGTAAGTTGTTAGCTTTAAATCGAGGGGATCAGGCAAATAAAGAGAGTTACCCCAGACATTCGTCCGTCCGTGTTGCTACCTCTGTGACTGTGACGGATTGCGAGCTGCCTCAGCCGATGACTGCGCTGACAATTCTTCCGGAAAATCATGAGACCTTCTACTTCTCTGGTTACGTTGCTTTGACTTGGGGATTGAGGGAATACATGCGCGTAACCCGGTCTCCAGTGCGTCTGCACAAACTGGTGAGGAGAGAGAATACTGCCCTCAGGGACCCAACATGGCAGTGACCAGAGTCAGGACAGCCGCGGACAACCTTCGGATGAAAAGCGTTGGTGACAGCATCGTGTTATTTAAATTTCGCTTTAGTTCGCCGGGCCTACCGTTCCTTCTGGGTTTCACAGGTTATGGACCTTTCTGAGCTTTCACAAGAGTACGAAAGAGCCTCACAACAGATAGTCATCACGGAATATGCTAGAAACATCTGTTCTATCGCTGTAATGATTCACTGTGTGTGTCAGCTTGGAGGCTGCTTTGGAATGAGAGTAACATGTAATTTAGAGAATTTTGAATAAAGCAGATTGCCCTCCACGAGGTGGGTGGGCTTCGTCCAATCAGTTGAAGGCCTGACTAGAATGAAAAGACTGATCTTCCTGAGGAAGGGAAAGTCTCTGGCAGACAGCCTCCGGGCCAGAACCGCACCATCGGCTCTCCTGGGCCTCCAGCCTGCCGGCCCGCACCGCTATCTGCACTTGCCAGCCTTCACCAGCTCTTTCTCTCTATAGACACACCCTGCTGGTTCATTCTCCCTGAAGGACCCTCACTGATATGTCCACTAGGCAAACCCAGTAAGAACGAGATCATGTCTCATAAAGAAAACTCGGCAGCGTGGTTGCCGGCTGGTCTTTAGTATGAATTCTACTTGAGGATTCAGAAGCCCCAGAAAAATGTGTATATTTTGACTTGGCTGAGCTGTGTCTCGGGGCTGCCCCTCCAACTTTACCCCAGATGAGACGCCGTGACAAGAGCATCACTTCGAATGTACCGCAACTGGTTTCCACTAAAATCAGTAACTTTCTATGTCTTCTTTTAAAGGATCCAGGCGAGAAGGAAAAAAAAGATGTCCCGACTGTTTGCAGAGGAAAAGGCCACAGAACGTGGTGTGCTCTCCTGTTTGCGATGGCTCCTGTGAAGCTCGTTTCCCACGGAGGCAGCGAGGGGACGACACGACCTGTCCGGTCTCCACGCAGAACACAGCCGCCTTCCTCTGTGCCTTGCGATCACCTTTTCTCGCTGCCTTTCCTGCCTCCGACCCGACCTGGGGCGATGGGGCGGAAATCCGTAACGTTGGCCTAGACGTGCTCGGGCCCTCCCTTCCCCTCTCGCCCGTGTCCTCAGGCTGGGACCACGCGGTGGGCTCTGGTCCGCGGGTTCAGCCGATCGGGACACCCAGTGAGAGATCAGAGGGTGTTTGGAAAGCAGAATCAGGTCATTCGCTCTCCCCACGAGGTGCCTCTTGCTGGCTGTGTCCACCAACAGGACCTCCCTGCCCCTTCAAGCGGGGGCCTGCCCCTACCCACCCTCTCTCCTCCCCAGGTCTGCCCAGGGAAGCACTTCCTGGGGGGCTCGACCTTCAGAAGGGAAAAAAAGGCGGGATGTTTGAAGTGAAATCTGAGATAGGCATGACCTGAATCAGAGCAGCTTCACGGGGTTGGCACTAAACGGCTCGGAGAGAGACCTACGCCGAGATCATTACCGAAGAAGGATAAAGGCCGGGAGTGGAGGCCACGGATCGATATGAGGGCCAAAGGCCACCACCTCCAGGAAGCCATCCTGAGTGCCTCAGGCAGGAAGCCCATGGGAGATGACGCCCAGAAGTTGGGAGGGAGGCGGGGCTCATTGGTGACCTCACATGCCATCTCAGCTGGGCAGGGAGGTCCTGGACACCTGGACTGAGAAAATGATCCCGTAATGTGTCCCCACTTTCTGCAGTGGCAGCTCTCCTGTGGCTGCTGTAATAAATTGCCACAAGCTGGCCGACTTCAGACAAAGGGACGTCTTCTCACACAGTTTGGGAGGCCAGAAGTCCCACACCAGCACCCCGGGGCTGCTCCCTCTGGAGGCCTGAGAGCAGCCGGGTCTTGTCCCCTCCCTCCTCGGGTGGCAGCTGACCTTCCCTGGCTTGCAGCCTCCTCACTCTCATCTCTGCCTCTGTGGTCACAGGGGCTGTC
This sequence comes from Pteropus alecto, assembly GCF_000325575.1. NCBI lineage: Eukaryota > Metazoa > Chordata > Mammalia > Chiroptera > Pteropodidae > Pteropus > Pteropus alecto. Next base: position 2,423,839 of record NW_006436291.1, read on the forward strand.
CATCCATCCGTGCCATGGAGACCCTGGGATGGGGTCTGGGGTCCACCTGGGTTACCGCCCCGTCCCAAGATCCTTCATTTAGTCACATCTACAAACGCTCCTAAGGAAATAGTCACAGGTTTTAGGGGGTTGGACCTTAGCTCTCTGAGGCTCCTTCTTCTGTGCGCCATGATGTGTGTGTCCAGTGGTCCACTGCCCACCAGTCGGCTGGAAGATGGTGCCCGCAGGGGACCCCGTACGGAGCTCTGGCAAGCCCACCCCCGGCCAGTCCTCCCACGCTTCGGCCGGGCTCCGATGTGGAGGACAGTCTGCTGCACAACACGTGAGCCGTGCACAAACGTGTCCGATGCCCACACTGGACCCCGGCGCACACCTCGCCACCCAGCCTGGACGCCAGCTTGCATGCGTCTGTCCGCGTCGAGGTGGGCTCTGGTACTCGCCCCAAGTCCTGCGTGCACGCTGGCCTGCCCGCCGGCTCTGTGTGCTAAAATGCGACCCTAAATATTCCTTTAATACAGTTTGGGAAACTTTTTTTTATGTGTTCCACTGGTTTATTTCATCATTTTTACTGTACTAAAATTTACATGCGCTTTTTAAAAAAATAATATTGTCATGTAAATTTTTGTAAACCCTAGGTTTATTTTATGACCCATAAACTTAGACAATATATTAAAATCTTGGAAGAATTTAATATCAGCAGCAGAGTATCCTAAAAAGAAAAAACAAAACAAAACACCTAATTCCTGGGCATTACAGAGACAGAGTCATATCAAGTATATTAAAAGGTTTAATAGCTGTTAGTAAATTTTACTGTTGCTGTCAATAAGTCCATAATATATTGGGCCAGTTAATAGGTCAATGGAACATATTTATATCTTGCTATAAACTGTTTACCCAAGAACAAACTAATTTCTAATGATAATGAAACACCGAGTCAATAAATATTAATTTTAGCATTTCTAATTTAAATACAATTTTTCACATCTGCCATAAACGCTGGGCTGGCAGCATTATGTGCGAAGGGTGGACGTGTTACACACTGACTATCTGGTATCTAGTGCATAACACAATGTTTGTGAGTGACGCAGCCTTCAACGTGTGGGAAGCTATACCTTGTTATTAAAACCATGATAATACTTAGGGTGTCATCTAAAATATTTGTTCAATCACTATGCATGTTAATATATTGTTAAAAATAAACATTTTTAAAAGCAACTTTTAAAATCCACTTTAAAAACGTCGTGGTAAGTTTTCATATTTAATACATTTTAAATTCACAGATGATTTCTTAGCTCCAGAGTCTTTATTTCTGTTTCTCTAGGGGTTGAATAAATTCAGTTTTGCACCTAAACTGCACACGCCCAGCAGAGGTGAATCTCCCTCGATGCTGCGGACAAGTCTCTGGTGAAAACAAAAGAAACAATGCTGTAAATTAATCGTGTTTGCGACAGTCGAGGAGGTCGGGGGCGACGTGTCCACGATGAGCCGTTTTGTGAAACATAACTCTGGGGGAGCACTTGGCTAAGATTTTTTCATCTCCTGGGACCTCCTACAGAAGGGTGCACGGGCACGTGAGAAACGCAGCGGGCACCCTGGCCGGTCACCTCACTCCCGGTGGACCGGTGTGTGCGGGTTTCCCTCTGCCTGGCATTCTTCTGGGTGTGGTGGCCGTCTGTCCATCCGGCTGTGCACGTCACCGATGTTGCCTGAGGCGCCTTTGCACCAAGGTCTCTTGGTGGCTGAGTCTCAACTCGTCTTCCGATGTCACTTGCTGTTATGCAGTAACCGTGCCCCAAAATAGGTGCGTCGAAGCCCTAACCCCACGGAATGTGACTGCACTTGGAGACGAGTCCTTTAAAGAGGCGACTAAGTGAAAAGGAGGTCTTTGGGGAGGGCCCTATCCGATCTCACGGGTGTCCTTAGCAGAGGAGGACATGAGGACACGGGGACACACGGAGGGACGGCCGCGTGAGGACGCAGGAAGTTGTCTACACGCCAGAGAGAGGCCTCACGCAACACCAGCCCCGTGACGCCATCGTCTCCAACCTCCGGCCCCCGTTCACCTGTGCTGTCTAAGCCCCCGTCCCTGGGACTTCGTCACAGCGGCCTAGCCGGCGAGTGCACTTGCTGACCCGTGACTCTGAATTTTTGGTTTTGAATCACATCACTCTAGTTTTGAAAGGAGCGGTAAGTCAGAAGCATTTCCATGAGGAAGCCGGGATTCAAGCTCACAGAGATTCTGTGGTGGGGTGGCCTGTGGCTGGGGGATGTTTAGGAGCGTCCCTGACCTCTACCCAGGAGGTTCCAGTAGCATCGCCCCAGCTCGGGATAACCGAAGAAGTCCGTGAGCACCGCCTGATGCCCCCCAGGGTGGGGTGGGAGACAGACTGGTTGAGAACGTGTCTGAGGCTCACTCACACTGAACACACATGCCTCGTGGACGTGCGTGTGTGTGACTGCATATGTGTGTGTGTATGTGCGTGTGTGTGTGTATGTGCGTGTGTGCATGTGTATGTGTGCGCGTGTGTGCGCGTGTGCGCGTGTGTGTGAGTGCATATGTGTGCATGTGTGTGCGTGCGTGTGCGTGTGTGTACACACGCATGTGTGTGCGTGTATGAGTGTGTGCGTGCATGTGTACGTGTGCATGTGGGCGCACGTGTGTGCGAGCATGTGCATGTGTGCACATGTGTGCACCTGTTCATGTGTGAGTGCATATGTATGCGTGTGTGTGTGTGCATGTGTATGTGCGTGTATGTGCGCGTGTGTGCGTGCGTGTGCCTGTGTATGTGCATGCGTGTGCGTGTGCATGTGTGTGTGAGTGTGAGTGTGTGTGTGCGCGTGTGTGCGTGTGTGCAGGCATCCATTTGGGTGCAGCATTATGTGCATGCGTCACGTAAAGAA
>NW_006436291.1:2426758-2436355 GCF_000325575.1 Pteropus alecto
GAATGCCCTGGCCAGGCCATGTGTTTCAGATGGGGTCGCAGACCAGCAGGAAGAGCCTTGCCCGTGGCTACGGGGCATCGGTGGCAGGACCAGCATCCGGACATGGCTTTCCCCTCTCCCTCTGCAGAGCCCTGAGGCCCCTCTCCCTGGATGCTGGGGGAGGACAGTGGGCAGAGGCCACAGGACAGTGTGGTGGCAAAGGCATGTTTTCGACCACCGGGGAAGCTGGCGGCCACCCTGTGACTGGTTCACACTGGGAGGCTCCTCCTGTTCTGTGGAGCCTCTGTCCAGTGACGTTTATAAACACACCGCATTCCTTCCAGCCCCCTCTAACTCGGCTGCAGGTCATTGGCAGGTAGCACTGGGAAGAGCGAAGATGACCGGTGTCATCAGGGAGTGAGCAAGGGCGGGCACTGCAGTGGGCACGGCTGAGCCCCACGGGTTGGCTCTGTTCGCTCCCCTTCCCCTCCCCGTCCCACCCACTCTGCTCCCGCAGCCTGGCGTCCTTGGGCCGCCTCTCCCGGGATGGGGGAGGAGACAGGAGTCGAGTCGCCGAATCTGCCAGCGTGCTCCTCGCTCCTCGAGAGGCCGTGGACGGGGCAGCCGCTGTGTTTCCCACGCTCCCTCCCGCTTGCTCGGGGGCCTGGCCATGCTGCGCCTTCCTGCCCCGGCCCCTTCGCAGAGCTCTCCGTGGTTGCCAGTCCCTGGGGCTTCTCGGTCCCTCGCTGACCCCCCACAGCCCTTCCAGTAAACCCCTGTGCGTGCCACCTGTGTCTCCGTCACCCTGCTCTGTAAAGGTCACTATGGCCTTCACTTTTTATGTTTAAACTGACACCATTTCCCCAATGAATGTGTTATATTAGATATTAGGCTTTAATAATCTAGTATTTTATTAATACATTTTAATATTTAATGCTAGCATTTTATGTGGAGTTCTCAGTCATATTAATCTAGTAAATTTTACTAATAAAATTAATTTTTCCCCTATTTTACCTTTTGAATAGCAAAGATTATGGTGGAGTAAAAATAATGAGATTTCTGTGGGGTAAGTGGTGGGGAGAAAGATTTATGTCCTGGAAAATGGTTTCTCCTCTGCGCTCCCTCTGAGTCCCCACGTCTCCTGTAGGGCACCCCGTGTCCTCAAAACGGAGGTGGGTGGGAACCTCCCAGAGGCTTCCCGGGTGACTTTGAGGGTTTCAGAACCTGGACAACCTCACCATCCCCTGGTGTCACAGATGAGAGAGGGGTAGGCTCGCTCACGCCACACGCAGGAGCTGGCTTTGCTAGGAAGCCTTCCTGCCTTCCAGCACCTTCTCTCCACGTGGAAGGTGGCCGGCAGGAATCTTTGCACAGCCTGATCTCTAGAGTAGCAATTCAGTCACGCGGCCGCTGAAGTACGCAGTCACCTCGCCGTGGATAGCTCCCCGCCTCCCCTGATCCAGTGATGGGCTTCCTGGGGGACGGGCTTGGGCCCCTGCCGTGGGTGGCGGGAAGGCCAGGTGTGCTCACCTGGAGACCCCAGCCCGCGGTGGGAGGCCTGCTGCCGTCTCGATAGTCTCCCTCCCCTGACCAAGGCTTCTCGTGCTTCCCTCCTACTCTGCTCAGAGCCCCTCCCCCAGGTGGATCCTGCCCAGGTCTCTCTGGGTTGTCACATGATCTGGAACGTTCCCTGTCCTGCCCTCTTCCAAACCTGCAGGTTTGAATTTTTACTAGCCAGTACTCATTTGTGTTTCCATTTTGCAAATGTCCCAGCTATACCTTTGAGTCCTCACGCTTTTTTTTAAAATCAGCACCTACGCACTTTCGTGCTTAATGCCGCCAATCCTTGGGCATCATGCTGGTTTGCATATAGCTTTCGTAGTTGGATACATGCTTTTCAATTTTTCACATTGGAAGTTTCGATATCAAAAACTTTTTGACCACAGAAGTTTTAAACTTATAAATGGTTATTTTATAGAGGTTCTTACTGTATTGTTTTTTCCTTTGTATTTTTAATTAGAAAGCCCTCATGCATTCAAAGTTCAAATCATAGCATATATTATTTAATTTTTGCCTTTGGCTTATTTCGCCTAGTGTCAGTTTTAGTATATGACATCGGAGAGGAGCTTAGCTCGATATTTGTTCCAGTGAGCCGGCCAGTAGTTCCGGCTCCATTTATCTAAAAAGACTCCTTCATCACATCTTAAGTGCCTGAGCATCTCGGGGGCTGCTGAGGGGGACACGTTCTGTCCCCTGATAGTCTTGCTGGGCGCCAGACTCATGACTACAGGTGGCCATGTACCTTCATGGGTGGGAGGACAGGAGCTGGGGATTGCTCCTGACAAATTTATTCTTTTCTAAAATTCCCCTTTTTCTTAAGATACTTTTGTTATCAGATATAGCACATGTATTAAAAAGTGCAAAGAACACAAACGTAGAACTTAACAAATCACTAGAAAACGAAGGTCCACGTAGCTACTGCCCAGGAGAAGATAGGGAGCACTGGAGACCCCGCGAGCCCGGCCAGGCCCTCCCTCCCCGTCCTCCACGAGGAAGCGCTGCGCTGGCGTTTAGGACAACTGCGGCCTGTTTTTCTTTCTTTTTTTAACTAAGTATGTGTCCTAAAACCCTGTGTGACTCGGCACTTTTTGAACTTTGTGTTAATGATCTTGTCTATAAATGGACTTGATATAAAAAGACAGGTTCTTTTGCACGTGGCCTCTTTTGTACGTGGCTTCTTTTGTTCAGTGTTTCGTTTTTGAAACACACCTATGTTTTTCTGTACAGTTTTAGTTCAATCACTTTCATTACTATGAACTGTTTCATAGAATCACTGCCCTACGATCTAAGTATCTGCTCTGTTACGGAAACCGGGTCGCTTTGTGAGTTCTTATTCACGTCCTCCAGGGCGTACGTCACACACGTCCTCTTGAACATACACATACGTATAACATATATGTGCGTGTTTAATACTGATCGATAATACCGGATGCGTTTCAGCATGTCAGGTTGACTTACTCTCCTGCCAGGAGGCTGAAGAATTTCCGCCATGCTTCGTTCTCACCGTTACTTGGTATCATCTTGACCGTGCTAGCCTTCTGGGCGGGTGTGACAGAATCTCACGTGCTTCTCGGTTACATTTCCCTGATGACTCATAAAGCTGGGCTCCTTCCCACACGTCAGTTTGCCGTTGGGACTTCCTCCTCCGTGAAGCGCCCGTTCATGTCTTTGCTCATTTCACTTGGGTCCTCTGTCCTCGTGTTGCTCGGTAGAGATTCTGTGCACGCTGGTTTAAGTCTTTCATTGGTATATGGATCGCAGACATGTCTTTCCGATGCTTGCTAGTGTCTCCTGATGAAAGACACTCTTATTTTTAAGATATTCAAATGTAGCTATCAAATCGTTTTTGATGCTTTATGTGTCCTGTTTAAGAAACCTTTTTCCACCCAGAAATTGTGAAGATGTTTCTCTACGATATCTTCCAAATGCTATACTCTTTGGCCTTGTGCATCTATGTATTATCTGGGAGAATAGCGCTTGGTAGAGATTCTGTGCACACTGGTTTGAGCCTTTCATTGGTATATGGATCGCAGACATGTCCTCCCATTTTGTGGCTGTCTTTCTGATGCTTGATAGAGTCTCCTGATGAAAAGACACTCTTATTTTTAAGATATTCAAATGTAACTATCGAATCCTTTTTGATGCTTTACGTGTTCTGTTTAAGAAACCTTTTTCCACCCAGAAATCGTGAAGGTGTTTCTCTACAATATCTTCCAAACGCTATTCTCTCTGGCCTTGTGCATCTATGTATTATCTGGGAGAATAGAATTTTGTATATAGGGCAAATTAGTGACCCAATTTAATTTTTTCAATATGGACACCCAATTTTCCCAACATTGGTTTTCAAAGTCCATCCTTTCCCCATTATTTTGCAATTACACCTTTGACATAAATCAATTGCCATGTATGGACAGGTTGGCTTCAGGCCTTTGAATTCAGTTCCGTGGGTCTATTTGAGTGTCACTTTGCCAATACTCACTGTCTTCATTCACATGGCACTAAATAATATTTAATTTCCAGGAAAGCATTTCTTCCCTTTTCTTTTTCTTTTTAAAGATGACCACTTTGGATTTACATATGAATTTTAAAATCAGCTTTACAATTGGTCCACAAGGAGAGTCTGTCTATAACCGCTCCACTCCCACTCAGAAGCTACCAATCAGCTCCAGGGAGTGGACTCTATGCTAGTAACTTGTCCAGTTCACAAACAGTGCATCATCTTTATCGTCTACCTCATCTTTAACTTAATTCACTAAGTGTTATAGTTGCTTACACAGAAGTCTCGCCCATCTTATGTGCGATATTTATTTCTATGTATGCAAATTTTCAAGTTGTATTGCAAATGATACTTTAACAATTTTTATTTTTGGTTTAATGGGACCATGTAGAATAACTTACTCGTATTAACATTCTACCTAGAAAGACTTTTAAAGTCACTTATCAATTTGCAAACTAATCTTAAAATCCTTTGGGGTTATTGATATATACAATTATTTATCTATTATTTTACTAACTTTTATCATTTTCAGAGGTGATAGTTTCGATTTTTTCTTTCCAGTGATTCTTTGAGCTTCTCTTTTATTCTATTCTTTAATTTATTATTCTTCCTCTTGTCATTCATTTCTAATATTATTAAAGTTTCACTTATAAGATCTCTGAACTTTGAAATCTATTAAAGTTCGTTTCATTTTTGTGTATTGCCTGCCATGTAGATAACGTGGCGCACATGTAATGAAGATTTAAAGAAGAGTGCAACTTTTACGTGCGACATGTGAGTGTGCGTGTGCTTGTATACTCTCGTCTACATATGCACGCATAATAATTAAAAAGCACTAACTCTAGTCCCATATGTATTCATGTTTAGGCGTTTGCGTGTGGTTGAGTTTGTTGATTGTGTTGATCAAACCTTCTGCAGGCTCACGTTCGCTTGCTTATTTGATTTTCCGTACTGGAGAAAGGGGATTAAACCCTTCCTCTATGACTGTGGTTTCATTAACTTATTTCTTACTCATAGTTATTTTTCCTCGATGTAGTTTGATCCCTGTTGTCCTCTATTTATCAGATGATGACTGCTATTTCTTCTCGGGCTATTTTAATTTTCATAGATACCAAATACACAATTCTTTTTCCTATGTAAATAGTCCTGCGTTGAATTCTCCTTTCTCTGTTATGAATAGTGCTACGTTTGCTTTTTTTCCTCTCGGCATTGGCTGTCTGACTCTTTAAAAATGTCTGTATTATTTGCTTGAATGTATTTGCGGAAGCAAAGCTGAACTGTGTATAATTCGTATTTACTCATCTGCAAATTTGAATCCGTCATACTTGTTATCATCGCTAATATATTTTTGGCCGTGTTTCTGTCATCATTCTTTTGTTTTCTGTTTGGTAATAAAACTGAATTTTAATCCTCTTGGTGCGACACTCCGAAATGCCTTCTTCCGGGGCCGTGGTCCGGTCCCACCGCACAGCGGCCCTCCGGCCTGGCTGGAGAGAGGTGGCAAAGCCAGCGGGCGCCAGCAGCACGGGGGACCCCACGAGCGCGGCTTTGGTGCAGCCCCCTGCTGCTGCTCCAATGACTGTGCCAGCATGAGGCCGGGTCCCCACGGAGCGGAGCTCAGAGCACACGCTCCACCCTGCCCGTGACGGTGTTTCGCCATGGGAAATCTGGTCCATTGTTAATGAGAGCGGTGAGTGGGGACAGTGTGGGTGAAGTCGGCATAGCCTGAGACCTCACCTTTGTCGGCTGAAAGACGATGTCAGCAACCTACAGCTTGGCGAGAGCAAAAGGGGCAGAAGCAGATTTAAAGCGATGCCTCGGCCCCAGTTCAACCGGACGTTCGTGGCCGATGGTCATGTGTTTGTCACGAGTCGCTCTCTACCCGCCGAGCACTGGGACATTGGGTGGGAAGCAGTTAGCGTAATTCATCTCACGTAATCGACTCCGCCCGCTCGGGGTCCCGGAGGCAGTGGAATTGCTCTGGGAAGGAAAGTACCCAGCTCTACCTTTCGCGAAAAATCAGCGTCTTGGAACGAAACATCGGTCTAAAGGTTATTTCCTTACACAGGTCGTTTCGTGAATCTAGTCACAAAGAACAAGTGATCGGTGTCCAAAGACCTCAACACAAGTCCCAACTCTGTTACCAGCTGGGCCTCAATCGCCTTATCAGGAAAAAGGCACAACAGTATTTGTCCCTTGGAGTTGGTGGTTTATTAAGTGACGTTGCACTTCAAAGTGATTAGCAAAGTGCCAGGGATATTGAAGTCTCTTGCGATGGAAATTGACGGAGGTGAGAATGTGTTCACACGTTTCTGAGTATTTGTGTTTCTTCCTCTTGGAAATATTCCTGCTTCTTTCCCTGCATTTTACTTTTTTTCTTTTCGCCTATTTTGTCTTTCATTTTTAAAACCTCCTGCCAGATTTATTCCATTTCATTTCTTTGTTTTTCGACCTTTTAATTATTTCAAATGGGGGGGGGCGTTGGGAGACATTGGTCAAAGAGTCCAAACTTTGGGTTACAAAACAATGAGTTCTACCATCAAATGAACAACATGATGACTATAGTTGAAATACTGTATCGTACACTTGACATTTACTAAGAGAGTAGTAAGTGTTCTCAATCCCTCCCCTAAAAAGGAAACCACACGACTGTGATAAACATTGGACACTGTATACATGTGCTAAAACATTTGTGTTGTTCGCCCAAAATATGTGAGCCACTTACAGAAAAAATAATCGTATGAAGTAGACTGAAAATCACAACAACATGGAAAGAGATGATGTGTTGCGTTAACTCAGGTGGACGCGGTACCAAGGGGGAGAGAGCAGGGCCAGCGGCAGCACTCACAGCCCGTCCCCGAGATTCAGTGGCGGTATTTTGCTGGAACATCTTTGGAAGGCAATATAGGAGCAGCTATCGACATTTACGATAAGCATGTGCCTGACAATAACCTATCCTGAAGAGATATCGGCACAATTACGTAATGCTAAAAGCACACGGATATTCACTGCAGTGTTATTTGAAAGGACTAAAGCCTGGCACCAGCTCAAGTGCTCATCGACTGAATAATGGTTAAAGAAATTGTGGTATATCCATTCTACGGAATACATGCAGGCATTAATAATAATAATGCTTTTAAAATAATATTGAAAATGTGGAAGATGTTGATGATACTGGGAAAGTATACTGTAGAACAATATGAAGAATATTGGATAAGAAATAAACTTACATGTGCAAAATATTTATTTATGAATTTTGATATGATAATGATAGAAAGGATACGCACCAAACTGTTTTTAGCAGTGATTTTTGAGAAGGCTAGTGGATTTGGGAAGGGCAATGAAAGGAAATTGTCTTTTTAATTGTCAAGATGCTTCTGCAAAATTTGACTTTTTTCATAAGCATAACTCCATCAACATTTTCGAAATTAAAAAAAAAAAAAAGAAAGAAAGAAAAATATGCGAGGAAATAGGAGACAGCCTAAAAGTCTTTGTTAAAGAAACTTCAGTTAAAATCAGAAAATATCACCGAAGTTGTAGGCACTGAGGATTTGTCTTTGTACTTCTCAGGTCGAGAGGTTGACGTCAGATCAAAAGAAATGTTTGCAAAAATAAGAAATACCCTGAAAGCAGCTAGTATAAACTTTGATGGTCATTTAATAAAATAATTTCATGAGGCTGAAGTTTTTAAACCAAAGAGATTTAATCAGATCAGATTGGCTGGATGTAGACACAATTTAACACTGAAAAGATACTTGTTTACTGTTTTATGACTTATTTTGTGCTATTTCACACTGTTGACCAAGGTAATTTGTAGTATTTCGTTCACTCCGTAGACACCTAATAGTCACATATTTATCAACGAAGAGCCTGACAGAAGCCTCACGGGGCCCACGTCTCATGTACCTGAGGCGACTGGAATGCGGTCAACATTACAGACACAGGCAGCAGATCGGTCTGAGACCAATTCCCTGGGATGCAATAAAAATCGTAATTCCCATGAGCTTCCCTGAAACTCCAAGCACAAAATTAAAGACATTAGCCCATCGGGATTCTCTGAGTTGCACAATAAAAAAATAAATTAAATAAATATCTCCTAAATCAGTGCTTTAAACAATAACCCATCGTGTGCGTCCACCGTGGTTTCCTCTGGCCTGACTGCACTCTGGTCCTAGCCCGACAGAGCAGCTCCAGTCTGGGGGCCACTGGTCCTCTGGTAGAAGGACAAAAGGCAGTCGCTTCTGCTCGGGAGTGGCTTCTGCTCACACTTCATTGATCAATGACCACGTCCGCTGTGAATGGTGGCCCTTACAGGAGAAGGCTGTCATTCGTCACACTCTGAATTCAACAGTTTTAACACTATCTAAGGGTAGGTCCTTCCACCTGGACTATTAGATTCTCTCTCACACACACATGTGGATTGACAGAATACACTAGTCCAACAAAAAGCAATAAGAAGGAACGTGTGTAAAGGTATCGCGTGGGTCGACCAGAAAATTGTAGTTAGTGCTTGGAGTAAAATGAAACACTGAACTAGAGAGACCTTGCGAGAATGACTCGACATCGTCATTTTCTTGCAGAGACGGCCATGCGGTTGTGTGACAGTAGCCAAGGACACGCTGAGCTTTGGTTTCTCCTTACCTTAACTATGCGTGCGTGCGTGCGCGCGTGTGCGTGTGTGTGCAGGAGCATATACAAATCATCGCGAAGCTCCCTTTTACTAAGAAAAATTCCAGCGTTAGCGAGATGCCCTGATAACCTGCCCGCCTCGGTCGGCCTTATCTCTTCCCATTTCCCAAAGGACCCCCTTCGCTAATGTCAGATTTCACGGAGTTCCCGAAGTATAATAAATCCTCCATAAATATCCGCTTGCAAGTAATAAATGAAGAAGAACAGAGACGAGGAGATAAAGTTACCGGAAAGTAAGGACCGCAGACTCTAATCAGACGTGGCTGGAGGTTTTGGGGGAGGGATGGGCCCGCTCCCTGTCGCCCGGGATAAAGACAGGCATCATCTGACTCTGCCACCTCCTCGTTTTTGGAGCGCTGGCCTGTCAGGACGGGGGTGTGGAGAAGTGAGCTGTGACCGCCCCCGAGGAGTGTGGAGCAGAGTCGCTGCAGAAGTTGACAGGCAGCTGACGGTGTGATGGGGCGTTCGCTGGACCCAGGGCACGCAGGGCGTCTGCGGTCCCCAAAGTCTCCAAATAAGAGGATGAGACACGTTGCTCGGGCTGTGCTGCTTCTTTCAAATACTGAACGGAGAAACTGGGACGCTTTACCGTGCCTCAGCCTCCAGGAGGGGCTTGTGCAGGCTGGGGCAGCTCGAGCTCACTGCTTCGAGGCAGGCACTGGAACGAGCTCACAAAGCATCTCGTAATTGGCCGTGAAAGGGTGTACGACACAGACTTGCCGGTGTGCCAGGCTGCCGGGGGGACCCGCGCTGGCATGGCGGGTCCGTTTGTCCCTGGGCCGATTTCCGCTGGCTGCGGTGTTTGCGAGCGCATCCAGGTTCTCTCGCTCATGCCTGGCCCACGGGGCTCCGGCGTTTAAAGGAGCCGTTGT
>NW_006436291.1:2436950-2439167 GCF_000325575.1 Pteropus alecto
GTTCCCGCAGCTGTCATATTCCACTTCAGCTTGTCCCCCACCTCTGCGTTCATTAGGGCATTCTCCCTTTGTGAGCGTGTGCGTGTGTGTGCGCGTGCGTGTGTGTGTGCGTCCCAGGAGCAACCCCGTGCACAGAGGAGCGAACCTGTGTGCGTGTGCGTGCGCGTGCGCGTGTGCGTGTGCGTCCCAGGAGCAACCCCGTGCGCAGAGGAGCGACCCTGTGTGCGTGTGCGTGTGTGTGTGCATGTGCATGTGCGTGTGCGTGTGCGTCCCAGGAGCAAGCCCGTGCGCAGAGGAGCGAACCTGTGTGCGTGTGCGTGTGTGTGTGCGTGCACGTGCATGTGCGTGTGCGTGCATGTGCGTGTGTGTGTGCGTCCCAGGAGCAACCCCGTGCGCAGAGGAGCGAACCTGTGTGCGTGCGCTTTCGTCTCCTTCGCCTCCCCCGGGCTCTGCTCGCGGTTCGGCCGCCGCTCAAGCTGGCGGGCTCGTGGGGACGGCCAGGCTTTCGCGCCGAGCGCCTGCAGACGCCATGGCGCGTGTTTCGGACGGCGGCACTGGCCGCCCGTGCCCTCCTCGGTCTCCAGGGCCTCTAAGACGGTCTCGCTTGGGGTGCGATGGAGCGGTCCATCCAGCACGTCGCGTTCCCTCGTGGCGTCTCTGAGCCGGAAACCAGAGAAAGTAAGAGAGACATGGCCTCCTGTCTGAGGCGGTTACTAACACCCCAGCCAGGCCTCGCGGGGTTGGTGACACGTGATGAGGAACGGAGGGGCCCGGGACCGAGAGGCCCATCACGGGGGCGATGCGGAGGGCGAGGCCGCTGGGAATGCGATCGGGGGCTTCCGGCGCGTGCCGACCGGCTGGGTTTGGGTGCGGGAGGCGGCGCGGTGTGGCCTTTGCGTTCGAACCAGCTCCTGTGCCCACCCCGCCGAGTCCAGATGAAGTGGCGTGGCACACCTGAGACAGCGGACGTCTGCTCTGTGGCTTCCGGTGGAGTGGGATGCGCGTGCGGTGGGCCCGTCTGTCCGTCACGGAGGGCAGAGCAGAGGCCTGTCTGGTGACACAGGCTACGGGCTAAAACACAGACCCTTCTTGGAGCTGAGGGTTCCAAACCCGCTCTCAAGATAGAAACGAAGAAGCACCAGAAACCTCGCAGCTCGGGCTGTGTGGCCGACATGCAGTGGCCGCGGATGGGGCCGGATGCGGGCCGCTGGGAGGCGTCACTGGGCCGGCGTTAAGGCCCGGTGGGCTGGAGCCGGCCCGCTCCCTTCGTGGCCGAGTCCGCTGCACAGACACTGCCTCATACCCGGGTCACCGGCCTGGCCTGCTGCCCACAGGGGCGTGAGGAGGAGGCAGCGATCCTACTGAGGGGTTTTAAGGACGTCGAGTGAAAGACACAGCTGGGCGCCCGTCCCCAGCGAGCACGTGTGTGCCGCATCATCGCCTGGCAGGTCCTCCTGACTCCGGCAGCATCTCTTGGTTGTCTGCGACCCTGGACCCTCCAAGCCTTATTAATATCACCAGATGCTGCAGTAGTCAGAGGTTCGGGAGGGATTCAGGGTCACCTGGGCTGCTGGGTGATACGGGACTCACAGTCACAAGGACAAGGTTCCTAACGCGAGGGCTTTAAAGAAGGTTACAAGATCAGAGGGGTCTCTGTCTTCACCTTAGCTCTGTGCTCAGAGACACTTTCCTGAGAGCTGCTTCTGCGGCTCGCGCTCCCGTCCAAGGGGCTTGGTTCAGCTCAAGGATGTACGTGACCGGCCTCAGGATGGAAGGTTCTAGCAGGGGCTGGGTTCCCGGGACACCGTCGGCCGCAGTGGTGGGACAGGAGATCAATCCAGGAACCAGCTCAGCACGTGGGTGCGATTGACCTGCTCAGTGAGGGAAAAGCACCCGCCTGGCAAAGACGCCGCAACGTCAATTCCGCGTTTGCGAAACCTGTCAGGTTAATTAAAATATAGTGCGGTTCAGGAGAGCTAATTACCGCCCCTCGGCCTCCCTCTCCTCGTCCGCCCCCCGCTCGGCCCCCTCGCTCCAGGCCGAGCCCGCAGCCTCCGAGGCGCTGGCTTCGCCTGATGACAAGGCTCAGCACCAGCTGACGGTGAGGTAAACGGACACCAACAATTAGTGTCTGTTTCCAGAACAAATAGAAATCAACGAGCTATGAGTGCTGTCATTTCTAATTCTTTCACGTTATTTGAGTATAGTAAAAGCACA
>NW_006436291.1:2439210-2443502 GCF_000325575.1 Pteropus alecto
CGTCCTGTTTTATGTCGCATTTCGTCAAAACTGAAAGCGACTCTTGACGCCTTGCACGAAGACATCCGTGGAAATGATCCACGTTGCGACACCGGATTACCTGAGCGATCACAGGAGATACGTGGCCGGTTCGCCTGCCAACCTGTAGGCAGCGTCTACACTGGGTGTTAACGTCACTCGATGGTCCACGACAGTCCCGGCTCCCGGGGGAAACTTTTAAGATGAAAAAGTGCAATCGGAAGGAGGCCCGTGAAAGACAGAAGCCACGAGACGTCCAAAACGGACCACGGCAGGCCGGGTTGTTTGGGGCACGTGCACAGAGCCTGCCGCGTGACCTGTCCTCAGCAATTATTTCGATGGATTTGCCAGCCGGTTGCATCTCCTCCCTCGCGTGGCTTCACGCGGTGTCCCCAGGAAGCGCGGGTCTCTGTCTGGGCCCCCCTGGCTGCGCGTGAGGAAGGGGGATGCGCGGCTTCACCCTCCGCGATATGAAGCGGCTTTGGCGAGCTCGCCGGGTGCTGCTCTGCCTCTTCCGCCAATTTAACCTACAAATTACAACAAAAACACGAAGGGCACTTTCCATTTCAATAGCTGGAAAAAAATTTGCATTCTGAAAGGTCCAATTAATGAGTTCTCTGAATTGTAGGAGGAAAAAAATAAAGAAATCGAATACGCACACGAACCCAAATCTGGGAAGCCCACGTGGCCTGGAGTGACCAGAAGGGGGCGTGGAATGGACAGTGACCCTGACGACCCCGGGCCTGACGCGTGAGGGTTCGGCCGTCCGTGTCGTCTCATGAGAAGGTAGTTTACAGCCGGCTCCGTTCACGCCTTGCTCACTGTGATAAACCCAGTGAACCCAGGACCCGACCTGCTTACAGGACCTGCTGTCTTCATGACATCGTGGCAGTTAAGGCAGGGCGGGATGGGGGCTGTTGGATAGTTCAAAGGAAGCCCTTGCCACGACTCTTTGTCCTTCCTGGTGACATACCCCTTCCCGGACAGGGCGGTGGAGGGGGGCTGGCAGGGGCATCGGGACAGGCATGGCGGGCGAGCACAGCTTTCTAATCTCGGGATAAAAGCCATGTGACCTTGGGCAAGGTCACTGCTCCCTCCAGGCCTTCCCGCGTCTTTCATTTCTGCCCGAAGGTTTCAGTCCTTCACCATGAATGGGTCTTTGTCTTTGCAATGATGTAGTTTTATTTTGCAAACTTCCGCCTTCAGAGCTCCCCCACCGTGAGTCCGGTTGCGTGTCCCCCACCCCGCCAGGGCTGTACGATTAGCCCACTGAGTGGGGGAGGAAGTGGACGCGCTAGACGGTGACCGTCCAGCCCAAGTTTCTCTGTCACGTCCTGTGGCATCGTCCCTCTCGCATGGGAAGACCTCGGGTTCAGTCTGGGGTCCTCAGAAAGCCACACATGACGTCACAGAAGGGTCTAGAACCTGGGAGGCCCACGTGGCAAGTCTACCTTGAACGTGCTTGCACACACACACAAACACACACCCACACACTCATAAACACGCCGATACGCACACACGTGAACACACACACTTACGTCTACACCCCAGGACACACAGGCGAGGCGGTGTCTGTGGTTCCATTGCGCTGGACAGAACCTCGAGGCTGCCCCGTCCCTTCCCCAGCGGCCTCCGCTCCAGCCCAGGGCCCCAGGCCTTCCGAGCAGGTCCGTCGTCTTCTCTGCTGAGTTCCTGGCAAAATCACCTACTTCTGTGTGTCAGGCCTTTCAGACAGTGGACTCCTGTAAACACGCCACCTCATTTTGATAAATCATAATAAACCGTCCTTTTACACATGACAGATGGAAAGACACGTGTATGTGGTAAAGCGTTTAATTTGATCGTGGTTGTAATTTGCAGCGAGCAGCTACGTAGACGGCTTGGAATCCACAGCTCCTCCGACCGTGTGATTTAGTCATTTTCGTCTACACTGTTCTTTACTTCTATTCCTATTTCTCTGTTACTTACTTGTAGCATTCATTCATTCATTCATTCACTTATTCACCCATTCGATTATTTGCTGTTGTGGACTGCATGTCTGTGTTCCCTCAAAATTCATACACTGAAGCCCTGACCCCCAATATCAGGCGTTGGACCTTGGGGAGGTGATGAGGTCAGGGTACGGTTTGTGTCCTCTAAGAAAAGGAAGAGACTTAGCCCCCGTGCTCTCCCCACGTGAGGGCTCAAGGGGAAGACAGCCCCCTGCGAACCGGGGGGACCCCTCCCCAGGTGCCACACCTGCTGGCACTCAGATCGGGCCTTCCAGCCCCCCGAGCTGTGAGAAACACCCGTCTGCTGTCCCAGCCCCCTGGTGCATGGCGTTCTCCCCAGCTCCATGTCGGGTCCCCACTCACGTGTCACTCAGCTCACGGCGTGTTGCGTCTGCCTTGCGTGAGTGCTGGCTGAGTGCTGGCTGCACACACTCAGTTGCACCAGTAGCTCAGTGAGTTGTAATTGTCTGTTCACGTGGTCACTCGTCCACCAGCAGATGAGCTTAGAGATGGCGTCGGTAGCACCAGGGGCTGGCGCGGTGCCTGGTGCGGGGCGGGCACTCAGCAACATCGGGGGGTGTGCCCTTAGGGTGAACGGCGAGCATCGGTCCCGTCCCAGCCCACGATGGCCCGGCCATGTCCACTGGACCCTCCCAGGCTCTGACCTCTGACCTTGTCGCGGTCTCTCTCAGCTCCTTCTGAGCCTCCCCAGCTCCTGGCTTCCTGCTTTGGCCTCGCTCGGTTCCTCCCTTCTCTGTCCGGCCTCCCGCCCCCGAGGCTCAGCCTGAAATGCCACATCTTCACGAAGGGCCACCGACCCACGTCCTCCTGGCCTGACTCCGCTGAGCCACCAAGCCGGAGTGACCGCTCTGATTCATTCGTCCTCTGCCTGTCACAGCCACCAGCCTCGCCTCCAAGCTGTGCGAGCCCAAGTGCTCCGCGGCTGTGCAGGACTTGTGTGGATGATGCCTGACTTCCCAGGGGACGCGTCCCCTGAGAAAGGCCAGCTATCCGCTGTCCCCGTGTGCTGTATGGCGACCAGGCCTCGGGATGGTGGCTGAGGGGCAGTCTGCGGGTGGCATTAGGCTCCTTACCTGCTGAGTGAAAGCCTGTCCAGGCAGCCGATGGGCAGATCCCAGGTCCCAGGGATGGAGAAACAGCACAGTGTTTGTCCCGGCCGCACACCGTCCCAAAGCCGGCCGCCCCGGAGCGGGCCTCCAGGGTAGAAAGCGAAGAAGAAACTGTGAGTGACTTTGCTGACTCATGAGGCCAGAGTGCAGCTGTCACACCTGAACCTGGATGAGAGTGTGGCGGGGTGCGGTGTCGCGGGTGTCACTCCCCACGAGGCCCTCGCCTGTGGCAAAGGGGATGCTCATCCCGAGGGCCGGCAGACCCACCCTTTTTATGAGCTCAAAATTCGCTTTTCAGAATGGAGCTCTGCCTCACTGGCTTATAAATGTGCGTTTTCTACTTTGCATATGCAGTGAGAGACAGCGGGATTTTTGCATGATATCCGCTTTTTAATATTCCACGGGAAAATGTAAAAAGATGTGAAGAGATGTTTAAATTATGTATAGAAAAGAGCAGACGCATATTGGATGTGCAAGCGAGGCTTGGACGAGGGTTCGCCCACACGCTCCCCGACCGTCCGGTTTCCACCGCGCTGATTGACAGCGCCCTCGTCTGTCAACCTGGGGTGCAAAAGCAATACGGGGTAGAGCCCAGGGGTCTGGCTCCTTTTTTTTCTTACTTTTTTCCTGTTTCTTTCTTTCTTTATTCAACCGAGGGAAAGCCTGCTTGTCTCCAGGCAGAGCCCACCCTCGTCGGCTGTTTGTGCCTTATCCAGTGCGTGGGGGTCCGTGAGCTTGTCCCGTTCAGAGCAAAGCCGGAAATCAGAGGGGCAGCCAATGTTTGTTGAATGAATGCAGGTTGGTGGCGAGCCAAACCCGGTGTCCGGTGTCTGCAGAGTCAGCGAGGGCTCCTCAGGGAGCGAGGCAGCCGGCAGCATCCCAGGTGAGGAGGCAGGGACGGAGGATGGTCGACAGCACAGCGTGAGGGGCGCTGGGAAGAGAAAAGAGTCGGCTGGTCCTGGCCCCGGTCAGCCAGGCCGCCACCGTCTGGGCTGCACCGGGCGCCGTCCGAGGTCGGTCTCTTCCAGTTCCTGCAGATGTGGTGCCAGGAAAATGTTCGTTCCTTTATTTTCTCTCTGAAGATGACCCTCAGCCAGGTGTTCACCACCCTCCCTACCTGAAGCCCGCACGATTCGAGGACGGCGCTTTCTGG
>NW_006436291.1:2443569-2446088 GCF_000325575.1 Pteropus alecto
GGAAAGAGGCGGAGACGTCGACTTGAGACGGGCATTCCAGCAATTAAGGCGGCCTGTTAGGGTAGGGAGTTTTAATTGCAGAAATATAAAATGTTCATTGGGATAATGTGCATATTAATTTAATATAGTGTGGATAAGAAGTCACTTGAGATGGGAGCTGGAAACAGCCCCGTAGGGTTATCGCCATGACAAGCGACAAAGGCAGGACCTCCTTAATCCATCGGACGGAGGTTCGCGGTGCCAGCAGGAGATGAGGTGGTGACTGGGTTGGCCTCCAAGATACGCCCAGTCCCCTGCTGGTCCCCCTATGTCGTGATAAGGGGCACTGTCAAATAACAAAAGATCAAGACAGAGCTAATCGACCTCAAGGTATCGAGCTAGAAAATGGTTAGCCAACACTCGTCATAACACTTTTTGGTGGCGGGGAGAGTCCGCTCCGGTTAACTGAAGATTCTGAATCAATTAGAATCCTTCTACAATGTAGAGAAACCATGTTTTTAAAAAATGGTAAATCATAATATTGAATAACAATATTAATAAAATAAAGACGTGTAGCCCAACAAATATGTAGGAAGGGACTTAAGAGGCGACAGTGATAATATCTGAAATCAAAGGTGCCCTGTGAAACCTAGATTGTGTCATTTCTACACCTGTTGGATGAGGCGTGTATTATCATTTTCTAGAAATTGAAAGTAGAGTTAAATGTACTCAGTAAAAAATGACACCCCCCACCACTTGTCCTGGAATCATCCAGAAGGAACGCTAGCCGCTTGGGGACCCTAAGAGAGCGTGCTGGTCCTCCCTCTCTCGGCCCTGGAGGCAGAGGAGTAGACACCAAGCCCGGTGCCTCTCCAAGAAGTCGGTTCAGCGATGCTTCTGGAACAGGGTGGCGGACATCCTGCTCCGTCAGATCAGCCAACCCTCCTAGTGTGGACGACATCTCTTCCTGCCCCAGGGGGTCAGCCGGGCAGCCCTGGCCTCGGTCAGGGCCCCCGACATCCATCTGACTCTGCGTCACGCTCCTTGGCTTGGCCCTGCCCTCTGGCCTGGGTTGGCCGAGTAGGGGGCCCTGCAAAGACACAGCACAAATGACCCCGCGCCCAAGGCTCTGGCCATATTTCATTGGCCTGGAGGTCCGGCAAGACTGGAACAGGGCCAGGGAGGGAGCCAGCAGGTGCTGAGTTACCCCGTGTCCAGAGAAGGGACATGTCTCCTGACTCCCTTGTCAGTGTCCCACGTCCGGGCCTCCCAGACTCCTGCTCTGTCTGCACGTGCCAGCTTGTCCCAAAGCCTGGTGGCAACGTGGCTCATGGGAGAGCGGTCCTGTTCCAAGGTGGGCTTGCGCTGTCACGGCCTGGCGCCCACGCCATCACTCGGTGTCCTGGAGAGACCCAGGCTAAGGCGCCTCCCATTCTGCGTGTCTGGCCGTGGTGGCAGCGATGTGCCTGCCTCTGTCTGAGCTCTGCATTTGGATGAGACAAGGTCCCCCACGTCCAGGATCCTCAGAGCCGTGAGGGACCCCCCCAAATAAAGGAAATGCGTGCTCACACAGATCAGAGATCCGGGCACCTCCTTGGCTGGCCACTGATGAGAAGAACGCTCTGCAGTTGGAATAGATTCTGGACAAAGCTGGGGGAACGAACGGGCTGAGGTGACATCTGACAAGTACTGGTTGCCAACCCTCTAAGTACGTCCGAGTATTTTTTGAAAACACGACCTCTTCAGCATGTGATGAGATTAATTTTCCCATTATTTCTAGTATTTTTTGAAGAAATGGGTAACCCTTTAAGAGCCCAGTCCTTCAAGGCTCATTCGGTGTTCGTGGAAATGGCGTGACCGTAAGGAGCCCGTCCGGTATTCGCATGGCCGTCACACGCACGTTCAGAAAGGGGCCGTCTTAGGCCACCAACCGTTCCCTCTGCTCCGATTCCGCAGCCTCCGGAAAGCGGTTTCTTCCATGTACCCGGGCTTGGCCCAGAAGCGAAGGTGCCGCCGAAAATGCTCTGACCCTTGCAGATTCACACCGCCCCCCAGTTTCGTGATCCCCCTTGACGTCCGTGGCCCTCTGGTCTCTCTCGCTCCGGCTCGCCCAGCGTGGCCGGCTGCACACCGCGCACCCCCAAACAGTGATGGAGTTCTCGAGCATTTGAATAGAGACCAGGGACCCCCTCAGCTGAGCGGGGGCTCACGCCGCGCACCCCCAAACAGTGATGGAGTTCTCGAGCATTTGAATAGAGACCAGGGACCCCCTCAGCCGAGCGGGTGCTCATGCCGCGCACCCCCAAACAGTGATTGAGTTCTCGAGCATTTGAATAGAGACCAGGGACCCCCTCAGCCGAGCGGGGGCTCACGCCGCGCACCCCCCGAACAGTGATGCAGTTGTCGAGCATTTGAATAGAGACCAGGGACCCCCTCAGCCGAGCGGGGGCTCACGCCGTGCACCCCCCGAACAGTGATGGAGTTCTCGAGCATTTGAATAGAGACCAGGGACCCCCTCAGCCGAGCGGGGGCTCACGCCG
>NW_006436291.1:2449466-2450726 GCF_000325575.1 Pteropus alecto
GAATATTCAGCTACGCGCCCGCCTTAAATTTCTCATCGACCTTAATTCAGGTCTTAGTTAACGTGTCCTCTGCCTTCTGAGTGTCCTCACTGGTCCTCCACTCAGGACCCACCGCAGCGGCAGGTGGATGCGCCAGCCGACGGCGAGCCGGTGACGGCTGGTGGCCGAGGGGGCCAGGCTCGAGGCTGCGGGGCCCGTGACCGGAGGGCAGCTCGCGCCGTCTGTGCCCAGCAGCAAACGAGGCTGACACCCACCCCCGCGGTAAGTGACTGCACACGGAGTGCCACCACGGTCCAGACGAGAGCAGGCTCACCGCCCTGACCCTCCCCTCAGCCGGGTCCACGCAAACTCTGCGCACACAGAGCGAGAGCTCGTTTCATTCTGAGAATGACGTACAGTGGCGACGGGCACATTCGGGACCGTGAACCACCCCGAAGGGTCCGATGCACCTGCACGCTGGCAGAGAGGGACAGGTCCTCTTGGAATATTGTCGTGGACGCGGAGGCTTTGTGTTGGTTCAGCCTCCCTCCCACACTCTGGGGCTGTTCTCACTTCCGTCACGTGTCTCTCCCGGGACCGCCAATCCTGGGTCCCCACCCTCTGAGGAGAGTACTTGGTCGAAACAGTGGACGGACGTGTGACTCAGAAGGGACCAGGCATAGCCCAGGTGGCAGCCTTGCACATGCATTACAGGAGAATGTCTCTCTCTGCTGAGCTCTTGGAGGCTGTGACTTCCAGGCTCTTTACCTGTCCCGATGTGTGGAGTCTGTCAGTCTGTCAGTCCGTCTGGAGGCCAAATGGAGGCCAAAAATGAGATGAAAAACAGACCTGAGTGGCGGAGAGAGAGAGAGAGAGAGAGAGAGGAATCGTGGTCTCCCCAAGCCCTGTCCCAGGCGCGGGGTCCCTGGTCTCCGCAGTGTTGTGAACGGATCTGTTTCCTTCTGTGACATGCCAGCTAACACGCCGACGTCTTGCAGGTGGTTTGACTTGGATGTCTGTCCCTCAAACCAGGAAGCGCCCGACGTCCAGCGGCTGTGACGTGTGTTAAGGCTGAGACGTGCCGGCTCCAGCCTTTCTGAGGAAGGGGGTCTAGCTCGACCGCTTCCTCCCATCACTAACGAGCTGTGCTCAACACAACCTGTGACTGCGACGGAGTCACTTACGCACGCAGCTTGTCCCAAGTCTCACTCGGAAGAGGCGTCGGCCCTTGGAGCTGATTAGCGCAAGGCCAGGCGGCCGGCGCCCCCGCCTGGGGGCACG
>NW_006436291.1:2451197-2461543 GCF_000325575.1 Pteropus alecto
GTGCCCGCCCCCAGGGCGCCTTGGTCTTGCCCACCCCCCTTGTCCCTTACGCCCCACCCTGTCTCCCTTCCTGTTAGACGTTCAAACCTGCCTGTTGTTTACTCCGTGTGAAATGCTTCGTCTCCCTAAGAAAAACTCGGTCTTTCCATCTAGCAATTCACGACCGAGTGCCGGGTCAATCAGACACTGTACAGGTTCTGAGCCACGTCGAGTGACACGTCGCCGCTTTGTGACCTGGGAACGGAGGAGCCCAGGACCCAAACGCACCTGTGCACAGCGGACTCGCGTTTGGGCGGCTGGTCTGGCCGGGGCCGACACCAGGTCCTTCGCCTCGTCCGACTTGGCTGTGATGCGTGAACCGGGAGCCCTTTCCTGTGAGGCGCCGCTCGAGAAAGGCGCTGTTTGCCTAAACTGTCCTTCCCGGTCACTGCTGTCTGCAAAGTCTCCGACGCCAGTCCGCTCCTGCTCGTGGGGATGCGGCCTGGACCGGGCTCTGCCTCGGCCACCAACCCCAACGTGCGACAAGCCTGGGACTCGGCACCTGGGTTTCCCGCGCGCATTGTAGGTGGCTGGTTCGAGGTGAAGGAACCACGGCCTGGAGGGGTCTTTGCAAAGAGACTGAGTCAGCTGGAGACCTTTACGGCCAGGTGGGGCCCCATCAGTTACAGGGGACACTATTTCCGATGGCACAGATTGTCTGCCACCAGATTCTCCTTGACTTCTCGTGCGAAGCATCTGTGTCTGGAGGCCAAGAAGGTGTTTCTCGTTTCTATTTAGGATGGAGTAAGTCAGGCCTGTCACAGGGAGAGATCAGATCGGAACGAAACGTGATTGTAAGAAAGAAAATCCCCAGGGACTCGGCACAGAGGGACGGCGTGCCTCATCCTCAGGATGACCCTTCGCGAATGGACGGCCCTCCAGTGAGCCCTCGCTCGTGGGGCCGGGGCGGAGCGCGCACCTCCATTACAAACTTGGCGGCCTGGCCTCGTGCCCAGCTCGATCGCTCTGCACCTCGAAGTGGCAGCGGCGATGCCGGGGGCAGCATCGGAACCGGCGAGACAGGATGGACGCCACGAGCCCCGAGCCTTCCGTCCAGAAGCCGAGCTTAAGTGACGGTGTCGAAACCTGGCAGAGGACACCCTCGTTAATGCCACCTGTTGACTTCCTGCGATAACCAGAGTCGGGGGCTGCTTTCCCCAGCTTCCCTCTGGGGACAGCATGCAGGCACAGAGACGAGGCGGCAGGATGTCGCCAGTGGAGACACCAGACAATTCCTCAGATGGCAGAGGAGTCTGTCCCTAACCGTCACGCGCTCTGCTCTCCTTGACTAAGCCTAGTCAGCCGCGATCTTCCTGTAAGTGACAGAAACATCACGTTTGCTCCCAAACTCTAACCAGCGATACGACAGAAGTCGGTTCGCCAAAACCTTCCCCCAGGGTGTTGGCATCTCCCGAGAGCCCGGCAGGCATCGCTCCCCTTCCTCCAGAGTGGCTTCATGGGGGCTGGGGGGCCCGTTCGCTCGTCCGGGGAGGGGGACGTCTTGCCTCTGCTGACCCCTGTGGTTTTTCCGCCCACCTCCCCCGTCGGCTTCCAGGCCGCACTCTCCTTGGTCACCTGCCACTCCGAATGGCTTTCTAGACCAAGTCACTTTAAAGCTCTTCATCGGGGCTCTCCTGCCAGCTTAATTACTCTGCCTGTCGTCGCTAATGTGCCTTGGATGCCACATCTGAGGGGAACGAGCCAGACCGAGCAGCGCGTCCTGCAGAGGACATCACCACCTTCCCCGGAAGCTCAGACGCATGAACGATGGGTCCAGTTTAGTTTCATTCGTCGTCTGAGTTCCCGTCATCTGCTACCTTCCCGTCTGATCTTTCCTTTCACTTCTCCTAGTCCTGGCCGGACATGCTTCTTAGGCGAACATCGCTTTTCCCTGAGAGTGGACAGCACCCTGCCTGCGACAGGGAAGGGCGGCGCTGTCTCGTTTGGCCGGGCTGGGGGCCCCCGCCAGCCCGCAGCCAGCTCGTCGCGCCAAACCCGGCTCACGCTGCCCGTGCGTTTGAGAGATTCTCTCCTTCCTCCACGAGGGTTGCTGTAATTATAGAAATGATCCGCTCCACTGTCACTTCTAGTCAAAGGTGTCATCTAAAATTAAAAATTCATGTAAAATCTAGAGACGCAACTTTCAAGCAGACAGTGCAGACCTGATCTGGTTTCACAATCCAGGTTTTACTTAACCCTTCCATGCCTCGTGGGCACGACGGGTGGGACTGCGTGTCGGGGGAGGGAGCCTGTGACCGGCCACCGGAAGACGTCTCTGTGAAGCCTCCCGGCCGGGGGACAGTACACCACTGACGGGGACACTTACACAACAGAGACTGATTTTCTCACAGTTCTGGCGGCTGTCAGCCCCAAGTCGACGTGTCGGCAAGGTTGTGTTTTTCTGAGGCCTCTTTCCCAGCTCGAAGGACTGTTTTCTGTCTGGGTTTTCATTGGCTCTTCCCTCTGTGTCTGGGTGTGTCCAGATTCCTTCTTCTTGTAAGGACCTGTCGGATTAGGGCCCACCCTAATGACTTCATTTTAACTTAATCATCGCTTTAAAGGGCCCGTCTCCAAATAGTCACATTCTGAGGCGCTGGGGTGCGAACTTGAACATGTGAATTCAGGGGCACATGATTCAGCCCATAACAAGGTCCCGCTACCCTCTGAGGTGACAAGAGGCCAGACGAGAAGGTTCAGTTGTCTGGGGACATCCGTGTTTTTGGCGGATCCAGCTGCACAAGACAACCAGTGGATTCGGGCCTGGAGAAATCGTCTTCCTAACTGTGGACGCGGAGTCTTAGGTTCTGAGCAAATTCTAGGACACGTTACATGTTAGGAGCTGCACAGCCAACGGAAGGAAGACCGGGGTGTTCACTCTTATAGCAACCATTTTCGTTCGTTTGGGCTTTAAAATATTGGCAAATCCACGGAGAAGACAGGGAGGCATCCGATCACTATCTACTTAACTTTTTAAATGTTTAAATTAAGAAACAGCAAAATTAACTCGTTTGGGGTTTTTAGAGTACAAATCTATGAGTTTTAACACACATAGATTCGCGCAACCGTCGCTTCCATCAGAATACACACCGATCCCACCACCCACAAAAGTTTTCTCGTGCTGCCCCTCAGCAGTCTATTTCTCCACATACCACTGACATGTCCTCTGCCTGCGTAGGTAATCTTTCATGAGAATGTCATATAAACGGATCACTCGATATGTGACCTTTGGAGAGGTGGCTCTTTGCCCCAGCATCACGCCTTTGAGGTTCCTCCACGTTGGATGTAGTCATGATTTATTCCTTTTCTTTGCTGCGTAGTATTCTACTAGGTCGATGTGCCTCCATCAGTTCATTTTCCTGCTGGAAAATATTTGCGTTAGCTCCAGTTTTCAGTGATTGGGAATCAAACTGCTATAAACATTGGCATATAGGTTTATATGTGAATGCATGTTTTCATTTTTCTAGAGTAAACATTTAGACGTGGGAGAGCTTGTTCATATGGTAAGCATATGTTTAACTTTATCGGAACCTGTCAAGTATTTCTGGAGCGGCCAGAACACTTCGTGCTATACCAACAATGTATGAGAGTTCTAATGATGTTGTATTACACACCAGCCCTTGGTATTGTCAGAGTTTTTGTGTGTTTCCGTTTGTTGGTTTTTGCCATTCCAATGGTTTATGGTCTGATTTGCATTTGTCTGTTGGTTAATGATGTGGAACATCTTTTCATGGGCCCGTTTCCCATTGATATATTTTCTTCAATGCAGCATTTTTTCAAACCGCTTGCCCATTTTTGAATTCAGTTGCTTGTTCTCTTATCGTTGAGTTTTGAAAGCTTTTCATACATTTTCACTCAACTCTTTTTCAGTTATGTAATTTGCAAATATTTTCTTCCAGCTTGCAGCTTATCTTTTAATTTTGTTTTTTTGTTTTTTGTTTTTGGACTCATATCTGAAAACTCTTTTCGTAACCTAAAGTCACGAATATTGTTCCAATGTTTTCTTCCAGAAGCCTTAAGGTTGAAGCTTTACGTTTATATCTGTGATCTATTTTGATTTAGTTTTTGTTTAATATGTGGAGTATATGTTGAAATGAACGTTTTTTTCATATGAATGTACAACTGTCAAAAGACCATTCTTTCTCATGGATTGCCTTTGTACCCTGCTCAGAAGTCACTTGTCTTTCTAGATAAGTTCACTGGTGAATTCTACACTTAATTCGTTTAAGGAAGAAATTAAAAACATGTAAGGCAGAAATTATACCAGTTACTTACCATCTCTTCTAAAGGATAGAAGCAGAGAAAATACTTTCTAGCTCATTCTATGAGGCCAGCATCACCCTAAGACCGAAGCCAAAGATGTAAAAAAATTATAGACCAACGTCTCTCGTGAATACAGATGCAAAAATCCTCAACAAAATATTAACAAATTGAATCCAAAAAAGTATAAAAAGAATTCTATACCACAAACAAGTGAGATTTAGTCTAGGTATACAAGGCTGGTCCAACATTCAAAATTGATTAATATAATCTAATGCATCAACAGACTAAAAAGAAAAAATCACACGAACATACTGATAGATACAGAAAAAGGATTTGACAAAATCTAACACTTTTTTCATCACAAAAATCCTCAGTAAACTGGGAATAGATGGGAACTTTCTCAGCTTAATAAAGAATATCAATAAAAACCCTACTGCTAACGTAATAATGGTGGGAAACAACGCTTTTCCACTAAAATGAGGTACCAGGGAGGGATGCTTCCTCTCAGCACCGTACTTGACGTTCTTGCTACAGCAATAAGGCAAGAAAAGGAAATAAAAGCTATATAGATTGGGAAGGAAAAAATAAAACTGGCTTTATTTTTTTTTGGCAGATGACGCGATCATCTATACAGAAAATGCAAATGAACTGATAGAAAAGAAACCTGGAATTCACAAGTGATCACAGCGAAGCTGCAGGATACAAGGTTGTTATAAATAAGGCAGTTTGTTTCCTACATACCAGCAATGAACACGTGGAATTTTAAATGAAAATACAATACCATTTATATAAGCGCCCTCAAAATGAAATACTCAGGTATCTATCTAATAACACAAGTATGAGAACAATCTGAGCAAAATTATAAAATTCGGATAAATGAAATCAAAGAAGAATTAAATAAAGACTTATTCTATGTTCATGGATAGGAAGACTCAATACTGTCCAGATGTGTGATTCCGACTCTATGACATTCTGGAAAAGACAAAACTATGGAGCCGGTAACTAGATGGGTGGTTGCCGCCAGGGTTTGGGGGTTGGCAGGAGGTGAACGGGGGGAGCACACAGTGAAAATAGTCTGTGAGATGTGACAATGATGGGTATGTCATTATAGATTTGTTCAAACCCATAGAATGTACGACGCCGAGAATGAATCCTAAGAAAAATAACTCCAGACTTGAGTCATTCCAGTTTCTTTGCCTCTCCATACGCATTTTACAGTCAGCTCGCAAATGTCTACAAAAAATGGTGCGTTTTAGTGTAAGAGCGTTAACTCAATACGTCAGTTTGGGGAAAATGGACCCGTCGCTAGCTAGAGTCTTCCAGCCTTGAAGATGGTGCGCCTTTCCACTTGTTTATGTTTTCTTTCATGTCTTTCATAAACGTTTTTGCAGTTTTTGACATGAGATCCTTTCCATGTTTTCTCAGATTTATAGATAGATCGTTTATTTTTTTGGAGCTATTGTCATTTTTTTAAATATTAGTTTTTAATTAGTGGTTGCCAGTATATAGAAATAATTGATTTTCAATCCGCAGTCTTGCTAAACTTACTGATTAGTTACAGAAGCTTTTTTTCTGTCGATTTCTCAGGGTTTTCTACATAGACAATCATGCTATCTGTAAATAAGGACAGTTTATTTCTTTTTTCCTGTTGTCTATGCTGTTTAATTCTCTTTTCATGCTTTGTTACACCAGCCAAGACTTAATTTTCACTTGTTTTATTTATTTTTTCCATTTTTTTACTAAATGAGGCAATTATATTTAGAACGTTCAAGGACTTACCCTGGATGCTATGATCTGTGTTTGCTCCATGGGAGCTGGAATCCAAGCTTCTGGTGTTAGCTCCAACTTCCTTTCGGCTCCTGCCCGTGGCACTGCAGACACAGACAGGGAACGGAGAGAGTCGGCTCCTTACGTAGCTTTCTTGCCGACTTTTGACTTTGAAATAACATTTTGTTGAACTCCATCACTGAAGATACAGCCCCTTCTCTCCGTGGTTTCAGCCAAGCAGCATCTAGGGTGACATGGGACCTCAGCCCCAACGAGGTGGTCATTTCCAGCCACGAAAACTCTCAGCAGTCACTGTGAGGTCCCCAAGCTTGCAGAAAAAAAATGCTGAGTGCTTTTAAGGTGATGAGGTGAGTGGAGACGCTGCAGCGAGTGATGGATTTAGCCTCCGCCTTACTCCATTAGCAGCATCCCTCGCCACTCTCTGGGGCCCTGGAAGGTGCTGCTGGTGAATGAGAAATGTCCACTGCAATTTAGCTCAGCCACCCATGGCGGCTGTTGGGGGCTGCACATGTAAACTCTGCTGAGTGGAGCGAGCGACAGCAGGCTGGGCTCGCCAGCCGGCACCAGTGGACCAGCGACGCCGCATCCCAGGCCAGGCCCGGCGGGGGCGGAGGCTCACCCAGCCGGGGGCTCAGCGCCTTCCCGCTCACGCCTGACTTCCTGCCTGACCGCTCTGCTTGGGACCATCGCCTTCCCCGGAGGGGGCCCGCCATCAGTGAACTGGACTTCTGACCAAGGAAGAGCCAGGAGACCCCGCAGCAACCCACCCCCCCACCTCCCCACAGGCCCCTCATTGCCCATGTAGCAGCCGAGGAATCCCCGTGATCGAAACATAGCAAACTGTAAAAAACGTGGTTTGGAAACAGCTCGAAGGTGGGCGGGGCCTTTTCTTCAGCGCAGAAGTGAGCGGGAGGAAGCCTGGAACCCTGAGGCTTCCTGGCGCCGGGAACGGGAAGCCAGAGTGGGCGGGAGCTGCCCAGGCGCGAGCTCGCCCCGCTTCGCATCTGCGAGTGTCTGCGCTCTGCGCACTCGGTCTCGGCCGCCTGCACGGCACGGGCCACGGGGACTGTGACGGCGACACCCGGCTCCCAGTGCCCTGGGTGGCGCTCCAGAGCAGCCGCGGTCTCCCCACCCGGTGGACGGGAGCGGGGCTCGCCATCCCGAAGGCGTCTCTCCGGGGTTCTCGCGCCGTTTCTGGCCCCACTGCAGGCTGCACTGAGCCCGCGTTCGGGTTTCTTTCGCGAATCCAGTAAATTAGACTAAATGGTTTTTAAAGCGAACTGGTGTGTTTTTCTCTCTGCCAGATTTCGCAATTTCAAATGCACATTAATTCAATTTTATTGACCCAACAAGCGATGGCTAAGGATGCCACCTTTCTCCACTACCGAGTAAACTGTTAAATGTAACAGGCGTTTCCATGGAGATAAAGAGGCCCAGAGCCTTCCAGAAACTTGTTAATTAGTTAGTGTTACTTAAATGCTTTGGAAATAAAAGTTCTCTGTAAGGGCGAAGGGCCGTTCTGATGCCACCGTCTGTCGTGACAAGAGCAGCTGCTGCTTCAGGGAGCTTTTAGCACGAAACGAGAAGTGCCACCAGAATCCGTCTCACGTGCCCAGCTGGAGCAGGAGGGGACGCAATGGGGCTTCGCCGCCGGAACCCGAGCAGAAGCCTGACGGGCTGACGGGAGAGGAAGGGGCTGGCCCGCCAGACTGAGAGGGGACTTTCTCGTTCCCAGGTGTCTGCCGTGTCCCCCTCAAGTCACAGGAGCTCCTCGACCCCGGCGTCAGGCTGTGCGGGCAGCTGTCTGCCAACTGCTCGGGACGGGGACCAGAGGCAAACGCACATCGGCAGGGCAGCCTGGCTGGGACCGGGAGTGGGGTGGCTGTGGCCGTGTACTTTCTGGACATGAGCATCTGGGATGAAAGATGACACCCAGAGAGGCGGCCGGTGACCGTCCTGAGGAAGCTTTTCCACGGGGCATGAGACCTGAGCCACACCTTGTCTGGCCTTGTGCAGGCGATGCAGTTAAGCATTACGAAGCCCACACAATTCCAGAGCATTGCACACCCACGGCTGGCACACGGAGGGGTCTGGGCTGGGGCCACCAGCAGGCGCATTACATCACGCTGTGAACATCCACGTGAGTTAATTGCCACCAGAGACGGTGTGACTGGGAGACTCTATTCTACTGCTCTGGCTCGCCCTGAATTTGTCTCTGCGGGTGTTTGGGGGTCGGTCAGAGCAGCCCACAGCCCCAGAAGGGTGGCACTAGCCTGGTGCTGGGTCCCCACACCCACACGAGGACCAGGGAAGGGACGCGGGGCAGTGTGAATAATCAGTCGGACTATAGAAGTCAGTACTTATATTTGAGTGACCCGAATGCGGAAAGTCATCTATTTTATACTTGAACCTTTCATTTATAATTTGGAAATAACTGACCCAAGAAGAGGGTTCTAGAACCCAAATGGCACGCAGAGCTTTGCGTTCCTTGCCGTCAGAAATAATCCTCAGAAGTGTCTTTTAATGGAAGGAGTTTTTTAAAAGGGAACTTGCACATTTCCTTTGGCTGACACCCTGGGGAAAATGGTGTCCGCCTGGCCACTTGTCGGAATGCAGCCCAGAAAGAGGGCTGGGAGTCAATAGCAGATCGATGGCGTCACACGCCGTGATGCTCGGGAAGGAACTGTATCTCCCGCCTGAAAATCCATCTTGACACCGAGAACTCCCTGGTCAGGAGCGGGGGACGGGGGTAAGCGCCGTGACCTGGACAATGACAAGGGATCCCCTGTGTTCTTTGTGACCTTGGACAAGTCACTTAACCTCCCTGAGTCAAACGTTCAAAGAATCCCGTAGGTTTTGTGGCTAGATTAGTATTTTGAGGCACTTCGCAAACTACGAGATTTAAAGTTTTACTCTAATGTGACTCAGCCGGGACAGAACCACGTGCCGTTCACCCTGCCGATGTCTGGGGGAACAGCGGTGTCGGTGTGAGCGTGTGAGCGTGTGAGCGTGTGAGCGTGTGAGCGTGTGAGCGTGTGAGCGTGTGAGCGTGTGAGCGTGTGAGCGTTCACAGACGCCGCGGGGCCGGCTGCAGACCCAAAGGCCTGCAGTGTGGCTTTCGCTACGCAACTAGCAAATTTGTGCGAAAAACAAACCACGCCTTCCTCCTGTCACGATCGTTCAAATGCCATTTAAGCAAGAGGAAGAAGAGCTGTTGGAATCTCAGCTAAGTGGAGAATCTCCAATAACGAACATCCTCGTATTAATTTTGCGTTCAAACGTTTTCCAGGGCTTCGGGGTCTCGCACGCTGCTCCCGCTGGGTGTCCCGTGCCGTGGAGTTTTTGACCCGCGTCCGTGAACTGATGGTGACATTTAGGGTACAGGGAATTGGACGGGAACCACGTCGTGAGTCGTCTTGCGATGCAGATAGTGCAGACTGTCGTGAGGGGTGACGGGCTCGCTGGCGGCTGCCGTCCCACCCGTAACGGAAGAACGAAGTCACCGTCACACTAGGAACCGAGTTTCTTCGTAGGGGCCTGAGCCAGCCGATTCCTACCTGAAAATGGCCCGGCCTTCTGTCGATGTCTCGATGCGGCCACCGTCCCCTGTGTCAGCGCACATCCGAGCCGCCCGCTCAGCGCACGTCCACACAGGCTTCCCCGCGTGTCAGGAAGAAGGCCGTTTGCACGCGGACTCGCTAACCAGCCGGCCCATCGTCTCGGTGTCAAGATGGATTTTCAGGCGACAGATACAGTTCCTTCCCGAGCATCACGGCGTGTGACGCCATCGATCTGCTATTGACTCCCAGCCCTCTTTCCGGGCTGCATTCCGACAAGTGGCCAGGCAGACACCATTTTCCCCAGGGTGTCAGCCAAAGGAAATGTGCAAGTTCCCTTTTAAAAAACTCCTTCCATTAAAAGACACTTCTGAGGATTATTTCTGACGGCAAGGAACGCAAAGCTCTGCGTGCCATTTGGGTTCTAGAACCCTCTTCTTGGGTCAGTTATTTCCAAATTATAAATGAAAGGTTCAAGTATAAAATAGATGACTTTCCGCATTCGGGTCACTCAAATATAAGTACTGACTTCTATAGTCCGACTGATTATTCACACTGCCCCGCGTCCCTTCCCTGGTCCTCGTGTGGGTGTGGGGACCCAGCACCAGGCTAGTGCCACCCTTCTGGGGCTGTGGGCTGCTCTGACCGACCCCCAAACACCCGCAGAGACAAATTCAGGGCGAGCCAGAGCAGTAGAATAGA
>NW_006436291.1:2461678-2462311 GCF_000325575.1 Pteropus alecto
CTCACCTCCGATTCCTAATCCAGTGAGCACGGCGAGTTCGATGATGCGGAAGGAACCTGGTGGTTTGCCGAGGGCGGAGGGGAACCAACATGGGGCCAGGCCCTTCTCGAACTGTCAGCTGATGCTCTTGTCCCTTCCCAAGGCTGTATCTGGAGAGACTCACTTGAGAGCTTTCCAGTTAGGGACATCTGGCTTCGTTACATCGTCTTGATTTCTTCATTTAGTGGAAAGGAAAATATTGAGAAACAGCCTTCGGTGGTATTTTGCGTTGTCCACATTGTAACCAAAGGCACCTCTAAGCGACGCCTGGCCGGAGGTGCTCAGCAGAGGCCCCTGCAGCACCCGATCGCCGGGGCGGGACGAACACGAGGTGCACTGGGGCGTCTGCTTTATACTTTCCCAGGTCGTGTTATAGCTAATTAATCAGATGACCATCGACAGCAAAAAGCTATGAAATCATGAAAACCGATAGGAATTTTCTCCTGAGCAATCATGGAGAGACATCTGAAGCAGACGTCCACAGCGAGTAAACAGATGAAACCCTGTTGCCGTCACTCCGGGAACCCCTGAAAAACGATGTATGCTTTTTACCCCCTGTTCTCTCAAAAGTAACAGTGACAAAGCAAGTGTTTC
>NW_006436291.1:2462345-2463206 GCF_000325575.1 Pteropus alecto
GCGGAATTCGTAAATTCTGCTGGAGTGAGGGAAAGATCTTGGTGAGGTAGGAACATTACATTGTCCCTTAAAGACTCACGCAGTGTCCGGTTTTATAACTAAAAAAGTAGCTAAGTGGCTGCCGGTTTTCCCAAGAAGCAACGCCTGTAGGAGAAACACCTGTGTGTGTGCAGATAGGTGTCCCCCACCTAGAGCTCCTACAGGGATCCCGTGTCATAGTGCGGGCGCCTTTCTGGTGGCGCCGTCCATCCTTCTGTCCCCCGGCCAGCTCACCCAGGCTCTCCCCACAGGCCCCGGAATCCTGCCTGTGGAACCTGCCACTGGCTCCTCCCTCCGCTGACCCAGCTCTGACCGCCACTGGGGTCGTTTCGTTGATGTCACGGTGCACATTTAGCCCTTCGGGTCACTCCACGCATTCCGGATGTCTGTGCTGCAGCCAGAATACCTTGCCTAAGCTACTGTCCCAAACACTTCACCCTGAGCACAGCGTCGAATGGCTTTCGAGCACCTGCAAATTCAGCTCACAACCCCCTGTGCTCCGACCTGCAACTCTGACCTATCTACTGACCCTACGGCATGTCCCCACCGCCCCAAAAGATGGCCTCCAGTGGCAGCAGTCTGTGCCTGCCTCCCTGATAACGGGTGTCCTCGTCTCTCGGGGAGCCCCCTCTCTTCCCCACCGGACCCTCTATTGCTGTTTCCACAGGGGAGTAGGGGACAGAGGCAGGTGTAGGGGACAGAGGTGGGTAGAGGGGAGGCGGGGGAAGGGGACAGTGGTGGGAGGAGGGGACAGTGGTGGGAGGAGGGGACAGAGGCGGGTAGAGGGGAGGCGGGAGGAGGGGACAGAGATGGGGAGGAGGG
>NW_006436291.1:2463401-2468545 GCF_000325575.1 Pteropus alecto
GGAGACAGACAGCCAGGCTTCGGTCCATTTCCTGGCTCTGTCACCCCTGGGGAAAGTCGCCGGCCTCTCTGTGCCTCGGCCTCCTCATCTGTACCTAACGACAGCATCTACCTTCTGGGCACTGAGGTGACCGCCCCGTCCATGGTCCAGCTTTTGGAGCAGGGAGCACATGGTGCAAGGGCCTGAGAAATTCCCGAGCACAGCTTCTTCCCAGAAGCGCCCCCAGCCCCCTGGCGACCCCTCTGCAGGCTCCGTGCTGCCTCTTCCCCGCTCAGCCCCTTCGGAGCCCCCGCGTGGTGACCCGATGCTGGGCGTGGGTCGTGTCCCCGTCTCCCCGGCCAGATCACAGCCCCTCGAGGTTGGAGACGCGCACGTCACCATTCCACACTCCCAGGCCCGGGCGCGTGGGGGACAGTGAGTGTTTGCGGACAGTAACGCCGCTCGATCTGGGGCAATTTTCACGGGGTAAGTGGGGAGTTGGATAAAGGACACGGGAGCCTCACATCCAGGAAGAACTCTGACCAGGTGGTGAGTCTGCAAAAATCATTACTGCTTTGGCCAAAATATGGAATTAATACTCCTGTACCTTTCATATGCAAAGGACGACGTAGCATTCCCCAGAGACCTCGAGTACTTTGCATGAGTTTTCTATCAGCCTTTGAATCGGCCATTTTCTTTGGACTGAATTGAGTCAATTTCATCAAAATTGAAGAAGCAGTTGTGCATGTAGATATAGTCTCTGATGGTGAATTTAATCAGACCCAAATGTCACATCTTTAGGGATTCCACCCACCACCGATTCCGCCTTTACTGCCAATTCAAGGCCGGAATGTCTTTTTTTTTTAATCCAGAGGTCTTAGTCAGTTTATCTTTCTTTTCTTGATATCTGAGGAGCCAGGTCTCCCCACCAAAAGACACTGATGGGTCACATGCATGAAGGACTTCGCTCCCCCCAGAGCCTAGGCCACCCCTGGGCTGTGGATTAGGGGCTGAGGGACGTGGGCCGATGCCAGCGAAGCCGGGGGCTGCGTCCTCGCTTTAAGGGGCGTAGTTAATTCACGCCGCGACCGGCTGGTCCTGCAGCCTGACCCAATAATGAATGACAGTGAACAAAGCCCTCTCTTAGGAGGCCAGAAATCACCTCCATGGGCGACCCGGCTTTTGCAGGGCACGGGGGTTCATTTTCAGTACAGAGGAGAGGACACTTTCCTAACAAGTTAATGCCGCATGGAAAGGAGGGACGTCGCTTCTCTTAGCTGAGTCTTTCCTGAAGCCCAGCGAGTCATGAGGGACACAGAGCCCTCCGCCCTCGCCTGCCTTTCTGCAAAGTCCTGGCAAGAACAGGCTGGAGGCCCTGGACCCGGAGCCTCAGCCTTTAGGCGTAAACGTTGCCTGAGTGAGCCGCCACCCACGTCCCTCGATGTCCTGTGCAGCTCTGCGCTGTGCCGCCCACGACCGGGCCCCCTCCGGTACCTGTGACCTTAGGACATCTTTCTGATGGTGGTGTAATGCCTGCCCGCACACTCCGCCACACGGTTCCACATGGTCCCACCTACGGAACCCACGTTCATTTTCCAGTGCTCCAAAGGCAATGCGCTCGGCTGCAGGCAAGCCACCCAACCCCGCGTGCCTCTGCCGCGTGTGCGTCCCAACCCCGCGTGCCTCTGCCGCGTGTGCCACCCAACCCCACGTGCCTCCGCCGCGTGTGCATCCCAATCCCGCGTGCCTCTGCCGCGTGTGCGTCCCTACCCCGCGTGCCTCTGCCGCGTGTGCATCCCAACCCCGCGTGCCTCTGCTGCGTGTGCGTCCTCAGTGGACGCGGCTTCTCCAGGTTTCTGTTACGTTGTAGCTCAGAAACTCATCAGTGTGAGGTGCCTGCTACGTTCCACTCGCTTTGTTTATCGCAGAGAAGGAAACGGAATTAGCATAAAATGCTCCAAAGTAGAAAAAAGGATTATTTAGCACCCTCTCTATTTGACCTCCTATTGACCTGGTCTAATTTGTATTATGTCTGGGACGTTTTAACAGATCATTTTCCTTTGTTAAAATTAGGTCAGATTAGAGAATTATGATCCCCCATTTATTCCGCTCAAAAGACAGTCATTTCTGCCTCTAAAATAATAACCCTATCTGCACTGAGATCTTTCTCGTTAAATAAAACACGTGCCTTCATGTTGCCTCTTAAATTACTAAGTGTGGAGCTGCCTCTTGCAACTGTGATTACTGGTGAATAAGTGTTAGCCCGGCGCTGTCTCTCCAAGCCCCTGGGAATGAGACTGGTCATTCATAAATTGCCTATTGATCAGTCTGCCCTAGAAATTAGACGCATATCTTTGAAAGGAATTATTAGACTTTGAGTAACATTTGCCCTGGAATATTCAGAGGTCTGGGCCCACTTTTCTCATAACTGCGAGGCCCCTGATTAACGGCTGGCGTTTATGCAGAGCGCTCCCAAGTGGAAATGCCACGCCAGGCCCCCCGCCACCGCCCCCCGCCCCGTCCCCACGGCCATTGCTCGGGCGCAGCTCCCCGCCTTTGACAAGGGACTTTTTTTTTTTTAGACAAGAGATTTGCAAAATGAAAAAAGACATGCACAAGCATGATTTATGATCTGTTTAATGTTTAGACACTGGGTAATTTTATAATTGATACAGTGTTTTAACCTTTGAATTTTTTTATAAAATGCAAATTTAGTCATTTTCCTGGCGCTGGTTTATGCGCACACAAAAGAATGTGGTCAAAATAAAGCCCTCCGGTGACCATCTTCGCCAGGCCTGGCCGAGTGTCCTGTCACCACGGGTGAGTGGCCAGGCGTGCACACAGGTGGGTGTGCACAGTAACCCGAGGTGCTCCGTGGCACCCCAAACTGATTAATTGCAATGCCAAACAGCTTTATTCTGCTTAATAAGAAATTAGATCACAATGGGGATTTACAGAAATTACTTTGAAATGTTTGCGTGTTGGAATGGTGGAACATTGTGTGCTAAACATCACGTTACCCAGGTTTGAGTCCTAGGCTTGTGAGCAAATGCTCTCCGGTGTTCCGGAAGGAGAGCCCCATCCAGCTCCGGGGTGCCACCTGGGGAGGCGGGTGGGGACCTGGCACGTTCTCCCGGGGCTGGGGCGTCCGCTGACCGCTCCGCGGTCCCCGGGCTCGGAGGGAGCCCTGGACGGTCCACTTGGAACCGATTAAATCTTCGTGCCTACCCTCAGATGGACGCAGAGCCCGGGCCGGCACCTCTTAACGACGCTCAGACGTCCCCTGTCATCGGCGCGGTGGGCAGGGCCGATGTCCTCGCCGGCGGACGTCCAGCCCGCTCCGGCCCGGGTGCTTTGAGCCCAGCGGGGGCGGAAAGCGAAGCGAGCCCATCGCATCGCATCCCGGAGGAAGGCGGAACCCCAGCCGGACGCCGGCTCCTTGAACAACTTCTGAAAATCTTTTAAGTCAACCTTGCGTCTTCGTCAACAGGGGAGTTTTGACCCTTACCCTCTCGACAACCATCCGCTTCATTATTTATCTGAGGGGATCAGAGCGTTTCTGTTCTTTCACGAAAGTCCCTGACACCAGGATATTTTTAATAGCTGAAATTTTTCATTCTTGTCACTGGGCCTTTTGAAAATACAGGTATTTTCATAGAACACGTAGCTAATGAGTGGGACTTCAGACTCCAACCTTCGCCTGTAATCACACGCGGGGCTCAGGGAAGCCCCACTATGAGGGACATGGAAATTAATTATTGAGCTTCCTGTTTTATCCTCCTCATCTGTTTGATATTCTGTAGCACAGAAGGAACCAGACAATTAAATTACTCCTCCCTCTGCCTCCTCGCAAAGCTCTCTGCACCTCTCCTTCCAGCCCGGAGGCCGGGCGTCTGTCTGTTTGCAGACGTTAACTGTGGGGAGAAGAGGAAGGTGGGGAGGAGGGTTTAAAAAAAAAAAAAAAAAAAAAAGAGGCGATTCTGCTTTCGTCCCGAGGGACGATCTTCCCAAGGCCCGGACGGGGCAGCTCTGGGCGGCGGGCGCGTCTGTCAGATGTCGCTTTCGCCCTTTCGTCGCCAGAGCCGAAAGATGCTCGCGGAAAATGTCGAAGGTCGTGGCCCCTGCGCCGTCCGCATGGCGGCTGCGCGGAGGGGACCCCTCGGCTTCCCCTTCCCGGCGGTCTGAATCCCCCTGCGTCTCAGGCAAACGCGTAGAACCTCCTGACCGCTGCCGGAGACGCCGTCGAATCGGTCAGTCTGTCTTATTGAACAGCGAAGCCTCCGTGCTCTGAACCAGGAGGACCCCGCCGAACGCCAGGGGTCGTCTCCAAGCGCCTCCGATGCCGCGTGAGGAAGTGGGGCGCGTGCGCACGCGCCTGGGCGGAGTGTGGGTGCGCTCGCTCGCACACCTGCGCGCCCACACGGTTGGGGCTCCGGTGGTTTTGATTTGCTGAGAAAAGAGAGGGAGGCATGGCTGGAACAGGCTCGGGGAGAGGGACGGCCGTGTCCCTGAGCGCCTGCCCGGGGGAGAAGTCCGCTCCCCTTGGCAGCCCGGCGGCCCGGAGGGGTCCTGTGGCCGCTGCAGAGCCCGGCAGAGCCCGCCACAGTCCGGCACAGTCCGGCCACCGCATTTTCGTGTGTCCTGCTTTGCATTTATCTGAATTCCTCTGTGGAGCAGGAGCTGCCTTGATCAGATGCATAAAGGGGTCGGGGCACCTTCAACCTTGGGGACCTCAGGACAGTGAGGCGCCTGCCTGCAGTGTAGACTCCAGGGCTTAGGGTCCGAGGTCAGAGATCAGGGTCCAGCCTCCTTCTACCTCCCGGAACGGCCTCCCGAAGGGGAATGGAAGTTGATCCTTCTGACTGGAAACCCATATTTTTTTTGTCATTTTGCCAGGAGTTACTGATTAACCCAGAACTTGGATTTCAGATAAAAACTCCTTTTCCCATACTGGCCAGCGGGTTCTCTAACGGGCATGGGAAATGCTGGTCTCGCCACGCAGCACCACGTAGACTCGCAGACTCTACAGCCTGCGAGAGACTCTGGAGGAGCCGTCCCAACGCCTCGAGCGGGCGCACCACGGACGGAGGGGCACGTGAGAAAAGCCTCCTCCGAGCCGTGACAGTCACCCCTTTCCCTGCTCTGCCGACCGCAGAATTTCACGG
>NW_006436291.1:2468598-2469167 GCF_000325575.1 Pteropus alecto
GCAGAGCCCGCCACAGTCCGGCACAGTCCGGCCACCGCATTTTCGTGTGTCCTGCTTTGCATTTATCTGAATTCCTCTGTGGAGCAGGAGCTGCCTTGATCAGATGCATAAAGGGGTCGGGGCACCTTCAACCTTGGGGACCTCAGGACAATGAGGCGCCTGCCTGCAGTGTAGACTCCAGGGCTTAGGGTCCGAGGTCAGAGATCAGGGTCCAGCCTCCTTCTACCTCCCGGAACGGCCTCCCGAAGGGGAATGGAAGTTGATCCTTCTGACTGGAAACCCATATTTTTTTTGTCATTTTGCCAGGAGTTACTGATTAACCCAGAACTTAGATTTCAGATAAAAACTCCTTTTCCCATACTCGCCAGCGGGTTCTCTAACGGGCATAGGAAATGCTGGTCTCGCCACGCAGCACCACATAGACTCGCAGACTCTACAGCCTGACAGGCTCTGGAGGAGCCGTCCCAACGCCACGAGCGGGCGCACCACGGACGGAGGGGCACGCGAGCAAAGCCTCCTCCGTGCTGTGACAGTCACCGCTTTCCCTGCTCTGCCGACCGCAGAATTTC
>NW_006436291.1:2469223-2474223 GCF_000325575.1 Pteropus alecto
TGAAGTGGGGTCCCCCGTCCTGGCTTGAGAAACCTCACAGTGAACCTACGCCAAGATCCATAGGAGAAGCCGCCTCGTGTCTGAGGCAAAACCCTGACCCGCAGCAGCAAAAACAAAAAGCCGGCCCTGAAGCACCCGCTCGGAGCGTAAGCACACGTCCGGTCCTGGCCCGAGGCCTTGCAGGTGCCAGACCTTTGTCCTGCAGGCCCAGGGACACATGGTGGTGACGCCAGCCTGAAGAGCGAAGGGGACAGGGTTAGCCAGAGCAGCCAGCGACCAAAGCGGCAGCGAGGGCCGTGTTCGGGTTCAAGGGGCTGCTCTTTCGAGGTGCCCCAGCGCCCAGCTTGCCCTGCGTCGTGTGGGGCAGAGCACGGGGCCCTCGGCCCTCCGGCCAAGCCTTGGTGTACCCTCCGAGTCCCCATTTCAAGGCTGGTCCTCCTGCTCACAGCACCCGCCCTGCGCCCAGCACCCCGGGAATGTCGGTGTCTCCAGGGGGAAGAAGTTACTGATGGCACCAGGAAACCTGTAGCGGGGCAGACAGGGGACCGACTGGGTGCAGAGCCTGCGATGCTGGCCCTGTGGGGCACTGTGCAGTCATGATCTTAATGTTTACGCTAGCCGCCAGGGAGCAGGTGGCACCTCTCCAGAGAGGCAAAGCGAAGGGCTCAGGTTTGCCGGGACACACGAAGCTGGGACACGCTGGCCAGCCAGCTGCTTCTCACTTTGTCACATGGCCCGTGGCATCTAGGAAGGGGTCGGGTGTCATTTGCTTGCAATCACAGGCACCTGGGGGCCCGGCTGGGGCGCGGGGCCCTAGTGCACCACACGACCCCTCTGTGAGACTTCCCTGAACCCCTGGCCGTGACAACGGGGTGTCCAGCGCCCCCTTCTCCCTTCCTCCCTGTACCCTGCTCTCCCGCCAAGCACCACCGAAACTCACAACCTCTGCGCCGACCCTGCTGTGCACGCTTGCTCCCACACATGCACGTGCGCCCCCCACGCCCACGTGCACACACGCGTCATTGTGCACACAGGCTCACACTCAGACACCCACACGAGTGCGCCCACACCCTCCCGGCCCCGCACCCCGCACGTTCACTTGCTGATTTCGCCCCTTCCCCACAGGTGCGCGGCCCCACGGCCGGTCACAGGGGCGGGCTCAGGTGTGGCGCCCGGGCCGGCCCTGGTGGGCAGTCGCTGCAGCAGTGAGGGGATCCACGTGCGCCCTGGGCGCTGGGTGCCTGAGGGGCGCATGGTAGGGGGAGGAAGATGCGCCCACACCCTCCTGGCCGCGGGCTGCAGGCCCCGGGGGGCGGCAGGGAAACTGGGATTACCGCCTCCTGGGGGGAGCGGGTCCTGGCCCCCCTCAGTTCACTCTGCCCGCCTGGGTGACCCGTCTCTCCAGGAGGAAGAGGGGAGGAAGGGACGGAGGGCAGAGAGAGGACCCAGAGCCATCTGGAGCATCCCGTTCCCCAGCATCACGTGCGTGTACACACATACACTCGCACGAAAACACGCACACACAACACACCCATCTCCTCTCTTCCTCCAGAGACCAGCAACCCTTTCACAGGACCCACCGCACACTGCGCGGGCACCCCCTCTTCCGGACTGGAAGTGCCTTCCCGGGGGCCTGCAGGGACCCCCAGTCTGAGGCGTGGGCGACAGTCCCGCGGTGGAAGAACCCCTCATAGGGATGTGCACGCTCCCGGCACTGTGGCCACATGGCCGCAGAGCAGAGCGGAAGGAGCCCGGGTGACACAGCTCCCTGGGCGTGTCCCCGCACCCCCAGGCCCGTGTCCCCTTCTGTGACGAGGACGCTGGCCCCAGCTGCCTTCCACTGTGGCCTGCGCGAGACTCGGACGGGCCGGCGCTCACGCAGCCGTGGGGTCAGGACCCGAGCTGGCGCCCACACAGAACGGTGCGGTTGGAGCCCTCTGTCACCTCAGCTTCACCTGCGGAACGTCAGGCAGGTCCTCGCCCTCCCTCATCCAGGTGTGCAGATCCTCGTGCTCGTCTCGCAAACGGAGCGAGCTACTGGTGACTCCGGGGGAGGTGACGGGGTTCAAGAACGTCTTTCTCCCAGGACACGGTCGCCCCCATGGGCACAGGCTGCCTCTGCCCTCGGGACGTCCGTGAGCTGATGGGGGGAGGCTCGGCATCCGCCCTTGTCCTCGGGAGGGTGACAAAGCCGCCACCACTCTCCAGGAGAAGACCACGTCGGAAAGGTCTTCAACCACCCAGCAGCACAGATGCGCCCTTCGAAATTACTCTTTGGTGCTTCGAAGGACCAGATTCACAGTGGTCATTGGTCATTTGAAGCCTAAGTGATCAATTCGTCTGCGGTGGCAGAGTAGAAGGGACCCAAGCCCCGCCTGGGACGTGGATCTCAGGGCTGGTCAGTCGTGCGTTTGCCACATGAGTTCGGACGCCCAAGGGCCCCAGATGTCCCGGATGGGCCCTCGTCACTCGCGGGCAGGAGGAAGGGCCTGTCCGAGCGGCCAGCGGTCCGTCTCCCACGACTCGTCGCCACGACACCCTCCTCCTGGGTTTTCATAGGCGCGCGCGGCCTCGTCACCCAGGGAGCGTCTGGTTTTGTCCGTTTAGGGAGCGCAGCTTCAAGGGGGGCGATGAGAAGTTTCGTTTCTTTTTAGTGGAATATGTCGGCTTCACGCACATTTAGCCACAAACCCAAGACCTTTATTTAAATTTATTA
Organism: Pteropus alecto; assembly: GCF_000325575.1. Taxonomy (NCBI): domain Eukaryota; kingdom Metazoa; phylum Chordata; class Mammalia; order Chiroptera; family Pteropodidae; genus Pteropus; species Pteropus alecto. The sequence goes on from NW_006436291.1 coordinate 2,471,940, forward strand.
CGTGAACCCAAAGGGTGACGTAAGGAAAACTTAGAGCAACGTCGTGTTTGTGATAACAAAGTATTTAACCATTTCTCCTCACTCTTTCCTCGAATTCTGCAAACTCTGTGCTGCTTGTCACGCCCAGGCAGGTGACCCAGGCCGTGTTTCATCCCAGGCAGCGGGGAGTCCCCTGGGTCCTGATCTGGCGGTCCCCGCACCCAGTGTCCCCTCACCGAGGTGACAGGAGCCGAGGTGAGAGCACTTTTTTTTTTGATGATAGAAATATCAAGAAAGAAGTGATGGAACAAATTGGGAAATTAAATTGTAATAAATCACTGAGGCCAGATGGTATTCATCTGAGAGTTGCCGAGGGATTAGACAGTGACACAGCTAAGTGACTGATAAAAATACAGACGGCGCCTTCAGCGTGGCGACGGCCACCAAGCCTGGCCAGACGCGGGGCGGGCTTCCGGGGTCGCCCCGGCCACCGTCGACCGGCGAGCTTCCCAGCGCTTCGCAGGGGCTCCCCATGTCCACAGAGCACACAGAAATACCCCCGAGTCTGTGCGCTAGTCCCTTGGAGGTGACGATCGACGTCTGCATGGAAACCGCACCCCACTATTTATGTTAGGAGGGAAAAAACCAAACAAAACAGTAACATGGCAACCTCAGAAGTTCCACTGGAAAAAGGGCTCTCGGTGTTTGCATTCGCAGGGGCTGGAGGCAGCCGGAGGCCTGAGGAAATGATGGGAGGGTCCCGGCTCCTCAAACCCACAGCCACCGCCTCCACGTGGCCGTTCCCTCTGCGCGGAGTCCCGCTTTGCCCTGGAAAATGCTTGTTTCTGTGGTGGCGATGTTTAACACCCTGGGCTAGTTTGAAAATAAATACATAAAATTATCTTTAATTAAAATCAAACAACGAGTTGGATGAAAATAATTGCAATAAACATGACCAAGGGTCAACCTTAATATGCAAAAGACTCTTACAAATCACTAAGAAAACCTGAATATTGCACGAGATCAGTGGGCAAAGGACATAAATAATTCGCTAAAGAGGAAACACAGATAACTAATAAGACAGGAGAGAAAACGCTCAGCCTCGACGAGATATAGAAAAAAATGTAAATGTAAACAATTTTAAGATATAATTTTTCACCCGTGACATTAGCGAAATACTAATGATGATATTCGGTGCTGGTGCACATTCGCCGGGGACCACGAGGGGACCCTCTACAGACGGGGCTGGGACAGGCGTGACCCACCGTGACCCACAGAGGGGAACCCTGCCGGTAAGTTCCAGGAGCCCGTACGTGCTTATACCGCTTAATTCGGTACACGTGTGAGGTTATAATAAATAACCCCAAGTACAGGACATGCTTCAGGCACCAAGATGCCCATCGCAATGGTGGGAATTAACTCTGTTTTCAACGAGAGTGAATAGTATGTTCTGTCCGGACAATGCAACCCTAGTTGTCCATGGAAAACACCAAGTAAAACACAGGCTAGACCGTTTATATCTGGCTGCAAATTTTTGAAGGAAATACCCTGAAATATTAATAGTGGTCTCTTCAGTGGTCAATTTATAGATGAGACTTGTTTTCTGAACACTCGATATCCCAGGAGGATCGGGAGTAGTGTCACTTTGGAACCGAGGAAAATCAGTTTCACCAGCATCACTGATGCCTGTAAATTCTCCCTTCGTCAGGCGGCGAGTGGCCCTGCGGCCACGTGCTTAACCCCTGTGACAGGTCGCTCCTTCAGCGTGGACGGGTCCCTCCGAGATGCCAGTCGTGTTCCGAACTTCTCAAGGGCAGGGATGTGTCTACACGGAGAGTCGGTTCAACCCGCCCGCTTTCTGCTGGATGCCCGCTGCGTAGCTGGCACCGTGCTACAAGCCGGGAGCACCCAGGGAAAGGGGAGAAGTGTGTGAGGCACTCGAGAAACGCCGCATCGTGAAGACGCGACGTTTGAGTGGGCGTCACGGTGACGTTCACGACCAAGAACCCCGGGCTGGGTCCTTGCCGATCCCGTTCTCTCAACCCCGAATGCGTAGACGTGGGTGTCACCCTCCCAGGCGAGAGGTGCAGCAGACGGAACGGGAAGGGGACGTGTTCCCGCTTAGAGGTGCCGAACGCTCATCGAACAAAGATGAGAACAACCCGGAGCCAGGCGTCTCCGGGCCCGAGCATAAAAGACACTTCCGACCTCCAGGAGAGAGCGAACTTCCGGATCCGGGCGCCTTAGAATCAAACACTCAGAGGGGGCCCGGAAGCTGTCCGTGCGGGGGCATGAGCGGATCGCC
>NW_006436291.1:2475308-2477835 GCF_000325575.1 Pteropus alecto
GGGGCCGGCCTGCTGCGTCCCGTCCCGGCTCTTCCTTCTCGGATTTCGCCCGTCCACCCTCTCTCCGTCCACCGTCCACGCCTTTCTCCGCAGCGTCCCGTCTCTCTCTGTCTCGTTCCGGGACCCTTCTGTGTTTTCTTCTCTAACGGTTTACTTTTCCGAGGCTTGAAATAGCCTCGGAGTCCCTTGGTGCTGCTCTCGCTGCTCAGAGTCTGACCCTCGTTCGGGGGTCCCCTGAGGGCTTCCCCCCAAAACGTCGCAGCCTCTCTCTTCCCTGGGCCAGTTACCAGAGTGAGAGGAAGGGCGTCCCCCGGGGCCCGGTAAGACCCCGGTTGGCTGGGTCCTCGGACTCCGGTGGGAAGGGCCCGGGACTGAGCTGGGAGACACGTCCTTGCCCCCAGCGCCCCGCCTGAGCCCAGCTGCCCGAGACCGCTTTCCACTGCCCGTCACCACTTTGCCTCCTATTAAGATGGAAGTCACCGTCTTCGTTTCCTGTGTTTATGTCCCATTGTCGTCCCCTCAGCACCAACTTAAACCTTTATCTGTTTTTTTTTTGGGGGGGGGGAGGTTATTAGGAAAATACATCTTTCAGTTCCCATGTTACCCGCTGACTGACATCATCTTGCCCCTATCGGCCACCTGGTTGCCTCTGAAGTCTACGGATTCATTAGGATCACCGACCAGGCCACCAACTGAGGCTTAATGGTCACAGAGGGTCCAGCTCCTCCAGTAAAACACCCGGTGACTTCGGCAGGCTCCTCACTCCTCATTATTATGGAAAAACAGAAGGCCGGAGCGGGCAGAGAGGGTTCCGCCAGGCAGTGAGCGTGACGGCGGGGTGGGCCGGGGCTGGACCCTCGGCCGTCCTTTCTTCGGATCCAGCTCACGTTTGCAGAAGACGAGATGGAAAAACCCACATCCTGGCAGCTAGAAAGCGCCCACTGCAAATCTCCCGTGTGCAAATTCAGAGAGCAAAGGATGAAAATCCCTAAGATTTCTTTCCAATCAGAATCAAAATGCTACCTAGAGGTAGCGCCTAACACACCAAAGGCGATGCTTATCCCTGCAAGCTCGCCTTTAGACCTGCGGGGCAGAGAAACCCGAGCTGCTCCTTCAAGACGGAGGCCGAAATGAGCAACCAGCTGGCAGAGCCTGGGGGGGCTCGCTGGGCACCCACGGTGCCTGTCAGTGGGGAGCCCTAACATTGCACCCCACGCACCCGGACACACGTGACTGGACACACGTTTCCAGCTCTGTGCTCCAGGACCCGTAACAAGCACACCCCGGAGCAGCGGATTTGAATCCGAGGACACCCCGCCCACCGTGAGACGGGAGAAGCCATATGGTGCCCTGATGGGCTGGGCAGGGATTCGAGGTGAAACTCGCTCATCTGACGGGACCCAGAGTGTAGGGCTGGTGAGCGTCCCAGCTGCCCACGGGAGCCATGGAGAAGCAGGAGGCATTAGCACGGTTCCCTGGGCCTGCGGTGGGCACCGCCACCCTCCCTCCCTGTCACACTGGGCATGGTCCCCCCGCAGCAGGTACGAGGCCAGCGGTCTCTCGGCCGGGGTAGGGTCTCTGTGTGTGCCACCTGAGGGCAGAGAGAGCCCAGGGCCAGCCCCAGCCCCCCGGGCCCGCGCATCTTGGATCCTGCAGAGGGCCACCCCGCCAGGCTCAGCCAACGCCCTGCCGTGCTCGGGGCGGAGACTGGGCTGGGGAGCACGCCCGAGGGGCGCCCCCAGGGGGTGGATGCTGGGAAGTGGCTGTTTGTGATCCATCCTGCACCTGCTCCCAGTTGAAGCGCTGGTGCAGGGCGGTACCTTTTCCCTACGTGCATGGAAATGCCCCATGGGCAGCCGGAGCTGCACAGGGTGACAGCAGAACCTTCCAGAAAAGGCAAGTTTCCTCAGGAGCCCACCTGGCCCCCGCCCCGGCTCCTGCTCTCACACTGTGCTGGGCTCCTCTCGGCAGGAGCGGTCACTGTGCCCCACTCCTAAGAGGAGGCCACCCAATACCACACCCTGCGGCTGCCCACAGAAGTTCGGGTCTCAGAACCATGGCCGGGCTCGGTGCCCTGCCCGCCCCCTGGGAGCTGAGGAGGAACCGGCTGACCTCTGCGAAGACCGCTGAAATTCGTGTATGCACACGGGACCCTGGCCACGTGATGCCCACGAGATGCCCACGGGAGCCTTACGGGGCTGGGTCGGTGCCGTGCGGCCCGTGCACATTCCCGCCTTCGACCAGGTCGAGCTCCGTAACTTGCAGGGACCGTGCGCGATGAGAACGCAGGGCCGCCCGCTCGAAAGGGCTGACGATGTCAACACCCAGAGAGCAGAGCGTCAGCCCCTGTGAGCTCAGGGCCCTGGGGGCCCACGTGGGGGCCAAGCCACTTCGAGCACATTCTCTGGGAAACGGCGTCATTGGAGAGAGGAGACAGGAAGGGGGAGCCCGGGCCCGAGGTGGATGTGAGCCCGTCCAACGTACCCCCCACGTGGGGGTCCGGCGTCAGGGCCTCACACTTCCTGTG
>NW_006436291.1:2477945-2484373 GCF_000325575.1 Pteropus alecto
AGACCCCCCGCCATTCTCAATAGCGTTCACCCGTCTGCCCCAAACCCGCTCGGGCTCCGGGCTGCCAAGGTTCTTTTCTGTCTCCGCAAACAGAACTTGCGAAGTCACAGTCTACAGTTCCGATCCTTGAACCGTACCCGGGGGACACCGCCAGGAGACTGTGCGGGTGTGCCCTTGTGGGAGGAGCCTGCGGGTTCTCTCCCCAGCTCAGACTTTCTCTGACTCCTGAAGATCAAGGTGAGATCGGGCACAGATCAGAGCAGAAGTTGGAATTTGCTAGAAGATGGCACAGGGCTGAGGGCAGGTCCCATGACGCTGAAGGCCGGAGTCAAGCCATGTGGCCCTGAGTGAGCCGCTCAGCCTGTCGGAGGAGCGAGGCTTTAGTCGACCCCTGAGAGCCACCCCGAGGCCCACCACCCAGCCCGGGTGCTATGAGATGCCAGGCCAGCCAGCCGGGCTCTGCCCAGCCCCTGCTTTGGGGGGTGAGCAGGGCGATGTGAGCAGGTTACAGACAGACAGGCCTCGCCTGAGCGGCCTGAGGAACACACGGTTGGAACTGTCACCGTTCTATTTTGGGCCCCGGACACCCCTACGCGCTCCCTTTCCGCCTCCTCCAGCAGAAGGTCGGGGCGGGCTGGTCCAGGGCTGGCACACGCGTGAAGCTGTGTGCTCCCTTTTGCACTGAGCAGCATCGGCGGACGTCTGTGATCTGACCGAGCGTCTGGACCTTTTCCTGTGCTGCCTGCGGGCTCAGGGTGCCCCCTCGCCCAGGAGCCCTGGGAAAGCTTTCGTGCGGCTTTCCATCATCTTCAGGTCTCTTGGGACCCCTGAGGGTCTTTCATTCTCTCCCTTCCTCGGGAACGGCCCGCAGATCCTGTCCGGTCCCTTCGAGCCCGCCCTTGGCTCTCACGTTAAAGGCCACCGTCAGGGGCTTTCGCAACTGGAAATGGACACCATTCAATGGACTTTGGCCTCCAAGGGTAACTTCCGCCTTGGGTTTCGTTTCTTAAAATCCCACCCAGCACCAGTCCTGGGGAGAAGCTCCAAAGGGCAGCAGGTTAAGCCATTTGGGCCAGGTCCTGGCATGGCTGAGTCCCCAGTCACCCTGAGCTTGGGGCCGGGACAGAGGCGTCCACTGTGCCCTGCCCGGGCCCGTGCCTGCAGTCCGAGCGTGCTGGCAGCCTGAGCGCAGTGCACAGATTAGGCTTAAGCCTCTAGTCTCTCTCGAGTGCTTCCATAACCGCCTCTCCAGGCTCCTGACACCTCTTCAGAACAGCCACCGGCGCGGCATTTTATCTTAAACCGGATCTTGAGCAATCGCGATGAGTCTGTTTTATGCTCATCTCTGCTCATTTAGCGGCGAAACCTGCCCAAAGTCTTGCCCTCACACTTAACGAGCTGGTTCACACACAGCCTCTCTCGCTTAAGAAGGAAAGCCTCAAAATCCCCTAAAGCCCGCTGGGACCTGGAGAGCCAGCCCCGAGAGACAGTCCTCAAGCACTGCAAGGCCACCTCTGCCGTAAGCCACCAGGCATTCAGACGTTTCTCCAGACACTTAAATCAGAGGGGCCACACGTTCCGTCGCTTGCTGCGTGAGCCTCGCAGGTCCCTCTACACCCGTCAGTCCTCTCTTTCCAAGCAGACCGCACGTTCCCTGCGGGAGGACTCCGTGTCGCATGCCTGCTCTAGCGCAGGTCGGCACACACGGTTGGGCACATCCTTGTCAGAGAGAGAGGGGGCCGCTCAGCCAAGGGAGGGGCATGGACGGGGGCCTCTGGAGGCGAAAGTCGTGGAGTCTCTCCTCTGCGTCGGGAACGACTGCCAGAACGTCTCGCCCCAAGAGGACTTGGAGGCTCAAATGGTCAGCGGTTAAGCGGGAGAAGCGTGTAAGGCATAAAGTCTAACCTGACTGTCGATCGTCGCTGACGTTCGGAGGGCATTCAGGCCCACGACTGCCTGCCTCACTTAGATGCTGGGAGGTGTTTCTGCGTCCGGGAAGGTGCTTTTCCAATAAACGGTCCTCAGAGGCTATTAGTGGATCAGATTTCCCATCCTGAGCTTCAGACCAAGTCTGACGGGAGCCTGGGGTCTTGGGACACATTTTTAGCTATCTCAGGTAACTTCCAGAAACACAGATGAAGGGGTGTCTGAATGCTGAGCAGATGGTCACACCAGGCCACACCCCTCGTCCCACCCCAGCCCAGGCGATCTGTTTGTCCAGGACAGGGAAGCCGCAGGTGGGGCCCAGGTCACTCGCCTGAAGCTGATCCGAAGGCGCGACATGGAGCTGGCCCCTTAGTGTGAGCCACAGGACCTCAAGCCTGGGGACTGCGGAGCTGGGATATGGCACTGTAGAATGTGTCACCTGCGGGAAAGAAGAAGGTATATTTAGCATCGCCCCCCACCCCTGATTGGTCAGGATTTGCCCCGCAGGGTGCTGACTTTCTCACACTTGCTGGCTGCATGTGAATCAGAAAAGGTGAGTGCCCCTTGGCAGAAAGGGAGAGATGCTGCGGGCGCTGAGGACAGGTACGGCCAGGTACACCTGCCACAGCTGGTTGTGCCAACAGTGGCCGGAGTGAGCAGGTGGAGAAAAAGGATGTGAAGTGGGTCACAAGGCATCCAGGCCATTCCACGGGGAGGCAGCCACAGCTCAGGGATTGAAGGGAAAACATCTCATGCAAAACGACTCCCCAAGCCAGAGTTAGCAGACCGGAACACAGCATCACGGACAGGTCTCCACGCTCCACACGCAGGAGAGACTGCAGCAAACTGAAAGGGATTCGAGAGTCATTAGCTGTAACCTCCGCAGGCTAGAAAACACACTAATATACGTGCAGGAAGTAGTTACAAAATACAGAAAACACTAGGTGGTCATAAAACAGGAAGGCGTAGTTATGAAAAGTAAAACCAATTAGAACTTGTTCGAATGAAACGTATAGTTATAGAAAAACTCAATAGATGACTAAATAGTTAATGAGTCACTGATGAAGCATAATTAATGAACTATGAGACAGAACCAAGAAAATTACCTGGACTGACAGACACACACATACACACACACATGCACACACGCACGCACACACACACACACACACGCACACGGAAAACAGTAAAGGGGAAAGCGGCTAGATTGGGAAGGTCCAACATATGTACATCTTTGAGATTTTGTGAGTGCAAACAGAAAAAGGATGGTGAGACAATATTTGAACGGGTAATAACAGAATTTTCCAGAATCGAGGCATGAAATGAGTTAGGTGTGAAAATCCAAGCACATGCCAAGCAGGATCAGTGAAGGGGACCCGCATCCGGATGCGCCACCGCGTGCCTGCAGAACGCCAGGACAAAGAGAAAGGGAAGAAGATGCCACAGGGAAGACACAGGCCAATGACAGAGCCACGGTCCAGTCCGTGGGAGACGTCCGTCCGCCTCAGCGGGGGCCAGGGAGCGGCGAGATGCCAGCACCAAGATGCTGGGGGGAAAAGTGCAACTTAAATACCGTATTCAAGTTACCATTCAAAAACGAGGTGAAATCGGGAGATCTTCAGACGGAGGAGGAATCAGAAAGCCAGATCCCTGTCGAGAGATACTTAGAGACGCACTGAGCAAAAACGAAATGAGCCAGCGTCTCACGAAGAAAGTGTTCAAATTCAGGAATGAAGGGTACACGGCGAAATACAAGCAAATAAATAATGCGTCTTAGAAAAAAAGACAAAAGCACACGTTAAAGTAGAATAATAATAATGAACTAATAGAAAAGGCATTAACTTCTAGGTTTATGCCATAAAATGAATGAATGTCTGTGTGCTCCCCACGATTCGTACGCTGAAGCCCTAGCCCCTGGGGTGTCTGGCAACGAGGCCTCCGAGGAACTAATTAGGGTAAAATGAGGTTGTAAGGGTGGCCTGATCTGAAACCATTAGTGTCCGTATAAGAGGAGACACCAGTCAGCTTTCTCCTCGCGCGCGCTCGCTCTCTCTCTCTCTCTCTCTCACCCCCCGCATGAGGACACAGAGAGAAGGTGGCCGTCTGCAAGCTAGGAACAGGGCCCTCACCAGAACCGACCCTGCCAGACCTTGATCTGGGTCATCCAGCCATCAGAACTGTGAGAAAATAAATCTCTGTTGTTTGTTTAAGCCGCCAGTCTGTTGTTTTCCAAGGCAGCCTGAACTAAGACAGTACACATCAATAAACTCAAACTTCCAGGCAGTAATGTGGGACTTAGGAGAAGGTTCGGAAGGACATGGAAGTGTGCGGAGGCTCTTGTCCCTTCAAATTTAATCTTTGCTAGAAAGTGCGTTTAAATTTTTTTAAGGTTTACCACTAAAATATTAGAAATAAAAGACATTATTCTCCATCCAGTAAAGGAAAAATGAGTCAGAATGCATGCAGATTGAGTGAACAAGCAGCCACGTGACACATTTTGAATTCACTTCGTGGAAATTCACTTAAAACACAATGGTCGCCTGGAAATAAGAGCGGATGTGATGATAAAGTGTCTGACTTCAATGACATAATTATTCTTTTAAAAAGAAGAGAAATAACACTAAGTGTAACTAGGGATTCTTCTCTGCTTTGTTCATTCTTTGGCTTTGTGACACCCACAAGTCCAGACTGCCCCAGTTAGCATGCCAGCAGAAACCCCGGGACTCAGTGTGGATTCTGACACTCGTCACACCAAAAATCTACCCTACCCCCAAAAACCAGCATCTCTGCATTTTATGGTCAAGGGGCATCGTATAACTGATCGGATTCTCTTTATTGCTTTGGGCAAGAAACCAGCATCTCTGCATTTTATCCGATCGTATAACTGATCGGATTCTCTTTATTGCTTTGGCTGCTGGGATAAACATATCTTTATTTGTGAGTTAACTCGAGTGGCTGAGAAAGACATAAGATCCATTTAACCTACATGCACTTGCTTCACTTAGCTATTCAAAGTGCATTTTCCCTTTGAGCTAATGTCTTTATCTATTTATTTGTCTTGCTCCCCCGGCTACCGGCTGGGAGACCTTGGGCGAATAACTTTACTTCCTTGTGCCTCAGGGCCATAAAACCACGATAACTAATAGCGCCTATGTTTTAAAATTAAACGAGCTGTGTGTGTCTGTGCACGTGCGTGCACATGTGTGAGCGTGTGTGTGTGCGTATGTGCCACTCAGAGTAGGTGGGCAGGCAGGGCTCAGTAAATGTGGGCTGTCAGCATCTCCTCACCCCCATGCTGAGGACACATTTCTAGCTGTCTCAGGCAATGGGATGGGCTGGCGTATAAACTAATGACAAGACTTATTTGGTAAAGACTGAGCAAGAATGGAAAGCACAGAGCTGGGCATGGGGTTTTTAAAACACAGACGTGTCGTGGTGTCTGTCATGCTCCGAATGAGACGGATGAATAAGCAAACAGACGACACGTAGAGAAGGATGTAGGAGAGGCTGCGAGAAGACACCGTACCCCGTCGCTGGTCGTTGGAAAGTGCGTGTGGCACGTGCAGATGCATGAGGGAACACCGTGACCTCGGCCGGGCAGCACGCAGCGGACCCCGACGAGCTGTGAAGGGGAACGGACATGACAGGTGTCAGCCTTCAGAGCAGGGCTCCCAGGGCCCGAGCACCACCCCCGGCCCGGGCCCTCTCTCGACACGCCCCTGTCTCCGGCACCGCTCACGTCCGGCCTCTGCGTCATCTTGAAAAGGCACGTGCTCTCGTTATTTTGGAGGAAAGCAGTCTGATCGCTCAAGTCATACTAGGACGTGAGCAGTGGCTCCCAAACTGCCCTATTTTAAAAGAAAACAGCCGTTTCTGCTGTGGCGGATGTCGGCGACTGGCCCCCTTTGACCGCCCGGTGGCGTCTCGTGAGCGGCTGCATCACGGCCGCTTATCCCTGCACCTGTCGCTGGCAGCGGTTGCTTCCGGCTTTTGGCCCTAACGGATAAAGCCGCTGTGCAGTTTGCATATTTCCGCTTCTCAAAGAATTTTTTTTGTCCTAAGAAAGCAATAGCCCGGACAAGACAACTTTGTCCGAATACCTCCGGCCAGGAGACCGCCACCCGCCACCTCCCTCCTGCCCGTGCCTTGGCCTGGTCGCGGGCCTTCCCGAGGCCCAGGCAGGTCTGCCTTTTCCCGTGACTCTAGGACCCTCGCTCTGTGTCAGCCTCGGTCCAGCCCCTTCCCCTCTGAAGACTGCCGGCGAGGCAGAGCCCAGGGACGCGGACGGGCCACGATCGTGCACGATTTATACCGAGTTTGCGCAGCAGTGAAACAGGCCGAGGCAGATTTTAGGGAGCAAATCAGGTTTGAGGGGCTGCAAGGGCTCTTGGCGCCGTTCGTCCCGCCGGGAGTCTGCGTCGTTGCTCCCCAGCCGGCCGTCTGACTCAGTTTCCCCTCGGAGCCCTCCGAACTTCCAGCCTCCTCTGAGCCCGCGGCCTCAC